>NW_027331952.1:1607109-1928531 GCF_048418815.1 Hemitrygon akajei | reverse complement strand
GCTTTTCTGGCTCCGAATATGGTCTCAATAAATGGCGGTGGATATTAAGGATCATCATTGGCTCCTCATTTTCATCATCAGAATCGGAACCAGCATCACGTTTACTATCTCCAGTAAATGTCGTGAAATGTCTGTATAGTGCAATACGTCCACAAGCACTAAAATAAACAATAAGAAATAAATAAACAAGAGAGTTAGCGCAAAAAGAATGCAAACAGTGACGTAGATTTTTTAAAATTTAGAAAAGTTTAGAAATAACTTAGAAAGCCGATGCTTGAAGAAAATAAGCTCAAGTAAGATGTACGAGGCTTAGCGAGTGTTTTGTTGATACTAACGACAGCCCCTTGCACTCTTACATAGCCATGGACAAGGATATGAGCAGAATATATTGGGAAGTGTTTAATTTGGGGGGAGTACCCATTATGATGCTATGAGGCAGGAACCTGGGGATGAAAACTAGGAACTGATGTGTTCAGGGAAAAGCCCAACAGAAATGTGAAGGTTGTTTAGTGCTTGGCGTTCTGGGTAGGTTTGCCCCACTGAAGTAGGGAAAGGATGGTTACTCGAAGGAGTTACGTCTGTGACAAGATGTGGAATATCCATTCCCGAGGAAGTAAAAAACAGGTTTAAGACCAACGAAGCAGCGATCATCACAAATTTTTCTGGAGAATTGCAAAGTCGCCAAGAAGGAGCCAAACAATGGACGTAAGGTCATTGGCGAGGAGGAGAACAAGAGGACAAGAGCGTCGAAGCGATGAGCATAGTTAAGTCCTCGATAGCGAAAGGAATGCAGCACATTTCACTACTGGATGTGTGGGAAGAGATTGCTTCAGTTTTGGTGATGATTTGTGCGTCCTCACTGGCCACAGGAATAGGTGCGGAGCATTAGATGGTGGAAGGTTCTGAAGTTTTTCCTGATGAATGTCACCGAGGAGCTCTCTCGGTCCATCAGCCAAACCTCGTTAGCAACAAAAGCAAACAGTGATTAGACAATATGAAGTGATTAGGGAGCGCCAATCTGTCTCAAAAATAGCAGGTCAACATTTTATGTGCGATAGATAGCTTACTGACACATGGAATAGCATTGCTGTACTCTAAAAGTAGCGAGACAGATTGCAAACTACGCAAATGGTTGATTAGGACGGCTCCAAACATCACTGGGGCTCAACTACCGGACTGGGAGACAATCGAACTCTAGATGCCGACGGCAACAGTAAAGACCCATCCGATCCTTGGCATTGTCTGTTTAATTACTTGCCAACTGGTAGGAGACAGGGAAACATCTTCTCCATGGCATCAGACGGAAATAACTTCATCCCGAGGGCAGTTGTTCTGCTGAATAATGCTACGCCCTGCCTTCCCAATGGCCTTTGAGTGCTACCGAAACACTTGTTTACATAAACTGTATTTACATATCTTGTTTTAATGAATCCGTAACTCAGGCATTACAACTATCTGTTTTGCCCGGTCTGGAGCAGCGCCGCAATTTTGTTGTCTTCAGCCATGACAATAAAGTTCCATTGTATTCTATTCATTTGCAGAATCACTGTCTGATTAGGGATAGTCTACAGGACTTTCAGAAGAGAAGAGCATGTCTCACGAACATGATTGAATACCGTGAGGAACAGGCTAGACATATTGAACAAAACCGAGGACTGGAGGATGTGATGGATTTTAGTATGGTATGTTCGCCCAACGATAAGCTCTTTGAGAAGGACAGGAGGCATGAGTTCCAGGGACTATTACCTGTGCGGATTCAGAATTGGATTGGCCGCAGAAGGCAGAGGCTGCGGTGGTCTTCATTAGACGAGGGAATGAGTGTAACAGCCGTGAGATAATTTTGTAGCCCTATAAAACCCTGCTGATCCCGCACTTTCTGTGTTCCATTCCGTTCCGGTCGTCACATTATAGGAAGCATGGCGAATCGTTAGAGATGGAGCAGAGGGGATTTTCTGTGATGACACCAGGATTATGAAGAGAGGGTGAGGGTGCTAGGGTTTGCTTTAGGAGGACAGAAAATGACCTGTGATGTTAGGAAGGTGTAGAAAATGATAAGAGACAGAGGTCGATTGTACAAAAAGAGATATTGTACGCTTCCCAGGCAGAAATGGCGAATACATGGAGGCATAACTTTATGGAATTGGACAGAAGGCATTGTGGTGATGGCAGAGGCATTTCGTTTACACACTGAGTGGTGTGTACATGTAACGCACTGTAATCAATGGCGTAGCGTCATATACATCAGTGACATTCCACAGACTCTCAGATAGGCACGTAAATGAATGGGAAAGATGAGGCTATGCAGTCGGAAAGGGCCAGATTGATCTTAAAATAGACTAAAACGTGGGCACAACCGTGAGCCAACGATGCCATATTGCTATATGCATTATGCCTTCATGTGTTAGTGGTACGTTCAGGACGTGTCTTGTGACCAGGTACCTCCTTATTGATGCCATCAATGCAAACGGTTCTGGATCTTGAGGGTCCTTAATGATGGATGCCATCTTCCTCAGACATTGTTTTTTGAATATGGCGAGAGCCTGATGTCATTGCTGGAGTTTACTCACTTTACAACACCTTGTGGCTTTTTCCGATCTTCTGCTTTAGTGCCTCGATACTTGACGGGATGGAACAGCCCACATGCTGTCCGGGATACATCTCTACAAATTTTTGTGGAGTCTTTTGCACATCATAAATGTTCTCAAATTCTGACATCACTAGTCATCTCAATTTTGTTTCGTAATTGCATCCATTCTTCATCTGCAACTCATCATCTACAAAGCTGTGGACCCACGGGAAATGGGAATCTGCTGAGCCTTTCCACTGCTTGTCCATCGATGACGACGTACCTGTTTACAGTTCAAAATTCAAAGTGCGTTTATTATCAAGGTGTACTTGTTCAACATTTAGATTCGTCTCATTACAAATAACCACAAAGCAAAGAAAGTCAATAGAAGCAGTTAAGAAAACCGTCAAACAACCGATACGCAGATAAAACACAATAAGACCAATACTGCAAACGATAAACTTAACAAAATAACATTCCGAACTGAAGCTCAGGATGTGAGTCCGTCCGCGGATAGGAAGCCAGATATTGCAACAAACGATTCAAGAACATGCCCCTGCCTCTGTTCAACGCAACGCCGAGTAAACGTCGCGGAGCACCGCGTCGAGGCGCCCGTCCATCATCCAATCCGGTGCATCGATGAAAACGTCCAAACATCGCGTAGTACCTCGGTTTCGGACCCGAGCCCTGCCGCTTCGATACTCTCTCGAGCCTGATTTCACCGCGTCGATTCCGCTCGTTCCGAACTTTCCAATTCGGCCCCTCTTTAAAATCGATCAAATACCGGATCTGTCCTCGGTCTCGGACACTGAGCCGGACTCTGCCTCACCCCCGCTCGCCTCTGTTCTGCCACATCGAATCGCCTCTAAGTCCGCTACAGCAATGGCTATTATACGTTGGCTCGTTCTCGGTTCTCCGACACGGAGACCGACGGCTTGCCTCGTCCTTCAGGGCATCACCATCAAGTGCTTTCGAGCCTTCAGTTCACAACGCAAAATGCCACTTCATACAGGCTTGTTTAAAAGCTCAACACCGAATGAAACGTTAAAGGCTTTTGATTGCAGCCATCTTTATCAGAATAAAAAACAAATATTGATTACGTATTTGGTTGTTTTCTTTGCTTAGTTTGCTGCCGATAAGTGGTCACTGAGCTTTCCCAGCACTACATTACACCGGAAGCCTTTCCGTCTCTCCCGACTTCTACTTCCTGAAGACCACAATCAATTCATTGGTTTCATAATGTTGAGTGCAAGGCTGTTGTTGTGACTCCACTCTACATGCCGATCTACCCCACTGCTGCTCCGCTCCTCGTCACCATCCAGAAGACACTGGACACTAGAATACAACAGCACAGTACAGGCCCTTCAGCCTTTGATGTTGTGCCGACCCATATATTGCTTTAAAAATGTACTAAACCCACACTAAACCACAGTAAACCATAACCCTCTATTTTTCTTTCATCTATGTGCCTGTCCAAGAGGCTCTTAAATACCCCTAATATTTTAGCCTCCACACCATACCTGCCAAGGCATTCCAGGCACCCACAACCCTCTGTGTAAAAAAAAAAAACCCTGATGTCTCCCCTCAACTTCCCTCCCTTAACTTTGATCATATGCCCTCTGAGGTTTGCTATTCGTGCCCTGGGAAACAGATACTCACTATCCACCCTATCTATGCCTCTCATAATCTTGTTATCTTCTATCAAGTGTCGTTTCATCCTTTTAAGCTCCAAAGAGAAAATTCCCAGCTCTGCTAACCTTGCCTCATGAGACTTGTTTTTCAATCCAGGCAACATCGTAGTAAATATCCTCTGCACCCTCTCCATAGCTTCCACATCCTTCCTATAATGAGGTAACCAGAACTGAACACAATACTCTAAGTGTGGTCTCACCAGAGATTTTTGGAGTTGAAAAATGACCTCTCTACTTTTGGACTCAATCCCCCTGTTAATGAAGCCTTGCATCCCATAGGCCTTCTTAACTACCCTACCTGCCTTCACAGCGAACTTGAGGGATGTATGGATTTGAACGCCAAGGTCACTTTGTTCATCCACACTCTTAAGTAACTGACCATTAACCCTGTACTCAGCCTTCTGGTCTGTCCTTCAAAAATGCATCACCTCCCACTTAACCGGATTTAACTCCATCTGCCATTTTTCTGCCCACCTCTGCATCCTATCTATATCCTTTTGTAATCTTCGACAACCTACAGATCCATCCACAACTCTTCCAAACTTCGTGTCATCTACAATCCTACTAACCCATACTTTTGCCTCTTCATCCAGGTCATTTATAAACATCACAAAGAGCAGGGGTCCCAGGACAGATCCTTGCAGCACTCCACTAGTCACCAACCTCCAGGTAGAATACTTTCCTTCCACTAATACTCTTTGCTTTCTTCCTGTAAGCCAATCTTTTATCCCAACAGCCAAAGATCCACTGATCCCATATCTCATGACCTCCTCGGTGAGTCTCTCGTGGGGGATCTTGTAAAATGCCTTGCTAAAATCCATGTAGACCACATCTACCGCCCTACGCTCATTACTGTATTTTGTTATCTCTTCAGAAAACTCAATTAGGCTCGTGAGGTACGAATATCCGTTCACAAAACCATGTTCACTATCGTTGAGTAGACCGTACTTCCCCAAATGCTCATAGATCGTTTCCTTGAGAATCCATTCCAAAAGTTTGCAGACCACCGACGTAAGAATCACCGGTCTATAGTTCGCTGGATTCTCCCTATTACCTTTTTTTTTTTTAAAAAAGAGAGCTATAGTTGCTATTCACCAATCCTCCAGCACCTCCCCTGCAGCCAAAGATGATTCAAAGATCATATATACTGCTTCAGCGATCTCTTCTCTCACTTCCCATAGCAACCTGGGGTATATCCCGTCCGGCCCTGGGGACTTATCAATCTTGATGTTTTTAAGAAGATCCAACACTTCTTCGTCCTTAATCTCCATATTGTCCAGCACACAGGCCTGTTCTATTTAGACGTCACCCTGATCAAGGTTCTTTTCACTTCTGATTACTGAAGCAAAGTATTCATTAAGGACCTCCCCAACCTCCTCCGCCTCTAGGCACATATCGCCTTCTTTATCCTTTAGAGGCCCCAGCTTCATACTTGTCTACTTTCCGTTCTGCACATACTCATAGTTAGCCTTGGGGTTAGCCAAGGCCATCTCATGCCCCCTTCGAGCTCTCCTAAGTCCGTTCTCAAGCTCTTTCCTGGCTACCCTATGTTTCTCATGCGCCCTTCCTGCTTCCTGCTTCCTGCTTCTTATATCTAACATATGCTTCCTTTCAGCTTGACGAGTTGTCTCATGTGTTTCGTTACCCACAGTTCCCTTTTCCTACCTTTGTTTCCTTGTCTCAGTGGGACAAACCTATCCTGAACCCAGCACAAGTGGTCCCTAAACCTCCTCCACATTACTTCTGTGTTTTCACCCTTGAAATTCTGTTTCCAATTTACTATCGCTAGTTCCTGCCTCATCTCTTCATAGTTAGCCCTTCCCCGGTTAAGCACTTTCCCTTTTTGTCTCTTTTTATCCTTTTCCATAGCAATGCTGAAGCTAAGGGAGTTATGTCAGCAAAACGCTCCCCCAGCAAGAGGCCTGCCACCTGACCAGGTTCATTACACAGAACTAGACACTGTATGGCCTCTTTTCTCGTCGGCCGGTCCACATACTGTGTCAGGAATTCTTCTTAAACACATCTGACACATTCAGCCCAATCTACCCTCCTTGCAGTCAGGAGGTGCCAGTCAATATGAGGGACCTTGAAATCACCCATAACTACCACCCTGTATTGCCTGGTTGTCTGTTCCTCGGTTCCCGAAGGCTACATGGGGGCGAATGGATTATTCCAGCTCAGTGATTGATCCTTTCCTATTTCTGACTTCAACCACATCGACTGAGTGGACACTCTCTCTGCAGCGTCCTCCCTTTCTATAGACGTGAAGCTATCCTGACCAGTAATGCTACCCCTCTCCCCCTTTTCTACCTCCCGTCCTATTCATTGTGAAACACCTAAACCCTGGTACCTGCATCAGCCAATCCTGCCCTTCCTCCAGACAAGTTTTAGTAATGGTCACAGTATCATATTCCCACGTACTGATCCATGCTCTAAGTTCATCCACCTTTTCTTCCTACTACTCCTAGCGTTGAAAGAGACACATTCCAAACCCTCTAACTGGCTACATATTTTGTCCGCCTGTCCTTCCTCACCAACTCAGAACACATAGCATCATGCTCTTGACCTTCTACCCTAATATTTGCACTTAGATTCTGATTCCCACGCCTCGCCAAACTAGTTTAAACCCTTCCCAACGGCTCTAGCAAACCTACCCCCCAGGAGACTGGTCCCTTTCCTTTTCAGATGCTGCCCGTCCTTTTTGCATAGGTCAGACCTTCACCAGCAGGGACCCCAATGTTCCAGAAATCTGAACCCCTGCCCCCTGCACCAACTCTTCAGCCACACATTCATCCGCCATAACCTCCAGTTCCTACCCTCTCTGTCTCGTGGCACAGGCAGCAATACCGAGATTAACACCCTTGAGGTCCTGCATTTTAACTTCATTCCTAACTCACTATATTCCTTCTTCAGGACATCATCCCTACTCTTATCAATGTCATTGGTCCGCACGTGGACCACGACATCCGTCTGCTCACCCCTCTTTCCCCAGAATACCGAGAACTTTGCGAATTTGATAAATGACCTTGATGACGAAGTGGAAGATTGGGTTCGTAACTTTACTGATGACACAAAGGTTGGGTTGTTGTGGATAGCGTGGAGGGTTGTCAGAAGTTACAGCAGGGCATTGATAGGATGCAATACAGGGCTGCGAAGTAGCAGATGGAGTTCAACCCATCTGAAGTGAAGTGATTAATTTTGGTAGGTGAAATATGATGGCAGAATATAGCACTAATTGTAAGATTCTTTGCAGAATGTTACCACCTCATACGGATTCTGTGGTCCGAGTCCATGGGACACTCAAAGCTGCTACGGAGATTGACTCTGTGGTTAAGAAGGTATACGGTGTATTGGCCTTCATCAAGCGTGGGATTGAGTTCAAGAGCCGAGAGGTAATGTTTCAGCTATGAGGGACACTTGTCGGACCCCACCTGGAGTACTGTACTCAGTTCTGGTCGCCTCAATGCACGAAGTACGTGGAGCCCATAGAAAGGGTGCAGAGGAGATTTATAAGGATGTTGCCTGGATTGGGGAGCATGCCTTATGAGAATAGGTGGAATGAAATAGGCTTTTCTCCTTGGAGAGACAGAGGATGAGAGGTGACCTGACAGAGATGTATAAGATGATGAGAGACATTGATCATGTGGATAGTCAGAGGCTGTTTCCCAGGGTGAAATGGCTAGCCTGAGAGTGCACAGTTTTAAGGTGCCTGGAAGAAGGTACAGGTGAGATGTCAGGGATAAGTTTTTTTTTATGTAGAGAATGCGTGGAATGGGCTGCCTGATGCAGTGCTGGAGGTGGAAATTATAGGGTCTTATAAGAGTCTCCTGGATGAATACATGGAGCTTCGAAAAAGTAGAGGCTTATTGGTAAGCCTATGTAGTTCTCAGTTAGGGACATGCTCCGCACAGCTTTGTGGGCCTAAAGGCCTGTATTGTGCTGTCGGAATTCTTTGTTTTCTATTGTTCCAGGTATCTGACTAACCGGGGTTTTACAGAACTGCAGCATTTTGTCGTTGCCTTTGAACATCGGTGCACACACAGGAACAACAGCCACTCCCATATCAGCTAATTCTTTTAGAATTAATAAATGTAATATACGTATATCTGATGTACGATCAGCTCCTTGGACACGGGTGCCTTCTATGTAAAAGAACGAATATTTTCGCCGCCTTCCTGGTGGAGACATAAATCTTAATCTCCATTGCATGTGATGTTTCTAAATACCTTGATTACGCAATCCCTGGGTGTGGAGTCCACGACATCAGGCGATAAGACATGGGTGCAGCACTAGGACGTTCGTCCCATCAATTCATCTCCTCCATTCCATCGTGCTTGATTAATCTCAATGTCATTCCCCTCTGACCCTATCAAGTCCCAACTAATCAAGAACCTATCAACTAAATACCAGAAAAATTAATATATTCCCTAGATTACAATACTTATTTCAATCACTACCAATACAATTACCCCAGAAGTTTTTTCAAGAGCTGAATAAATATGTGAGGAAGTTTCTTTGGAAAGGTAAGATGTCAAGAATATCGTTGGAAAAATTGACATGGAAATTTGAGCTAGGAGGGTTACAACTTCCAAATTTTAAGAATTATTATAAAGCAAATCAACTTAGATTTATTGCATCCTTTTTTGAGAAAGACAAACCGGCATGGATCAGAATAGAACTAGATAAAATAGGAGAAAATATACCAGAAGACTTTATATATAAATGGGAATCTAAATGGATACGGGAAAAGAAAGAATCTCCTATATTAAAATATTTGATTGATTTATTGAATAAGATAAATGTTGACGATGAGACAAATAAATCCTTATTAGCAAAGAGATCTTTAATCCAAAATAGACTTATTCCTTTTACAATGGATAATCAACTTTTATACAATTGGTTTCAAAAAGGGATTAGATATATAGGAGATTGTTTTGAAGGAGGTATATTAATGTCATTTGATCAATTAAAGAATAAATATAAAGTATCAAACAACACTCTTTTTTGTTACTTTCAACTAAGGGCTTATTTAAGAGAAAAGCTAGGTCAAACAATGTTACTACCGAAACCCAATGAAATAGAAACTTTAATTCAAAATGGAAAGATTAAAAAAATTATCTCTTGTATGTATAATTTGATTCAAAAACAGGCAATTAAACAAGGAGTCCATAAGTCAAGACAAAAATGGGAAAGTGATTTGAATATCAAAATTGAAGAAAAAAACTGGTCAAGACTATGTCTTGAGAGTATGACAAATACAATAAACGTTCGATTAAGATTAGTGCAATACAATTTTTTACATCAACTATATATTACACCACAAAAAATAAACAAATTAAACCCAAATCTATCTGATCAGTGTTTTCGATGTAACCAAGAAATTGGTACTTTTTTACATTCTACTTGGTCTTGCTCTAAAATTCAACCTTTTTGGACAAATTTAAGAGTTTTACTGGAACCAATTATTGGATTACAACTTCCACACAACTCAATATTACTTTTACTAGGTAATATTGAAGGGATAAAACCGATATCCAGATTGAATAAATATCAGAAAGAATTTATAAAAATTGCATTGGCAGTAGCCAAAAAAGCTATTGCAGTGACTTGGAAATCGGATACATATCTAAGTATAGATCGTTGGAAGAACGAAATTTATGGCTGTATTCCACTTGAAAAAATCACTTACAATTTAAGAGATAAATATGAAACATGTTTGAAAATTTGGCGCCCTTATTTACAAAAGACAGGATTAAATATATAGGTGCTCCGAAGATGAAATAATTGGTTACTTGGGGAAAGAAATAAATACATACACTAAAGTTATTACGAACTCCGTGGAGCATGTGGGGATCTTCCAATATCCAGGCATTCCTTTTTTTTCTCTCTTACTTTTTTTTTCTAATAGGGATGTTAGGGGGGAGTGGTTAAGGGGAGGGGGGCTGGGTAGCACATTTTTTTTCTCATACACATTTATTCTGTAAATTTGAAAACAATAAAAAAAGTTAAAAAAATAAAAAAAAATGTCGAGACTCACATATTCGTTAACTACCGTAAATATGCTATCCCTAAAAAGGTGCGCACCCTTATATTGGAGCACTCCCCTAAATCAGTTTGCAACTCTTTATTAGAGAACGCTCCTAAATCCATGCACAACCCCAGATCCATACGAACCACAAGACCGTGTACAACCCATATTTGACGACAAAAAATAAAATTGCGCAATCGCCAATTCAGTGCGAACCCGAAACCCACTTGTACATCAGATTTTCCCGGAGTAACAATCAATAAAAGCAATTGAGAAAATGGCAGCCTTGCCGTTAATAATCCGCACTCAAATTTTGATCCGTCAACTCAGCAAATCTATGTGTGTCCCATGATTGAAAGGCTACCCAAATCAGCGAACATCACCAAATCCATGTGCTTCGTCAAATTGGTGCGCATCACCAAATCCATGCACAGCCCAAACACGCTGAAACCCCCACATTCATTTGTGGGGCTCGTTGTACACAGATTTTGTCATCTTGTGAATGTCTGAAATTATTATTTTGAGATAATTTAATTAGCGTTTGTGTATCCACGGTTTTAAAGTTGTGGGGATGTATTTGCATTTGGAGATGCACATGGATATTTGGGGTGTCTGCGGTTTGGAGGTGTGCCGAATCTCAAAGTTGTTTCATTTAGATCACGCGAATAATGAATGTAATTTGAAATTTGACATGAAGTATTTTAAATGATACTTCCTCTGTGATAATCTAATGTACAAGTGGGTTTCTCCGCGGGTATGATATTCGCATGAATTTTAGGGTGCGCACCTAGTGGTGATGCACATATTTCAGGTGTATTTGGATTCGGGATTGTATACATGTAAACACGGATATGGGGTGAGATAAAGATGTGGGTGTGTTGGCGGATCAGAAGTTGCACGTGGATTTTGGGCTGTGTGCGGGTTTTCATGTTGAGGCATCCATTTTCTGAATTCTTGAAAGGATTCTAAACTGCAAGTCAGGATGTTAGCGGTTTTGGGGTGCGCACTGAATTGGGCCGCGCAGATATTGGGCAGTGTCTGACAATAAGGGGTGCACACTGCTGTGATGTGAACTTGGATTTGGGAATGCGCACGGATTTAAAGTTCAATCTTCAAATATGGGGGTGAGCACTGATTTCGGGTGTTCGTAGATTTAGGGGTTGGCTGCAAATATGCACAAGGATTTGGGGATACCCGCAAATTTTGGATTTTGTAGTCCATTACGGGGGCGTAATTAGATGTTATGATGTTCGTATATTCCGGGAGTTATTTGTTGACCGATCGACAGTTGCGATCATATTTTGGGGTGCGTGCGGATTTTAAATGTCGAAATAGCCATTTTCTGAAATGTTGGACATGAATTCTGCCTTGGAATAATCTATCATATATGTGGTGTGTCGGCGTGTTTCGAGAGCGCACTGATTTGGTGATGTGCACAGGTTTTCTGGATTCATGGCGGGCAGTTTTGTTTTAGCAATGCAAAGCATCTGCTAAAGTAAATTCCGATAATCGGGAGCTCTGGGCTAAAATAATTTAAATTCACATTTAAAGGTACTGCGCTGTGCTTTTAGAAATTGCCGCAAGTTTGAAGGGAATGCGAGAAAAGAACCGCCGGTGAGATTTAAGGAGGAAATTTAGATATCACTCGAAGTTTAGTCTCAAACATGGCCATGCACACGTATTTGGGGATACACATAGATTTGGGTGTGTTGGCGGATCAGGATTTGCACCCGAATGTGTTGAGTGCGGATTGTTAACGTCGAGTCTGCCAATTTCTCAACTGTTTCGAATGTAGATTGCTCGGAAAAATCTCATGGGTATGTAGGTGTGTCAGCGGGTTTAGGGTGCGCGCTGCATTGGGTATTGCGCAGAAATTAGGCGAGTCAGCGAAAATGGGTTGTACAGGGTCTCGGGGTGCATTTGGATGCACAGGGATTTTGGGGTTTGTTCTTGAACACGGGGATGGGCTCGTATTTGGGGATAGCATATTTGGGGGTTTGTCAGCGAATATGGAGTCGCCACGTTTTTGTGGGTGTATCTGGGAGTTCACAAGGATTTGGGTTGATCTGTGTGTGTCGGTGGATTTGGTGATGTGCTCCCGACCTTTGGGATGCGTGTGGCTTTTAGTGTCAAGGCAGCCATTTTGTGCTTGAAATTATTCTTCGTTAGGGTTAGGGTCATCGAATGTGCGTCCTTACTTGGGGAAGTGCGCAGATTTTGGGATTCACACGCATTTTCGAGATACTTTCATACTACTGCTGAGTATGAGGGTGCACCGGAATTTGACCATCGTTGACCATAATGATAATGTCATTGTCTCTGGAGCCTTAACACTGACCGGTGTGAAAATGTAACAGCGTGTCCCGGTCATTCACAGGAATGCATTCCTAAGACACCCATATTTTAACTTCCTACCCTGTGCATAAATTCAACTGGAGATTTACCCAACTCCTTGAGTCGGCTGAATGCGATTAGTTGGATCAAAGGTATATGCAGTCTTGTATGCTGTACATTACTGCCCCATATAACTGAATACCTAACAAAACGGGAGGGGGGGGGTGATTAGTCCAAATGCTGGAGAAACTTCTCAGGCCAGGCAGCATCTATGGAAAAGAACACAGTCGACGTTTCGGGCCGTAGCCCTTCAGCAGGACTGGAGGAAAAAAAGCAGAGGAGTAGATTTGAAAGGTGATGCGAGGGGAAAGAGAAACGCCAGATGACAGGTGAAACTTGGAGGTGAATGGATGAAGCAAAGTGCTAGGAAGTTAATTGCAGAAAGATACAGAAAGCTATGGAAGAAAGAAAAAAACTGGGGTAATGGGAGCTGGAACATAGGGAGGCTATGGCGGGCAAGGAGATATTAAGTGAGAGGGACAAAGGGGTTGAAATGGTGAAGGAGAGGTTTGAGCAAGCAATGTTCATGCCATCAGGTTGGAAGCTAACCAAACGGATTATAAGCTGTTGTTCCTCGCACCTAAGTGTGGCCTTATCGTGACAGTGGAGGAACTCATGAATGGACATATCGGAATGGGAATGGGAAGTGGAATTAAAATGGGTGACCACTTGGAGATACCGCCTGTTCGGCGGATGGAGTGTAGATGCACAAACCCCCAATCAGTTTGCATCCCTTTATCGGAGAAGAAACCCTTAAGTCTGCGCAATTTCCAATTAAGTTCGCATCTCAAACCCATGTGCACCCCAAATACGCACACATCCTCAAGAAAGAGCACACCCAAAATCCACGTGTGCATCAAACTCGCTGGGAACCTCAAATGCGTTTTACATAATCCCAGAAAATAATCATTTCGAGTAGTAAACATGATGGCTTCGTTAATTATTGTGCTTCGCAAATTTGTAGGTAACGTCCTAAATCTGGACTATCCCCAAATCGGCGCGGACCCTAATCACTCTGACACGCCCCAATGCATAATCTCAGAATGGGAATCATTTTAAAGAATTCAGAAAATTCCGGCCTCGACATTAAAAATCCACATATACCCCAAAGTTCATTTGGAGATCAACCACTGCACAGAAGTATGGTTGTACAGCAAATCTGCGTGGAGCCACATATTCACCCTCGCACCGCTATACCGGCGCAATCCCGATTTCAGTCTGACCACAAGCCCGTTGACATGCGAACATGCACATTAGATTTTCCCAGAGCATGGATCACTTCAAACCGATCACCAAATTGCTGCCGCCACCATAAAGTAAGAAGAATACTGTTGAACATTAAAAGTAAAGTATTATCAAAGTATCTGTAAATGATGCAAAATTTAGAAAAGTCACAACTCCAAATCCGCAGACACCAGAACGCTGTGAGATCTCAGAATTCCGAAAACGTCCACATAAATCTGCGCAATCCTCAAATTGTTCAGAATTCAGAAAATGGCTCTCTCTCGACATTAAAAAATACTCACAAATGCCGCAAAATTGTTTGCAGATCGGCATACACAATGGCATTTGCTTCTCATCACAAACCCCTGTGTACCCTCATACTCAACAGTACACATCTATATATGCACAGATCACGAAAATCCGTGTTAACCCCCAAATCTTCGCAGATCTCTAAATAAGAGCGCACCCCAAAATGCATGTACACCTCAACCCACACATTGGATGATCCAGGCACAGGATGGTTTCAAACACGAGATGGCTGCCTTGACAGCAGAAATCCCAGGCATCTTAAAATCCATGAGGAGACCGCCAAATCCGCAGACATATCAAGATCACTCCAAATCCGCCTGAACCCCCAGATACACCCACAAAAACATGGATATGGGGTGCTCACGTACTTGGGGATAACATGTTTGTGGTGTGTACATGGGTGCATTGATTAATATAATTGTGTAAAATGTAAATTGAAGAAAAGATGAAGATAATCACAAATGATGATTCAGTGCCAGATTTATGGACGAAATTTGTAAGAGTGTATGAACCTTAAGTACTCACCCTGTAGCAGAGACAGACAGGTAGAGGTTGAATTATTTAACCAGACTGCCCATTACTTGGCAGCTTGAAATATTTCTTCACAACTTTCGTCTGACCTCAGGCAGCTTTGACATGCTCACTAAATTCTCTTACATCAGCAAAATCACGCACGCAATTCTCAGCAGAGATGTTCCTGTTCTCACTGTTTGCTGCCTTGGACCTCCCATTTCTGCGGATTTTCTTCAATTTGTGCAACAGTAATGTCCAGAAATGGTCATTTCACCGTTGTCACCCGACCTTGTTCTCTCTTTCGTAACTCTGCGTGTGTGTGTGTGTGTGTTTCTGAGAAGAGACAATTTAAATGTTTTTCCGCATATTGTGTTCTGGCTGGAACATTTCCCGCCATTGTTCCGCACGCCGGCTGTTCTGCCGCTGACAGGAGGCGCCAGGGGAGTGTATGGTCCGCGTCATCATCATCATCATCATCATCATCACCATCATCAGCGTCCGGATTTACTTATTTCATCCAACGTGACTCGAAGGCAGCGGTAAAAAAAAAGACTCTAAGCAGGGTGAAAACCGGGCTTTAGTTTTCCTCTGCACTTCAGATTTCGGAATTAGTATAGGCATCATTTTGACTTCATGCTACAGTGCAAAATCCTCTTCTGTCCCTGGATGACATGCGCCCTCTCTTGACTCTTTCACTAAATACAACAATGAACTGGTAATATTGCAGGATCCCCTTAAACTCTGAATTAGTTTCTGCTCTGGATTTTCAGTTCTTGCTTTTCTCTGCCCCTGTTCCAACTAACTTGATGACGATTGCAAGCCTGTATCGGGTAAAGTGCAGTCTCTCCAAATGCGTCACTTGCTGCCTGGTGGGAATGGCAGTGGCCGATATCCTGGTCGTTATCTCCGATCCGCTGCTGAGGTGGACTGCTTGCTATTATTTTCCCCAGTCATTCCTGATCATAACTCCTATGTGTAAACTCCGTTTCGGGTTGATTTTTGCGAGCACTGCGACCCCTGACTGGCTGACTGTCGCTTTCACCGTCGATCGGTTTCTGGCAATTTGTTGTAAGAAGCTGAAAACAAAATATTGCACCGAGAGAACGGCGGCTGTGGTCATCGGGACAGTGAGTGTGCTGGCCTGTTTGTAGAATGTCACCTGGAACTTTGCATCAGAGCATAAGGTAATTGTTCTTATTACACAAACTAATCTTGTACATCATTCCCACTGTCCCGTTCCTGCAGCTCGGCAGGTCGATTCTCCTGGAGGATCTGACGACTTTCGCTCTGAACACTCTAATTGGTTGTTCCCAGCACCCATGCAGGAATGTCCCAGATGAAAACGACAGTCAGGGTCGAAATAATAATTTCGCCACATGCCCTCTGAGCTTCAAATTATTGACCAATAAACATTGCTAAGGTGTGAACTTGGATTTGGGAATGTGCACGGATTTAAAGTTGAGTCCTCAAATATATGGGGTGAGCACTGATTTTGGGTGTGGGTAGATTTAGGGTTTGGCGGCAAATATGCAGAATGATTTGGGGATACGCGCCAATTCAAGTCAATTACGGGGACGTAATTAGATATTGTGATGTTCGTATATTCCGTGGGCTGTTTGTTTCCCAATCAACAGTTGCAATCATATTTTCGGGTGGTGCGAATTTTAAATGTTGGAACTGCCATTTTCTGAATTGTTGGACATGAATTCTGCTTTGGAATTATCTATTATGTATGTGGTGTATCAGTATGTTTGGAGTGCGCACTGATTTGGTGATATGCACATGTTTTGTGGATTCATGGCGGGCAGTTTTGATTTATCGATGCAAAGCCTCTGCTACAGTAAATTCCGATAATCCGGAGCGCTGAGCAACTTAACAGACTATTGGTCTAATTCTTAAACAATACTGTAACATACTTTAAATTTACATTTAAAGGTATTGCGCTGTGCTTTTAGAAATTGCTGCAAGTTTGAAGGGAATGCGAGAAAAGAACCGCCGGTGAGATTTAAGGAAGAAACTTAGACATCACTCGAAATTTAGTCTCAAACATGGCCGTGCACACGTATTTGGGGATACACATTTGGGGTGTGTTGGCGGATCAAGATTTGCACACGAATGTGTTGAGTGCGGATTGTTAACGTCGAGGCTGCCAATTTCTCAACTGTTACGAATGTATCTTGCTCGGAAAAATCTCATGGGCATGTAGGGGTGTCAGCGGGTTTAGGGTGCGCGCTGCATTGGGTATTGCGCAGAAATTAGGCGTGTCAGTGAAAATGGGTTGTACAGGGTCTCGGGGTGCACATGGATGCACACGGATTTTGGGGTTTGTTTTTGAATATGGGGATGCGCACGTATTTGGGGATAGTATATTTGGGAGGGGGGTGTCGGCGAATATGGAGCCGCCACGTTTCTGTGAGTGCATCTGGGAGTTCATGAGGATTTGAGTTGATCTGTGTGTCGGCCGATTTGGTAATGTGCTCCTTTGGGATACGTGGGGCTTTTAGTGGGGCTTTTAGTGTCAAGGCAGCCATTTTGTGTTTAAATTATTCTTCGTCTGGGTCACCGAATGTGCGTCCTTACTTGGGGAAGTGAGCAGATTTTGGGACTCACACGCATTTTTGAGATACGTGCATACTGCTGCTGAGTATGATGGTGCACATGAATTTGACCATCGTTGACCATGATGATAATGTTGTTGTCTCTGGAGCCTTAACACAGACCAGTGTGGTAATGTAACAGCGTGTCTCGGTCATTCACAGGAATGCATTCCTAAGACACCCATATTTTAACTTCCTCCCCTGTGCATAGAAATCAACTGGAGATTCACCCAACTCCTTGAGTCGGCTGAATGCGATTAGCTGGATCAAAGGTATATGCAGTCTTGTATGCTGTACATAACTGCCCCATATAACTGAATACCTAGCAAAACGGGGGGGGGGGCAGTGATTAGTCCAAATGCTGGAGAAACTTCTCAGGCCAGGCAGCATCTATGGAAAAGAACACAGTCGACGTTTCGGGCCGAAGCCCTTCAGCAGGACTGGAGGGCGGGGGGAAGCAGAGGAGTAGATTTGAAAGGTGATGTGCGGGGAAAGAGAAACGCCAGGTGACAGGTGAAACTTGGAGGTGGATGGATGAAGCAAAGTGCTAGGAATTTAATTGCAGAAAGAGACAGAAAGCAATGGAAGAAAGAAAAAATAGGGTAAGGGGAGCAGGACCATAGGGAGGCTATGGCGGGCAAGGAGAGATTAAGTGAGAGGGACAAAGGGGTGGAAATGGTGAAGGAGAGGTTTGAGAAATCAATCTTCATGCCATCAGGTTGGAAGCTAACCAAACGGATTATAAGCTGTTGTTCCTCGCACCTAAGTGTGACCTTATCGTGACAGTGGAGGAACTCATGAATGGACATATCGGAATGGGAATGGGAAGTGGAATTAAAATGGGTGACCACTTGGAGATACCGCCTGTTCGGCGGATGGAGTGTAGATGCACAAACCCCCAATCAGTTTGCATCCCTTTATCGGAGAAGAAACCCTTAAGTCTGCGCAATTTCCAATTAAGTTCGCATCTCAAACCCATGTGCACCCCAAATACGCACACATCCTCAAGAAAGAGCACACCCAAAATCCACATGTGCATCAAACCCGCTGGGAACCTCAAATGCGTTTTACATAATCCCAGAAAATAATCATTTCGAGTAGTAAACATGATGGCTTCGTTAATTATTGTGCTTCGCAAATTTGTAGGTAACGTCCTAAATCTGGACTATCCCCAAATCGGCGCGGACCCTAATCACTCTGACACGCCCCAATGCATAATCTCAGAATGGGAATCATTTTAAGAATTCAGAAAATTCCGGCCTCGACATTAAAAATCCACATATACCCCAAAGTTCATTTGGAGATCAACCACTGCACAGAAGTATGGTTGTACAGCAAATCTGCGTGGAGCCACATATTCACCCTCGCACCGCTATACCGGCGCAATCCCGATTTCAGTCTGACCACAAGCCCGTTGACATGCGAACATGCACATTAGATTTTCCCAGAGCATGGATCACTTCAAACCGATCACCAAATTGCTGCCGCCACCATAAAGTAAGAAGAATACTGTTGAACATTAAAAGTAAAGTATTATCAAAGTATCTGTAAATGATGCAAAATTTAGAAAAGTCACAACTCCAAATCCGCAGACACCAGAACGCTGTGAGATCTCAGAATTCCGAAAACGTCCACATAAATCTGCGCAATCCTCAAATTGTTCAGAATTCAGAAAATGGCTCTCTCTCGACATTAAAAAATACTCACAAATGCGGCAAAATTGTTTGCAGATCGGCATACACAATGGCATTTGCTTCTCATCACAAACCCCTGTGTACCCTCATACTCAACAGTACACATCTATATATGCACAGATCACGAAAATCCGTGTTAACCCCCAAATCTTCGCAGATCTCTAAATAAGAGTGCACCCCAAAATGCATGTACACCTCAACCCACACATTGGATGATCCAGGCACAGGATGGTTTCAAACACGAGATGGCTGCCTTGTCAGCAAAAATCCCAGGCATCTCAAAATCCATGAGGAGACCAACCGGCCCCGCCTGACAGAACGAACAGGACATATGGACTCAGCAGACCCCAACCAGGTACGTGAGGCCCTTTCCTGACAGGGAGTGTTATTAGGGAGACACGAAGCGCAGTTCGCCTCTGTCACCCAGTCGATGGAAGCCTTCTCCGCTTCTCTGAGCAGTATGGCCACCCAGCTACAGCAGATTCAGCTAGTGCTGAGACTTAACACTCCTGTTGCGGCAACATCAGCCCCACAGACTCCAACCCTCCCAGCCCGAGAGCCCCGTTTAACTCCACCCGAAACTTACAATGGTGAACCAGGCACCTGCAGATCCTTCCTGTCCCAATGCTCGTTGATTTTTGAGCTGCAGCCCGCTACCATTCCCACTGATCGATCCCGTATCGCCTATGTGATCACGTTGCTGTCGGGAAGAGCAAGAGAGTGAGGTACGGCTGTGTTGGACAGCAGAGCCCTTTTTTGCCACACGTTTGAAGACTTTTGTGAGGAGATGAAGAGAGTCCTTGACCACTCCCAGCAGGGACGAGATACAGTGAGGGAAATGTTGCGGATTCATCAGGGTAACCGCTCTGTTTCGGACTACGCCATTGAGTTCCGCACGCTAGCCGCGATTACCCACTGGAGTTCGGAAGCCCAATCTGACGTGTTCCTCTATGGATTGAGCGAGGAGGTTAAGGATGAACTAGCCGCCCGTGACCTGCCTACCGTCTTCCAAGAGCTGGTCGATTTGGCCATTAAAATTGATAGCCCCATAAAATAGCGTCAGCGGGAACGTGAGATCCGGGGTTCCCGGAGAACCACCAGGGGACGTCTGATATTCTTCCAGCCCGCACCCACGTCTCCTTCTCCGAATCCTCAGTCACCCCCATCCAGCCCAACGGAACCCATGCAGATTGATCGTGCCTGTCTGTCTCGTTCGGAGCGAAGGAGGAGACTCCGGACCAACTCTTGTCTGTATTGTGGTCAGGCTGATTACTATGTATCCAGTTGTCCTGTAAAAGACAACGCTCGTTCGTAAAGAGGGAACTAATGGCGAACAATGTTTCCTTTTCCCGGTCCCCCATCACGCGACCCCTGCTGCCCACTTTTAAACTGGCTGAAGGGAGGAGACATACCGTCTCAGTCTTCATCGACTCCGGGGCTGAGGGAAACTTTATCAATTCCAGTTTGGTGGCCAAACTCGGGATGCCACTCTCCCGTCTAAAGCAACCCCTGGAGGCCAGCGGCTTAACCGGGGTGAAAATGCCCTTCGTTGCCCACTGTATAGTTCCGGTGAGTCTTCTCATTTCTGGTAATCACAGAGTGAGTATTATTTTTCATGTGATCGCTTTCCCCAAAGCTGAAGTTGTGTTGGATCACCCATAGCTCGCTCTGCACGGTCCACACATCGATTGGTCGAATAACAGAGTGTTAAGCCGGTGTCCCTTCTGCCTAAATGATTGTCTCGGTGTTGCTCATTCTACCCCAAGCCCGACTCCTCTGCCTACAGAAGAGTTTCCCGATCTGTCCTCTGTACCCCCCAGAATATCGGGACCTAAAGCTGGTATTCAGCAAGACTCGGGCCACCACCTTACCCCCACATCGCCCCTATGATTGCTCTGTTGATCTCCTTCCGGGAACCTCGCCATCTGTATTCCCTGTCTCCACCTGAAAGGGCGGCGATGGATAAATATATCCAGGAGTCCCTGGCTGCAGGAATTATCCGTCCCTCTTCCTCCCCAGCAGGCGCAGGGTTCTTCTTTGTAGCCAAGAAGGACGGGTCCCTGCGCCCATGCGTGGACTATAGAGGTCTCAATGAGGTCACCATTAAGAACCGCTATCCTCTTCCGCTTATGTCATCTGCCTTTGAATTGCTCCAGGGTGCGTCTATCTTTTCCAAGCTCGACCTCCGCAACGCTTACCGCTTGGTCCGCATAAGGGAGGGGGATGAGTGGAAGACTGCGTTCAATACGTCCTCCGGGCACTATGAATATTTGGTGATGCCTTTCGGACTCTTCAATGGTCCTGCTGTGTTCCAGTCTCTGGTGAATGACGTCCTCCGGGACATGATGAACGTATATTTGTATTCGTAGACCTGGATGACAATCTGATATTTTCTATGTCCCTCTCTGAACATATCTAGCACCTCCACCGGGTACTCCAAAGTCTCCTGGAGAACCAGTTATTTGTGAAGGCGGAGAAGTGTGAATTTCACCGGAGTTCAGCTTCGTTCCTGGGATATGTGATCAGCGCTGGAAAGATCCAGATGGACCCTCAGAAGAACAAGGTGGTAGAGCAGTGGCCACAACCCGCCTTTCGACAGGGGGTCCAACTCTTTCTTGGGCTTGCCAACTTCTATCGCCGATTCATTCAAAACTTCAGCATCCTGGCCGCCCCGTTGACTGCCCTAACCTCCTCCAAGTCGAAGTTCGCCTGGAATCCAGCGGCCGAGAAAGCCTTTTCTGATCTAACGGCTCGTTTCACCAGGGCCCCTATCCTCCTTCAGGCCGATCCAACCAGGCAGGTTATAGTAGAGACGGATGCCTCTGACGTAGGAGTTGGGGCTACCCTGTCACAGCGTTCAGCAGAGGACAACAATGTACACCCGTGCGCCTTTTTCTCCCACAAATGTTCGCCCACAGAACGCAACTACGACATCGGCGATAGGGAGTTGTTGGCGGTTAAACTTGCCCTGGAGGAATGGCGGCATTGGCTTGAGGGAACGACTACCCCTTTTCTAGTCTGGACGGATCACAAGGACCTGGAATATATCTGTTCCGCCAAACGCCTCAATTCCCGCCAGGCTCGGTGGTCCCTTTTTGTCCGTTTTGGGTTCATCCTGACCTACCGCCCTAGCTCTAAGAACGGTAAGCCTGACGCGCTCTCCAGGCAGTTTCCCACAACCGACGAGGCAGCCGAGGTTACGGCCTTTCTCCCCAAGCAATGTCTGGTCGCCACAGCACAATGGGAGATTGAATCTGTGGTCCGGTCGGCCCAACAGGGTGAGTCGCTAACCTATTGTATGTCCCCCAGTCTGTCCGCTCCCAGGTTCTCCAGTGGGGACACACCTCCAGACTGGCATGTCACCCTGGCATCAGACGCACGACGACTTTCATCAGTCGAAGTTTTGGTGGCCATCCCTGAGAAACGATGCTGAATGCTTCGTTTCTACCTGGCCAGCTTTTGCACAGAACAAGACCTCCAGCCAACCACCCACTGGTCTCCTGCAATCCCTACCTGTCCCTAGAAGGCCTTGGTCACACATTGCACTGGGCTTTGTCACCGGGATCACCCGTCTGACGGTAACACCACCATTCTTACCATAGCGGATCGTTTTTCCAAATCGGTCCACTTTGTGCCCCTTCTCAGGCAGCCCTCGGCCAAGGAGACTGCCGACCTGGTGATGCGGCATGTTTTCCGTATTCACAGTCTTCCCGTTGAACTGGTACCTGACAGTGGTTCACAACTTACCTCCACTTTTGGAGAGCCTTTTCAAACTACTCGGGATCAAGGTTAACCTCTCATCTGGGTTTCATCCACAGAGTAATGGCCAGACCGAGCGGGCTAATCAGCAGATGGAGGTGATGCTCCGTTGTGTGACGTCTCGGGAGTCTTCCTCTTGGAGTCGGCAACTTCCCTGGGTCGGGTACGCCATCAATTCCTTGCCTTCTGCTTCATCAGTCACCGTTCCAGTGCTGTCTTGGCTATCAACCCCCCTTATTCGCACCTCAGGAGGAGGAAGTGGGCGTTCCCTCAGCGGAAGCGTTTGTCCAGAGGTGTTCACGGACCTGGAGGCGAGCGCGAGAGGCGCTGCTTCAGTCTACGGCCAGAATGAAGCAGCAAGTAGTCAGTCACCGCATCCAGGCCCCCCGTTACCGCCAGGGTCAGAAAGTGCGGATATCCTCGCGGAATATCCCCTTAAAGGTGGACTCCCGCAAGCTGGCGCCACGGTACATTTGACCTATCCCCATAGGATCTTCCCCCTACCCTTCGCAGGATTCGCCCTAATTCCATGTTTCAAGGATTATGCCCTTCGTCTGCCAACCCCTCTGTCCCGCTCCTAATCCCCCTCCCCCTCCCCGTCTCATCGCTGGCTCGGAGGCCTTGACTGTGCACCGATTACTGGACGTTCGACGCAGGGGCCGTGAACTGCAATATCTCGTGGATTGGGAGGGCTATGGACCCGAAGAGAGGTGCTGGGTTCCCGCTTGGGATATCCTGGATCCCTCTCTCATCAGAGACTTTCACAGAAGCCATCCCTATCGGCAAGAAGGGCGTCTGGAGACGCCCGTGGGGAGCGGGGTACTGTTAAGGATCCGGCCTGAACACTGTGTCAGAGGGGCTCTGCTGACATCTTTGGACCACGGCAGCCCTTAAATTCTACCTTTTTTCACCTGGCCATGTGGGCTTTGAACCAGCCCCTTCCCTATTTGGACTCTCGCCAATTACCCACTTATCTCCTCAATAGCACTCACCTGTTTCTGTTCTCGCCCATTACCCGGTCCATCTAAACCCTGCCTCGACTCACACTCTCTGCCTGTTCGTCCCAGTCCTGAACTGAGTCGTTCCAGCCTGCGATAGTGACTACTGCCAACTGAAATTGTTGAATTCTGTGTTTCCGGATTCTGCCTGTTTGGAACCTGATTCTTACCTGTAGCATCCGTAATCGTCTGCCCTCGCCGGACAGCCTTACCCGGGTAAGACCTCCGCCTGCCATTCCGGCTTCGTGCCTGCCTCCTGGTGTTGAAAGACTGTTGCCCCTGTGGCCGCTAATAAAATCCTGGTAAAAGAACATTCATTGGTCTGCACTTGGGTCCTACCGCAACCGGCGCCTCCTGACAGTCTTACATTAACCAACTGACTAATTCTGACACACGCATATTATCCAGAACCCCGCGAGCTTATCCGAAACTTTCTTAAGTTCTTCCAATACCACATTCATAATTTCCCAATTTTCCAGCTGATCGTCCAATCCTGAGCTCACACTGACCCTGCTAACCCCGTGGGTGTGGATATGGAGACTGGGTCTGTGTCTCTACTGTTGGACAGTGGTGCCGAGGTCAATGGAAATATTAACCATCTGTGTTTCAGTGTAGCCGTTGTATTGGTAATCTGTGTCTGGGTCTTGAATTCAGTGTTGGACTGAATCTGAATGTCTCTGCTGTCTGAAACTGTGGAACTAATGAGCTGTCGGTGTCTCTGTGCTTTGTAACACACCTTGCGTGTCAGAGAGGAGCGACTGCTCTGGTGCCTCCACAGGAGTGAATGTTAGAGTTGATTGAAGTTTTTCCCTGTTGGTAGGAGAAGGAAAGTCGGTCAGTGAGGGAGAGGTATTTGCCAGACGGTTGTGTGAAGCGGCCGTTGCAGCGTGTGCCACTGTCAATCTGTCGGTCTGACCCTCTGTCTTTTTCACAGCTATAATATAACATATGATGCTTGTCTTTCTTTCATTCACTTTCATACATCCTACGTCGATTAATCTCCCAATATAGAGTCCCATATTTAATATTTATTATTGAATATTCCCTTTGCAGATCGAAGCATTTCTTCCTTTGAGTTCTGGTGGGTCTGAGATGCTCTTAAGTTCCAATTACATCAGCAACATCTCAAAATTCTTTTCCCAGCACTTTGTGTGTGTCGCCTTCCCCTGAGTATTTCCAGCATCTGCAAATTCTGTCATTTTTAGCACATCAGCGTCGTGGTCATCCGAACACCGTCATTCCGCGTGTGTGTGCGCGCGTCCAGGATGATGCCGGAAATGACAAACCACAGGGAGAGAAGTTTGGGTTCGGACGTGTCGTTGAATTCTGTTCACAAGTGGTTAATTAGCGGAGAGAAAAAATGAAATCTGTAAATGTGGCTGCTTCGGGTGTTTATCAATGGAGCTCCGGCATTCTTTTCACCAGGTGAGGAACCGCAGAGGTAATGCCCAGGAATTTAGAAGCGCTTGTCTTCTGTCGGCCCAATATTTACATCAGAGACAATGAATGGTGCTGAATCACCATGATTGTTCAAGTGACTGTAGTCAGTCAGCGGCATAACAGTGTCTCTGGAGACTGATCATTTCTATAAATCAAGGCCGTTTTGAATACATTAGTTCAGAGTTTCTGAAGGAGCTGTGAATTCAAGAGCAACACAATTGGCAGTTTATCACGGAAATGGGTTATCCAGTCCTTTTGCGGATAGGAGAAGTTTACTATCCTTTTATTTCAGCCTTTGGAATTTTTGGTAAGCTGCGGTATCGGCTGCCGTTGGGGGGAATTGAAGTTAATGCCAATATAGTGATTGTGTCTGTCGCTGGTTTCCACAGCCTCATATCCAGTCCTAGTATTCAGCATTCTAGGAATGGAATCAAAGCCAGCGACTGTGGATTCTGATATCTGGGTCGAAAAATAAACCGCTGTAAGAATTCAGCGAATCCGCCAACATCGGAAGACCTCAGTGGGACAGGCAGATATCTTTCAGCGGTTTGTGTTCAATAATGTGATACCCGGGTCTCTGTGCTATTGGTCTCGAAGCAGCTACACTGCATTTGCAAATACTGTGTTTATACTGCCGCGGAGATGATGCTCATTGATTGTCTGCATTGGTATGTGAGCGGTTGTGTGAGGTAAGAGTCATGATCAAACAATCGATTAGTGTTATCGATTCAGCAAATTTGAGGAGCTCCCTGTTGCAGCAGGAAGATTGAGGGTTTTCAGTAAAAGTGAGCGGTGTGACAGAAAGTGAAGCAGTTACTGGACAACACAACGACGTTGTTGCTGATCAATTAACAAAACCGATGTGTTGATTCGTAACTACCAGCGCTGTGAAATGTATTATATTATCCATATAACTATAAATACTGTAAAATGTATTATAATATATCCACATTGATACCTCTACAGACATCTGACTGTGTCACCGTGCCTGCTACTGGATATTGAATTATTCTCCCGGCTTCCCTGTGATGGATTCAGTCGGGGGTGTCAAGTATCTCTGAGAGGCTGTATCAGACTAGGCTGTGACTGCTGCCTCAGTCAAAGTTCTGCTGTAAAGTCGGCGAGGTGGCAAATGCTGGAATAGGAAACAAACACGGGAAATGCTGGAAACACAAAGCCTCAGGCAACTTGTATAGAAAGAGTAAGAGAAAGTCGTGTCATGGGGGCTCTCTGAAAACAGCTCAGAAAATACACGTTAACTGCTTTCCCACATATTCTATTGCTGTCTAGATGAGTGGTTTCAGGAATTCCTGTTTCTGTTGTGTCCTTCGGCTGTTCAGTCGCTGACAGGGAATCACAGGGAAGTTGTTGATTGTTTAGTGCAAGAATCCCGCCATCGGCGTCCGAATTGATTCATTTCATTCATATCAGACGCGGATGAAGCCGATAAAAATGTTCCAAACAGGACTGACTCAGAGGGCACCTTGTTTTATCTGTCCGTTGCCTCTTTATATTTCTGGTCATCAGAAAGGAATCCGAATTTAAATCACTTGACATTATTTTAATGTGTGCACAAAGCCAGCTCTTGACTCTCTCTTCATCCTTCTACCGCTAAATGCAACAATGAAATGGGAATATTACATGATCCCCGAAAACTGCGGCAATAGGTTTTACTCAGTTTTTTTTCAATTTCCTATTTCCCCTCTCTCTTCAGCGAACTTGATGGCGATTGTTATCCTATCCCGGGATAAGTGCGGTCTCTCCAAATGTGTAACTCTCTACCTGGTGGGTATGGCAGGGGCCGATCTCCTGGTCGTTATCTCGCTTCCGCTCCTGACGTGGACTGCTTGGCTTTATTTTCGCCGATCATTCCTGTTCATCACTCCTGTGTGCAGTATCGCTAGATGGCTGATTTCTGGGAGCACTACTGCCTCTGTCTGGCTGACTGTCTCTTTCACCGTCGATCGATTTGTGGCTATTTGCTGTGAGAAGCTGACAACAAAATATTGCACCGAGAAAACGGCGGCTGTGGTTATCGGGACACTGAGTGTGCTGGCCTGTTTGGAGTGTGTTCCCTGGGGCTTTGTATACGAGCCTACGATAATAATTGATGGTATCCCCTGGTATTGTATTCTTACACCGAGCTACAGAAACTCTCCATCATGGGTGGTATTTGAGATGTTTCACCACACTTTTACCCCTTGTGTCCCATTCTTTCTGATTTTGTTTTTCAATATTCTGACAGCCAGGCGGATTCTGGTGGTCAGTCGAGCCCGCAGGAGGATCCGGGGACAAAAGAGTCGAGAGAATGACAAGGACCGGGAGATGGAGAACCGACGGAATTCCATCGTTTTGCTCTTCAGCATAACGGGCAGTTTCATATTGTTGTGGGGAGCATGTTTGGTGTTTTTCATCTATCAACGGATTTCAAAGAGTTTTGTTTATTATTCTGTCATGAATCCCGTTTACATTATAGAGGAGACATCAGGAATGTTGAAGATCCTCAGTTCCTGCACCAACACGTGTATTTACGCCCTGATTCAGAGCAAATTCCGAGAGGATCTTAAGAATGTGGTGAAATACCCACTGAAACGGATTTTGAAACTCATTAAAATATAGAAATAAATGCTATGCAGTAGTACAATTCAGCTGCCTTCACGCTCCTATTTTGTACTCCCACTTGTAATAATCGGAAATAATATGATGAACAGAGATTCAAACAAAGCAGGAGAAAATCTGTCGATGCTCGAAATACAGAACAACACACACAAAATCATGAAGGTTGTCGGCCCGAATAGTTGAATGTTTACTCTTTTCCAACGTTGCAGTCTATCTGCTGAATTGCTCCAGCATTTTGTGTGTGTTGCCTTACAGTTATACAACAGATATGTACAGGTCGATCGACGGCACCACTAGACTCAGCAACCCAGAAAGATCCCCTGTGCATCTCACCCGCGTGCCGCTTAAGTTGTGCCTTGAGGCGAACCTGTCAACCCTTCTTCCCGATTCTGACAAAACAGCTTGATATGGAGTATACTTTCCTCGGTATTAACCACTCCTGCTCCCATCATTACCCGTCCTTTACTTCACGCTGATTTCATCCTCTGTCCCTACCAGTAGCTTTTCCTTCTGTTTTCCGATTTGAACTAACTTCCCGTAACAGAATGCTAGCTTTCAAAGGGAAGGTGGAGGAGCAGTGGTAGGTAGACGAGCCGATGCTGTGAACCCAAGAACAAAAGACACAGCGAAGCGAAATGGGAACTGATATTATCTAATCCGACACAAAGTGCTGGCGAAAGTCTTCAGCTCAGGCAGCAGAATTGGAGAGAGAGGAAAAGCTGCTGCCTGGCCTGCAGAGCTCCGTCAGGATTTTGGAATTCTAGAGTCTGCAGATTGTCTCTTGCTTCTGACTGGTCTAATCTTAGTCAGTGTCAATGAGATATTCGACTATGCCAACGCAAAACTGTCCCTGGACAAAGAACAAGCAAAGAATGGTTGAAAAGGACAGTGTGATAGAAACAGAAACTTGATGATTAATGGAACAAAGGTTCAGATAATTTTGAATTGACGCAACTGGGAAATTGGAGGGTCTCTTTAAACAAACAGGATCGGGGATAAATTAATTATACAATTAGAAAGATGTTGGGAGTAGCGGCAGTTTGTATTCAGATATTACATTCTCCAGAGAAAGCTGAATTGAGTTATCAATCTGAGTCCTTCAGTGGCTGGTCCGTGATGTTTATTAATTTTGATCGTGAGCGGGTAATATCGAAGTACAAACTCTAAATATAAGCTTGGTTAAGATGGGTAATAAGTTGTAAGGATAATCCTGGGAATTGTAAAACAGTGACTACTGCCATTTATGGAGGTTAAACGTTTGAAGGGGATTCTTCACGATAGGTTTGACAAATAATTGGAGAAGCAGAATCACAGGCAATCAACTGGCTTTGTGAGGGGAAGGTCATACCTGACGCACCTGAATGACTTTCTGAGAGAGTGACAAAACAAATTAAGGAGATGGATGATCTGTGTATGGAATTGAGTGAGGCGTTTGACAACAGCCCCCACAATAGCTCGATCCAGAACGTCGGGAGGCATGGTGAGTATGGGGCTGGCAGTTGATGGGGCGTTTGCAAAAGCTCTGTTCTGTAACCATGCTTTTTCTGATATTTGTAAATGACTTGAGAGAAGAAGTGGATATGTGGGTTGGTAACTTGCAGTTTGAGGCTCCACGTAGCACAGCAGTTAGAATCAGACGATTCCAGCTCGGGGCAATGAAATCGGAGTTCATTCCGGTTTTTTTTTCTGGAAGGAATTTGTACATCCTCTCCGTGATATTTATGGGTATTCCCACAAGGTAAACAAAAAAAAAAAGAGAACAACCTAGCGATTAGACTGGGGTAAAATTGAGGTTACTGGGCGCCGTGGCTCATTACTCTTCGCTTTATCTCTAAATGAATCAATGACACCTATGTGATATTGTGGACAGCGTAGAATTTCATCACAATAAAAAAGTTCATACACAATAAAATTTTAAACTGAATTACAGAGTACATATGGTAGATTTGATCGCAGTGTGGAGGAACAGGGGAGTCGTGCTATGCAAGCCTATAGATCCCCCAACATTTCCAAATAAGTTAATTTAGTGGTTCCGAAGGCTCATGGCTTAAGAACTAGCAACTCCGGATTAGTGATCTGACGAGGGAAGAGATGCTAAGGCAGTACAGGTAAAAGCGTGGCTAACGATTTGTGCTGGACGTTATCGTATACACGCGTTATTGGACTCTCTTGCAGCATTTGGTGCGACTGCTGTAAGGTGCACGTGTTTTACACATGTACTGAAAGAGATTTAATATTCTAACTGAGGCGTTTGATGCAGCTGCCCTGGCATTAACATGTAGTATGCGCATGCCTGCTGTTGGGGAATGGGCGATGGAGAATGAACTAGAACCACAGGTGATCTAGTAGCATTGAATAAAAGGCAGAGACGAGGACAAAGAACGCCAAACTGAAGGGCAGACTGGACCCAGTTAATTATCCCGGTGGCTCCGAGGCCGTGGTCAGTTTATGTCAGAAAAGGTGTGTAACACTTAAGACAGACGTACTTCGAACCTGGATTAATACGTAACGTAGTGAGCCAGCTGTTACAGAGATCTGGTTCAGAGCAGAAAATGGCTGCCCCGGCAATAAAAGGTCTCAGGCCCCCTAAAATCCGTTTGCAGATCGGCCTACACACCCAGATTAGGTTGTCACCCAATTTCGTGTGCACCCCCATATTTAAAATGCCCCCTTAAAAATTCGGACATCACTAAATTCCACGTGCACCCCCAGATCTGCGCATATTCCCATATGCACATTAAATTATCCAGACGAAGATTCACTCCTAACACAAAATGGCGAACTGGACATTAAATTATCCACACGCATCCCAAGGTCCGACGCAGCCAGATCCGTCTGAACCATCAAATACACCCACAAAAACCTTGCAACTCCCATATTCGTCGACACACCCCTAAGTAGATCCGCAGCCCCATATCGGAGCACACACCCCTAAATCGGCGCACGTGTGCAAATGTGTGTGCAAACCAATTTTAGAGAACTCACCTAAATCCGTGCGCATCCCCGGGTTCATGCCCTCCCCAAGACCGTGTGTACTCCCGTTGTCGCCGACATAAACTAAATATGCGCAATCCGCATTCAGTGGCACCCCAAAGCTGCTGAAACTCCCACATGCACATCAGACTTTCCCAGAGCAAGAATCACTTCAGACAGTTGAGAAAATGGCATCCTCGTCATTAATAATCTGCACGCAGGCAAATATTCTTACCTAAAAATCTTGATCCGCCAAACACAGCCAAATCTATATGTATTCCAAACACATGTGCACGCCCATCTTTGAAAACACACCCCGGAATCTGCGCATATCAGCAAATCAGTGAGCTCTCCAAACACGCTTACACACCACATATATTACATTTTTCCAGAGCAAGAATCATTTCAAACCGTTCAAAATGGCTGTTTCGACATTACAATTCCCATGTACCCCAAAATACGATTTGAACTGTAGATCGGCCGAGAGTAGCAACTCTCAGTTTAACAATAAATACGTGCCCCCCCCCATATTCGACAAGGCACGCCTAAATTTGCACACATCGTAACATACTTGTGGATCCTAAATTCGAGAACAGATCCCTAAATGCAACATCCCGAGATTCATGTGCATTCCCAAAACCGTGTGAACCCCACATTAGTGAAGACAGCCCTGTCTGCAAAGTCCCCAAACAGTGTGAACCACAAACCCACTAGTATCTCCACATGCACATTAGATTACCCCAAAGCAAAGACCATTTCAACCAGTTCACAAAATGGCAGCCTAGTCGTTAAAAATCCACATGAAAACCAAAACTTATTCGTTTACAAATCCTGATTCGCCAACACACCCAAAACGCATCCCCAGGTCTGTGCACTTCACCTAATCAGTACGTTCCCAAATACGCTGACACCCCACATACAAAATAGATTATTCCAGAGCAGGAATGATTTCAAACAGTTCAGAAAATGTCAGTTTGGGCATTTAAAATCCCCACGCACACAAAAATGTAATGTCAACTGCCGATTGGGCGACAGACACAACTCCAATGTGTGCCCCAAATGTGTGTGCCCCCTCAAATTGGACAACATACTTTTAAATCTGTGCACATCACCAAATCCGTGCCCAACACGAGTAAATACTCAGGTAAACACTTTTAAATCTGCGCGACTCGCCAAATCCATGTACACTCAATAATATTGATTGCAGACCCGTATTTGCACTCCACACCCCTGAATCTGCGCATTTCCCAAATCAGTGCTCACCCCCATATTTGATAAAACACCCCCACATCCGTGCGCATCTCCAAATCCATGGGCACACTAAAGCAGCATGCACCTCCATATTCGCCGATGCTGCCCTAAATCTGCGCAATTCACAATTCATTGTGCACCCAAGCCCGCTGACACATCCACTTGATCATGAGGTTATCATTTTAAACTGTTCAGAATATGGCCCATTTTTTTTTTATTAAGTGTGATCGTGAGCACACGATCAGAAATACTGATCAAGTCAACTTGTTCCCAAAGAGAATTCTGCAAGGCCAATCAGATGGTTCACTGCTGCTTGGCGATAAAACATAAAAAATCGAAATGTACAATTATAAAGCATTAAAAAATAGTAGAAATACAGGAGTTATGATGATCATGATGAAGTCTGCTGGAGAGAGACATTTGTACACCTGCTGTCCTCCATAATTCAAAGAGATTGAAGGATCAGGTTGCAGGGTGACAAAACGTGACCGGAGCACTTGGCCCTAAAAACTAATGCCTACTGGGAGAAAACAGCATCTGTCCTTTCCGCACTTTCTCCAGCAGTTTTAGGACTAAGTCCAGCCGGAATATAAATGGGTAAGGATATGGGCCTCAACATTAAAAATCGGCACGCAGCCCAGAATGCGTGTGCAGCTCCAAATCCAGGCATACCATATGTGGAGCAAGAGCTTTTTCAAACGGTTCACAAAATTGCAGGTTGCAGCATAAAATAACAAGATTACTGTTGAAAGTTCAAGGTGCATTTATTTTAAAAGTATCTATAAAAGAAAAAAAATCTTGAAATGCGTCGCAACCGCAAATCGATAAAAATTACAAATCTGTGAGAAGTCCGAGATCGGTAAACATCCCGGTATTGGCTTGTACACCCCTAAATATATACACATCCCCAAATAAGTGTGCACCCCTGTATTGGACAACACACCGCAGAATCTGTACACATCGTCAAATCAGTGTACATCTCTGTATTAGATGATGCACCGCTGAATCCAGACACATCACCAAATCCGTGTGAACATCCAAATCTGCGCACGTCACTAAATAAGAACGCAACTTCAATGACATTTCTGTTGCTCTATCGATAAATGGAACAACTTTGAGATTCGCCACCTGTTCAAATCCGCAGACACACCAAATCTGAGATCCGTGCGCACCTCCAAATCCGTGTGCACCCTCATGTCTATGTACAACTTGAAACCCGTGGACACATCGACTTGAAAATTAGATTATCCCAAAACCTTTTCAGGAAATGACAAAATATGCGTACAACCCCAAATCTGCAAACTGCCCGCAAATCAAATTAGTGTGCACCTCAAATCCAGCGACACTCCCAAATATGAGTGCGCCAAAAACTTATTGAAAAACATTCTAAGGAACAGAATATATAAGTCCATTGTAATATGAGAAACTTGATTTGCAGGTGACACCTGGGTTCAGAGCGTAAGTGGACAGCAAAGTAGTTTATGAAATCTTTCAGCGTCAGTGAAGCAGGTGGAAAAACGGACCGAACATTTTGCAGTTGGAATTTAATGTGACATTCCATCTAGATGGGACCAAGAGCCGCTGCACTTACCCGGACCTTCCTGGGTAGACATATACAATAATTGTTAGGGAATTGAGGAATGAGGGAGAGCAGAGGGATCTGTGAATACAGTTCCATAATTCCTATGTAAGCTGTTCGCATCGCAAATCAGTTGCCACCCATATATGGCGAAGCAGCCCTAAATCTGCGCAAACCCAAAATCGGCGCGCACCCCAAACCCGCTGACACCCGAGATGCAAACATTTCAATCAATTCAGAAAATGACCGTCTCGAGGTTAGCAAGCCATATGTGCGCCAAAATCCTTTTGCAGATCAGCGACACACACAAATCTGCGTGTCAACCCAAATCCGTGTGCAGCACCATATTCAGAACTACATAGATAGATAGATAGATAGATAGATAGATAGATAGATAGATACTTTATTCAACCCCATGGGGAAATTCAACATTTTTTTCCAATGTCCCATACACTTGTTGTAGCAAAACTAATTACATACAATACTTAACTCAGTAAAAATATGATATGCATCTAAATCACCCTCTCAGAAAGCATTAATAATAGCTTTTAAAAAGTTCTTAAGTAGTTTACTTAAATACATTAAATACAATCAACCCCGGCACTTTAACATATCTTACTCCTGGCGGTTGAATTGTAAAGCCTAATGGCATTGGGGAGTATTGACCTCTTCATCCTGTCTGAGGAGCATTGGATCGATAGCAACCTGTCGCTGAAACTGCTTCTCTGTCTCTGGATGGTGCTATGTAGAGGATGTTCAGGGTTTTCTAAAATTGACCGTAGCCTACTCAGCGCCCTTCGCTCAGCTACCGATGTTATACTCTCCAGTACTTTGCCCACGACAGAGTCCGCCTTCCTTACCAGCTTATTAAGACGTGAGGCGTCCCTCTTCTTAATGCTGCCTCCCCAACACGCCACCACAAAGAAGAGGGCGCTCTCCACAACTGAACTATAGAACATCTTCAGCATCTCACTACAGACATTGAATGACGCCAACCTTCTAAGGAAGTACAGTCGACTCTGTGCCTTCCTGCACAAGGCATCTGTGTTGGCAGTCCAGTCTAGCATCTCGTCTAACTGTACTCCCAGATACTTGTAGGTCTTAACCTGCTCCACACATTCTCCATTAATGATCACTGGCTCCATATGAGGCCTAGATCTCCTAAAGTCCACCACCATCTCCTTGGTCTTGGTGATATTGAGACGCAGGTAGTTTGAGTTGCACCATAACACAAAGTCCTGTATCAGTTTCGTATACTCCTCCTCCTGTCCATTCCTGACACACCCCACTATGGCCGTGTCGTCAGCGAACTTCTGCACATGGCAGGACTCCGAGTTATATTGGAAGTCTGATGTGTACAGGGTGAACAGGACCGGAGAGAGCACGGTCCCCTGCGGCGCACCTGTGCTGCTGACCACCGTGTCAGACCTACAGTCTCCCAACCGCACATACTGAGGTCTATCTGTCAAGTAGTCCACTATCCAATCCACCATGTGAGAGTCTACTCCCATCTCCCTTAGTTTGTGCCTTAAGATCTTGGGCTGGATGATGTTAAAGGCACTAGAGAAGTCCAGGAATGTAATCCTCACAGCACCCCTGACCCCATCTAGGTGAGAGAGGTACCCATCTAGGTACATCCCGAACTGTACACTGATCACTAAAATCCGTCCGCACCCCCAAATCTGCGCACATCCTTAAATACGAGAGCACGTCACAGGCATATTAGATGAACCAGACGGATAATCATTGCAAACGCCAAATGGCTGTTTTATCAGTAAAAACCACCACGTATCCCAAAGTCCTCACGTACGTCACCAAATCGATATGCACTCACAAAAATGTGGAGACTCACATATTCGCCATCTATCCTAAATTTGCTATCCCTGAAAAGGTGCGCACCCTATGTCGGAACACTCCCCTAAACCCTTTATTACAGAAAGCTCCTAAATCCATGCACCACATGGATATGAACCACAAGACCGCGAACAACCCATATTCGACGACAAAAAATAAAATTGCGCAATCGCCAATTCAGTGCGCACCCGAAACCCGGGAACTCCGCCACTTGTACATCAGATTTTCCCGAAGCAACAATCAATAAAAACAATTTTGAAAATGGCAGCCTCGTCATTAATAATCCGCACGTAAATTTTGATCCGCCATCTCACCAAATCTATGTGTCATGATCGAAAAGGCAACACAAATCAGCCAACATCACCAAATCCATGTGCATCGTCGAATTGGTGCGCATCACCAAATCCATGCGCAGCCCAAACACGCTGACACCCCAACATTCATTTGTGGGGCTCGTTGTACACAGACTTTGTCATCTTGTGAATGTCTGAAGGTATTCATTTGAGATAATCTTATTAGCGTGTGTGTGTCCACGGTTTTGAAGTTGAGGGGATGCATTTGCATTTGGAGATGCCCACGGATTTCTCACGTATTTGGGGTGTCTGCGGTTTGGAGGTGTGCCGACTCTCAAAGATGTTTCATTTAGATCACGTAAATAATAAATTTAATTTGAAATTTGACATGAAGTACTTCATCTGGGATAACCTAATGTGCAAGTGGGTTTCTCCACGGGTATGATATTCACATGGATTTTAGGGTGCGCTCCTGGTTGAGGTGGTTCACATATTTAAGGATTACATGGATTTGGGATTGTGGACAAGTGGGTGTAAACACGGATTTGGGGTGAGATAAAGATTTGAGTGTGTTGGCGGATCTGAAGTTGCACATGCATTTTGGGCTGTGTGCGGATTTTAATGTCGTGGCATCCATTTTCTGAATTCCTGAAAGGATTCTTAACTGCATGTCGGGAGGTTTGTGATTTTGGGGTGCGCACTGAATTGGGTCGCGCAGATATTGGACAGTGTCGGAGAATAAGGGGTGCACACTGCTGTGGTGTGAACTTGGATTTGGGAATTTGGATTTGAGTTCACAAATAAAGTTAAGTTAAATCCTCATTTGAGCACTGATTTCGGGTGTGTGTAGATTTAGGGTTTGGCGGCAAATATGCACAAGGATTTGAGGATACGCGCCAATTTGAGGGTCTGTAGTCAATTACGGGGATGTAATTAGAGGTTGTGATGTTCGTATATTCCGGGGGCTGTGTGTTTACCAATCAACAGTTGCAATCGTAATTTCGAGTGGTGCGAATTTTAAATGTCGAAACAGCCATTTTCTGAACTGTTGGACATGAATTCTGCTTTGGAATTATTTATTATGTATGTGGCGTATCAGCGTGTTTGGAGTGCGCACTGATTTGGTGATGTGCAAAGGATTTGTGGATCCATGGCGGGCAGCTTTGATTTATCAGTGCAAAGACTCTGCTAAAGTAAATTCCGATAATCGGGAGCGCTGGGTAACTTTGCGGACTATTGTTATAACAATACTGTAACATAATTTAAATGTACATTTAAAGGTACTGTGCTGTGCTTTTAGAAATTTCTGCAAGTTTGAAGCGAATGCGAAAAAGGAACAGCCGGTGAGATTTAAGGAAGCAACTTCGACATCACTCGAAATTTAGTCTCAGACATGGCCGTGCACACGTATTTGGGGATACACATTGATTTGGGTGTGTTGGCGGATCAAGATTTGCACACGAATGCGTTGAGTGCGGATTGTTAACGTCGAGTCTGCCATTTTCTCAACTGTTTCGAATGTATCTTGCTCGGAAAAATGTCATGGGCATGTGTGGGTGTCAGCGGGTTTAGGGTTCACGCTGCATTGGGGATTGCGCAGAAATTAGGCGTGTCAGCGAAAATGGGTTGCACAGAGTCTCGGGGTGCACACGGATGCACACGGATTTTGGGGTTTGTTCTTGAATATGGGGATGCGCTCGCATTTGGGGATAGTATATTTGGGGGTTTGTCGGCGAATATGGAGTCGCCACGTTTCTGTGGGTGTATCTGGGAGTTCATAAGGATTTGGGTTGATCTGTGTGTGTCGGCGGATTTGGTGATATGCTCACGACCTTTGGGATGCGTGGGGCTTTTAGTGTCAAGGCAGCCATTTTGTGTTTGAAATGATTCTTCGTCTGGGCCATCGAATGTGCGTCCTTACTTGGGGAAAGCGCAGATTTTGGGACTCACACGCATTTTCGAGATACGTGCATACTGCTGCTGAGTATGAGGGTGCACGTGAATTTGACCATCGTTGACCATGATGATAATGTTGTTGTCCCTGGAGCCTTAACACCGACCAGTGTGATAATGTAGCAGTGTGTCCCGGTCATTCACTGGAATGCATTCGTAAGACACCCATATTTTAACTTCCTCCCCTGTCCATGGAATTCAATTGGAGATTTACCCAACTCCTTGAGTCGGCTGAATGCGATTAGCTGGATCAAAGGTATATACAGTCTTGTATGTTGTACATTACTGCCCCATATAACTGAATACCTATCAAAAAGGGGGGCGGGGGTGGGCGGGATTAGTCCAAATGCCAGGCCAGGCAGCATCTATGGAAAATAACACAGTCGACGTTTCGGGCCGAAGCCCTTCAGCAGGACTGAAGAAAAAAAAAAGCAGCGGAGTAGATTTGAAAGATGGTGTGAGGGGAAAGAGAAACCCCAGACGATAGGTGAATCTTGGAGGTGGATGGATGACCCAAAATGCTAGGAAGTTGATTGCTGAAAGAGACAGAAGGCTATGGAGGAAAGAAAAAAATGGGATAAGGGGAGCAGGACCATAGGGAGGCTATGGCGGGCAAGGAGATATTAAGTGAGAGTGACAAAGGGGTGAAAAATGGTGAAGGAGAGGTTTAACAAAGCAATGTTAATGCCGTCAGGTTGGAAGCTAACCAAACGGATTATAAGCTGCTGTTCCTCGCACCTAAGTGTGGCCTCATCGTGACAGTGGAGGAACTCATGAATGGACATATCGGAATGGGAATGGGAAGTGGAAATAAAATGGGTGACCACTTGGAGATACCGCCTGCTCGGCGGATGGAGTGTAGATGTACAAACCCCCAATCGGGTTGCATTCCTTTATTGGGGAAGAAACCATTTAGTCTGCGCAATTTCCAATTAAGTTCACATCTCAAACCCATGTGCACCCCAAATACGCACACATCCTCAAAAAAGAGCACATTGAAAATCCACGTGTGCATCAAACCCGCTGGGAACCTCAAATGCGTTTTACATAATCCCAGAAAATGATCATTTCGAGTAGTACACATGATGTCTTCGTAAATTATTGTGTTTCGCAAATTTGTAGGTAACGTCCTAAATCTATTATGGAAGTATCTGTAAATGATGCAAAATTTAGACAAGTCACAACTCCAAATCCGCAGACACCAAAACTCTGTGAGATCTCAGAATTCCGAAAACATCCCCATAAATCGGCGCAATCCCCAAATCAGTGCGCACCTAAAACACGCTGACACTTCCAAACGCATAATAGATTATTTCAGAGCAGGAATCATTTCAACCAGTTCAGAAAATGTCAGACCCGACATTAAATAAATCCTCACAAATGCCCCAAAATTGTTTACAGATTGGCAGACACACTGAAATTTGCTTCTCACCACAAACCCCTGTGTACTCCCATACTCAACAGTACACACCTAAATATGCACAGATCACGAAAACCCGTGTGAACCCCCAAATCTTCGCCGATCTCTAAATAAGAGCGCACCCCGAAATTCATGTACACCTCAAACCACACATTGGATGATCCAGGCACAGGATGGTTTCAAACACGAGATGGCTGCCTTGACAGCAAAAACCCCAGGCATCTCAGAATCCATGAGGAGACCGCCACATCCGTAGACATATCAAGATAGATAGATAGATAGATAGATAGATAGATAGATACTTTATTCATCCCCATGGGGAAATTCAACATTTCTTCCAATGTCCCATACACTTGTTGTAGCAAAAACTCATTACATACAATACTTAACTCAGTAATAATATGATATGCATCTAAATCACTAACTCAAAAAGCATTAATAATAGCTTTAAAAAAAAAAAGTTCTTAAGTCCTGGCAGTTGAATTGTAAAGCCTAATGGCATTGGGGAGTATTGACCTCTTCATCCTGTCTGAGGAGCATTGCATCGACAGTAACCTGTCGCTGAAACTGCTTCTCTGTCTTCTCGGTTTTCCATAATTGACCGTAGCCTACTCAGCGCCCTTCGCTCAGCTACCGATGTTAAACTCTCCAGTACTTTGCCCACGACAGAGCCCGCCTTCCTTATCAGCTTATTAAGACGTGAGGCGTCCTTCTTCTTAATGCTTCCTCCCCAACACGCCACCACAAAGAAGAGGGCGCTCTCAACAACTGACCTATAGAACATCATCAGCATCTCACTGCAGACATTGAATGACGCCAACCTTCTAAGGAAGTACAGTCGACTCTGTGCCTTCCTGCACAAGGCATCTGTGTTGGCAGTCCAGTCTAGCTTCTCGTCCAACTGTACTCCCAGATACTTGTAGGTCTTAACCTGCTCCACACATTCTCCATTAATGATCACTGGCTCCATATGAGGCCTAGATCTCCTAAAGTCCACCACCATCTCCTTGGTCTTGGTGACATTGAGACGCAGGTAGTTTGAGTTGCACCATATCACAAAGTCCTGTATCAGTTTCCTATACTCCTCCTCCTGTCCATTCCTGACACACCCCACTATGGCCGTGTCATCAGCGAACTTCTGCACATGGCAGGACTCCGAGTTATATTGGAAGTCAGATGTGTACAGGGTGAACAGGACCGGAGAGAGTACGGTTCCCTGTGGCGCTCCTGTGCTGCTGACCACTGTGTCAGACCTACAGTCTCCCAACCGCACATACTGAGGTCTATCTGTCAAGTAGTCCACTATCCAATCCACCATGTGAGAGTCTACTCCCATCTCCGTTAGTTTGTGCTTTAAGATCTTGGGCTGGATGGTGTTAAAGGCACTAGAGAAGTCAAGGAATGTAATCCTCACAGCACAACTGACCCCATCTAGGTGAGAGAGTGATTTGTGCAGCAAATACGTGATAGCATCCTCCACTCCCACATTCTCCTTATACGCAAACTGAAGCTGATCCCGGGCGTGCCTGGTTTGTGGCCTCAGATTCTGTATTATCAGCCGCTCCATGGTCTTCATCACGTGCGACGTCAAGGCAACAGGTCTGAAGTCATTCAACTCCAGGTCTGAAGTCATTCAACTCCTTTGGTTGTGGTTTCTTCGGTACCGGGACAATACAAGATGTTTTCCACTGTCTGGGTACTCTTCTCTGATCTAGACTCATGTTGAAGATGCGCTGTAGTGGTTCTCCCAGTTCAGTTGCACAGGCCCTCAGTAATCGTGGGGAAACTCCATCCGGTCCAGCCGCCTTGCTGGTACAGATCTTCCTCAGTTGACCTTCCACCTGTGCAGCCGTAAACCTGGGCGTGGGCCAGGTCTCCTGTGAGTGGATATTTTCCTGTGAGGGAAGTAAGCCTGGTGTGGAGTTCTGCAGTGAGGGTGAGATTGTGCTGTCGAACCTATTGAAGAAGTTGTTCAGCTGGTTCGCTTTCTCCACATCTCCACTTATGTTTGCCCCCCGCTTTGCACCACATCCGGTGATGATCTTCATCCCATCCCACACCTCCTTCATGCTTTTTTCCTGCAGCTTTTGTTCTAACTTCCTCCTATACTGCTCCTTTGCCCCCCTTATCTGTACTCTGAGTTCCTTCTGAACTCTTTTAAGCTCCAACCGATCACCATCTTTAAAGGCCCTCTTCTTCTGGTTTAGGAGGCCTTTGATGTGACTAGTGATCCAGGGCTTATTATTGGGATAGCAGCGAACAGTTCTAACAGGAACAACCGCATCCACACAAAATTTAATATAGTCCGTTGTGCATTCAGTGACCTCCTCAACGCCCCCACAGAGCCCCCCTTGCAGTACATCCCAGTTAGTAGTACCGAAGCAATCTCTCAGGGCCTGTTCAGCTTCAGGAGTCCACAATCTAAAAGAGCGTGTGGTAGTGGGATGCCTCATCACAATTGATTTATATCTTGACTGTAACAAAACCAGGTTGTGATCAGCTTTCTCCAGTGCAGGCAGCGGGGATGCACTATATGCATCCTGTACGTTTGCATACAGCAGGTCAATAGTCCTGTTACCCCTGGTGTAACAATCCACGTACTGGGAGAAAGCAGGTAGTGTCTTGTCCAAAGTCACATGGTTGAAGTCCCCTGTAATTAACACCAGTGCCTCAGGGTGTTGTGTCTGAAGCTTAGCAACGGCGGAGCTGATGACGTCACACGCTACCGTTGCATCGGCACGCCAAATCCACCTGAACCCCCAGATACACCCACAAAAACGTGGATATGGAGTGATCACGTACTTGGGGATAACATGTTTGGGGTGTGTGCATGGGTGCATTGATTAATATAATTTTGTAAAATGTAAATTGAAGAAAACATGAAGATAATCACAAATGATGATTCAGTGCCAGATTTCTGGACGAAATTTGGAAATGTGTATGAACCTTACGTTCTCACACTGTAGAAGAGACAGACAGGTACAGGATGAATTATTTAACCAGACTGCCCATTACTTGGCAACTTGAAATTTTTCTTCACAACTTTCGTCTGACCTCAGGCAGCTTTGACATGCTCACAAAATTCTTTTACATCAGCATCATCACGCACACAATTCTCAGCAGAGATGTTCCTGTTCTCACTGTGTGTTGCCTTGGACCTCCCATTTCTGTAGATTTTCTTCAGTTTGTGCAACAGTAACATCGTCATTTGACCGTTGTCACCCGACCTTGTTCTCTCTTTCGTATCTCTGCTGGTGTGTGTGTGTGTGTGTGTGTGTGTGTGTGTGTGTGTGTGTGTGTGTGTGTGTGTGTGTGTGTGTGTGTGTGTGTGTGTGTGTGTGTGTGTGTGTGTGTGTGTGTGTGTGTGTGTGTGTGTGTCTGGGTGTTTCTGAGAAGAGACAATTTAAATGTTTTCCACATATTCTGTTCTGGCTGGAACATTGCCTGCCATGGTTCCGCACGCCGGCTGCTCTGCCGCTGACGGGGGCGCCATCGGAGTGTATGAATCCCGCCATCAGTGTCCGGATTTACTAATTTCATCCAACGTGACGCGAAGGCAGTGACCCTGAGGAGGGTGAAAACCGGACTTTAGTTTTCCTCTGCCACTTCAAATTTCGGAATTAGTATAGGCGTCATTTTGACTTCATTTTACAGTGCAAAATCCTGTTCTGTCTCTGGATGACATGTGCAATCTCTTGGCAATTTCACTAAATGCGACAATGAACTGGAAATATTGCAGGATCCCCTCAAACTGCTGAATTAGTTTCTGCTCTGTATTATCTGTTCTTGCTTTTCTCTGCCTCTGTTCCAGCGAACTTGATGACGATTGCAAGCTTGTATCGGGGAAAGTGCGGTCTCTCCAAATGTGTCACTCGCTACCTGATGGGAATGGCAGTGGCCGATATCCTGGTCGTTATCTCGGATCCGCTGCTGAGGTAGACTGCATCGTTTTATTTTCCCCAATCATTCCTGATCATAACTCCCGTGTGTACACTCCGTTTCGGGTTGATTTTTGCGAGAACTGCGACCTCTGTCTGGCTGACTGTCGCTTTCACCGTCGATCGATTTCTGGCTATTTGCTGTAAGAAGCTGAAAACAAAATATTGCACCGAGAGAACGGCGGCTGTGGTCATCGGGACAGTGAGTGTGCTGGCCTGTTTGTAGAATGTCCCCTGGGGTTTTGCATCAGAGCATAAGGTAATAATTAATAGTGTTCCCTGGTATCGTGTTCTTACACCGAGCTACAAAAACCCTCTCACATGGGCTGCATTTGCGATATTTCATCGCATTTTTACACCGTAAGTCCCATTCTTTCTGATTTTGTTGTTCAACATTTTGACTGTCAGACGAATTCTAGCGGCCAGTCGAGCCCGCAGGGGGCTCCGGGGACAAATGAGTGGAGAGAATGAGAGGGATCGGGAGATGGAGAACCGACGAAAATCCATCGTTTTGCTCTTCAGCATTACCGGTAGCTTCATATTGTTGTGCGTAACACAAGTGATATTTTCTATCTATTAAACGATTTCAAAGAGTTTTGCTTATTCTGTTACTGATCCCCGTTACATCACAGAAACGACATCCAGAATGCTGCAGATTCTCAGTTCCTGTTCTAATACGTGCATTTACGTCCTGACCCAGAGCAAATTCCGGAAGGAACTAAGGAATGCGGTGAAATACCCGTGGAATCCTGTGTTGAAGCTCATGAAACGTCAGAAATGAATGACATAAAGATTTATAATTTCGGCTGTCTTCTTGCTCCCTATTTTGCAATTAGGTGAGCTAATTATCAGGTGTGTTTCTATTTTTCTTCATAATTCTTCATTCCTCGTCCATGTAACCACAATAGTGCGGAGAGAATGTCTCCGGTGGCAGTGTTTTTTTCCGTGCGTCAGATATGGTCTCCCAGATAACCACATTACCATCAAAAGCAACCACCTGTAGCTTCTCTGAAAACACGTTAAACTACTTGAGCTGTAGCTCGATGAATTTTGGCACACAAGAGAATGGTGATAGGTAGGAGCTACAGGGATGTAGGCGTCTCTAGATTGTAAGAAGGAGGTAGCTGGGTTATTGTCAGTAGAATGAAAGGAAATGGGAGCTACAGCAGAGTAATCTGTGCCGGATCCCCTCTGTGATAATACACTGTGGATACCGTTGATGACTGCCTACACGGGAAAAACGTGGGTCGCAGAGACCGGGTTTTTGGCACTGAATCTAGTGCTGCCGCTCAGGCACGAAGAGTGTTGAAGGGGACTACAGGGTTGGGAGGAGATAAAACGTCCGGGGAGCAGATTGGAGGTTCTGCAGGCGCGATAGAGACTCCCGGATGGTCTGTTGGCTCTCAGGTGCCCGGAGCAGAGATATCTCGGATCGGGTCCATGGCGTTCTGAAGTGGAAGCGTCGGCAGCCAGATGTCTTCGTACCTATCAGTGCGAATGACATCGATTTAAAAGATAAAGAGGTACTGAGGAGAGATTTTAGATTGCTGGATGAATTTAATTTGCTAGAGACATTGACCGTCTGGATAGTCAGAGGTTTGTTTTTTATTGTTTTTTTTTTTCCCAGGGCTGGAGGTTGCCAGAAGAGGACAAAGATTTAAAGTCCTGGGGAGAAGGTACAGAGAAGATATCAGGGGTAACTTTCTAACTCAGAGATTGGACAGTGAGTGCAATGGGCTGCTGGCGATGGTGGTGGTGGCAGATTCGATGGGGTCTTATAAGAGACTTTTGGATAGGTACATAGAGCTTAGGAATAATAGAGGGCTACGTTTAGGCCTAGTAATTTCTAAGATAGGAGCATGTTCGGCAGCACTTTGTGGGTCGAAGGGTCTGGATTGTGCTGTAGGTCTATGTTTCTATGTTTTATATATCTGTTTGTATGAAAGCGGTAAAACAGGACATCCATGGTAGTCTTCTTTGGAGCCCTTCCTGTGCCACACGGCAGAGAGCATAAGAAAAGGATAATTTGGCAGATGAATGTGTGGCTGAGGTACTGCTGCAGGAGACAGGGTTTCAGATTTATAGGGCAGTGAGATCTCTTCTTGGGAGGATACAGCCGCAGCATAGAGGGATGGAGAGGAGAAGAATTTCATTTTAGCCACAACTGGGTGTAATTGTGGAATTGATTGTGATAATCAACAATGGAGGCCAGTTAATTGAGTATATTTAAGTCTGACTTTGATTGATTGTAGGACGTGAAGGGAAACGGGGGAAGACATGAGACTGCGGCTGAGAGGGAAAATGAATTAGCCATGATGAAAAGGCGAAACAGACACGCTAGGTCAATTGGCTTAGTTCTGCTACTGTATCTTATGGGCTTATCTGCGGAATCTTCTAAACCCTGAGCTAGTGGCTGTGGTGGTAATCGGAACGGTCTATGGGGAAGAGGTAAAGTGGAGACAGCTGAATATTTAAATGATGCGGAACTGATGCCAGTGGGGTCCAGGAATACACAAGGAGCGTTGATCAGGTTTGATTATCCAGGGCAGCGTTCAGGGTTCGAGTGGTGTCCTCTGCTGTGATCTACTGCAAGCTTTGGGAGAACCGTGCAGGGACTCAGTGTCAGGGTACTGGGAATCACAAGCTGCCGGTCGCCTCCACGTCCCTCACTGCATTAATGGGCAGGATGAGCAATGAATCTCCCAAAACCGCAAACCCTCCCTGCACATTGAATGATCACACCGCCGAATTTCCATCACTTCCTCGGGGAAGAAATAACAACTGCAGAAATCTCAGCCAACTCCATAACGGCCACCAGCATCTCCAGCACAGAAGGCATCTGCCAAACGCGATGATCAGAAAGGCGGCATCCATCATGAAGGATTTTCTACTTTGGATGCTACAGTCAAGGAGGAGTAAACGGAGCCTGGAGACCCACATTCCACGTTTTGGGCTCAGTTTATTTCCCACCAACATCAATCTTCTGAGTGGACAATGAACACATATACACTACCTCACTATTTATCATCTTTATAAGAACTAAATATTTAATTGAAATACTTAAATTATATTAGACCTAATTATGTATTTTAATACATACGTAAAACAACAGATTGTCCAACATGAGCCGGCGATATTAAACCTGGTTCTGATTCTGATCTTCCCACCGTCATCCACACTTCACTCCCTCCCTTGAAACTCTCTGACCGATCTCTACGAACCACACCAACCCGCATAATCACCTTAATAATCCTCACCACACCCCCTACCCAACATCAGCCACACGCACGCCCCCCACCACCAGCGATCACCACCACCGTCAGCTCCAAGGCCTCCTTCCACCGGAAACCACACGCCGCCTCTTCCCTGGACCCCCGCAGATCGGTCTTTTCAAACGCCTGTGACCCCAATCACCACCACAGTCACCTCCAAACTCCCACCTCTCCGACTTTACTGAACAAGTTTCCGAGCTTTCACCCTTACTTGACCCGTTCTCTCCGTGAACAATCATTTACCTCATTTATTTTAGGAAGAGTGGTGAATAGGACTGCGGTGTTGAAAGGAGATTAAAACGCCAGAGCAGCAGAGTCGAGATTCCGTGGGTGCATAGAAACACCCGGATTGTGTGTTCCCTCCCAGGTGCAAAGGTCAAGTTTACTCAGTTGGGTCTCGGGCATTGACGTGGAAGTGTAGGCAGTCAGATATCTTGATACATGTCAACACCTGTAATCCAAGTAAGGAGGTGGGAAAGTGACTGTATGATGCTAAGTGAAAAAAGGCAGAACAGGGCATCAACGATTATTACCTCTGAAAATCTCCCTGAACCGTACGGAGGATGAGAAGAGAATAATTTGGCATGTAAATACGTGGCTGAGGAACTTCTGCAGGGCGCACGGATTCAGATTACTGGACAGTGGGACCAATTCTTGGGAGAAAACATCCTCAAAATAGAAGGAAGGAGACGAAAAGGAATTAATTCTGCCAGAGTATTATGAAACTGTGGAATTTATTCTGCCAGAGTATGATGAAACTGTGGAATTTGTTCTGCCAGAGTATGATGAAACTGTGGAATTTATTCTGCCAGAGTGTGATGAAACTGTGGAATTTGTTCTGCCAGAGTATGATGAAACTGTGGAATTTATTCTGCCAGAGTGTGATGAAACTGTGGAATTTATTCTGCCAGAGTATGATGAAACTGTGGAATTTATTCTGCCAGAGTCTGGTGAAACTGTGGAATTTATTCTGCCAGAGTATGATGAAATTGTGGAATTTATTCTGCCAGAGTATGATGAAACTGTGGAATTTATTCTGCCAGAGTCTGATGAAACTGCGGAATTTATTGCCAAAGTCAGCTGTGCAGACGAGGAGCTTTGCTCAGGTTTGAATACCCATCGTCACAGAGAATGGCGGGGCTGCTTGGAGGGCTCGAGTGGCATCCTCTGCTGAGACCTACTGTGAGCTCTGGGAGAACAGGTCGGACCGGGATATCGTTGTACTGACGGTCACAGTCTATGTCTTACTTCCGCGCCCCTCACTGTGCTCACCGGCGGTGAAACTCCCAAAACAAAAACTCCGCCCTGAACCTTCAATGATCACCCGGCCGAACTTCCATCACTTCCAAGAAAATAATAAAAACAGCTGCAGAAATCTCAGCCGAGTGCATCACGGGAAAGAGCCTCTCCGGCATCGAAGGCATCTTCGAAAATTGATGATTAGAAACGGGGCATCCATCATTAAGGATATTCAATCCTGAGCATACCCTCTTCTCATTGCCACCGTCAATGAGGAGTTGAAAGAGTCTGAAGACCCACATCCCCAGTTTCAGGGACAGTTTCTTTCTCTCCAGCACCAGATTTCTAACTGGAGAATGAACCCCTCTACACTACCTCACTATTTACCCTCTGTTTAAGAACTACATATTTACCTTAAAACACTTATTTTACGAAAACATTTCAGGAATTATTTTACTGAACTGTTGCCGGAAAACAATAAATTCTAGACATAGGACTGCGATATTAAGCCTAGTTCGGATTCTGATCTCCGCACTTTCAGCCACATGCCATTCTCCGCAATATCCACCTCCAACTCCCCTCCACTACCCATTGTCAACCCCACGCCACTCTCCCCCTGATCCTTGGCTGATCGGTCTCTCCGAACGCCATCACGGCCATACCCACCTCCATCCATCCCACCGACAACCTCACGATACTTCCTCCCTAGACGCTCGCCAACCGTCTCTCAAAAGCCCCCCATCCAGAGCGCCCTTACTCTCAGCTATCTTCTCCTTGTCCCGCAGTGAATGCTCCTCTCTCCACAGTTAACATTAATGTCCCTGAGTCCCAGACACCCACTGGCCCCGTCCTGCATCCCTGGTGTTACTGTCTAAGACGGGTAATACGGGTTCCCCGTGTAAGACGGGTTCGGTGAATGACCCCGTGGTGATTTGCATGCGTGGGACTGGAGGGGGAGGAGTGTGAGAAAGCCTTCTGCCCCGGAATGGGGGAGACCCTGTCTGTCAACCGACTAATATTCAGCTAAACTCTGCCCACCTCAGCCATCGCTTCAGACCAGAATACTTCCACGGTAGGTGACATCATCATAGCAGGAGTTTGTTTAGCCCATCGGGCCCTTGAGAGAAATCCCACTGGTGACATTCTCTGCCTTGTCAACTCTGGGAGCAGGCTATTCTATGCGCTGGGAAGAGATTGACAGACCTTCCCAAAGGCTCGCCGGTACCGAATACAGCGAGTTTCTGTCAAGAGACAGAGACCAGTTTAATGCAAACAGCGTCAGCTTTATTGAGTCATGCAGTTGGATGGAGTAATGGTTGTACTAGGCGGGGCAGCGATCAGCGGGATCAGTGTATAGTCAGTTCCGATAGCAGTGAATGTGAACACCGGAAAACAGTAACCCTTTCCCATAATCAGAGCACAGGAGAATTATTGTAGTTACATAGAGACAGAGGCAGATCACATCGCACACCCGCTGCCCGTTCTGCCCAGTGTGTGCACCGCTCCAGCACCGGCAACCCGGGCGGTGAGACAGAAGTGTCCAGTGGCCTTCATCTTCCCCAGTTGAGATCCCCGAGGAGACACAAACATCCCTCAAAACCCTACGCGTCAACCTGCGTTGCCCGGGGTTTATAATGTGTTCCGGATCTCACACTTGCACCAGGGATGCAAAAGACCCCGGGGCAGGACACATCTGTCTGTTCCCGACATGGGCACAGTTTTCTCAGGGCTGCTTCCCTTATCAACGCGGGCCGATGTTCCTGTGTCAGTGGAGGACCATGGTGGCCGGAAGTCCGAGAACTGGGCTCCTAATCTAGCCACATTGCGGTTACTGTGATAGTGGGTGATGATCCGTCACGTGTTGGTTACCGGATGCCGAGGCCAGGCTGGGTGAACAGGCCAGTGCCGTGATTACTGAATAGCGGAATGGGAACACGTTGTTAGTGGAGAGCATGCCGAAAGCGGTGATTGATACGAAGCAAGGCGGGCGATCCACGGCTCGTCCTCACATGAGTGGGCAATCCATTTCACCAGTGGCAACGAACCAGACCTGGTTACTGAAAGGTGAATCAGAGAGAGGTGAGGAGAACGTTCCTCAGTGCAACCGCTGTCCCTTTATTGACGGGATTGTTTTGGTCAGCAGAGAACCGATCTCAGAAAGCGGCAGTGCTTGGCCGGGTGAGTGTGGAGAGCCGGCGGCACAAATGCGCTGGGCGACGCGTTACTACAGTTAGAGGGCAAGGAATCTACGATTAGAAAGGGTTAAGATATCGCTAGGAAGGTGATTAAATACTCAAGGCGTTTTCCACGCCTGAAGGCGTAAACTGAAGGATTACGTGTGTCACGAAAGGACCGATTAGGAATAACAAAGGAAACATGGGCCTGGTATCGGAGAGGTAGGAAAGTTCATTAATGAATACTTTCTCTCAGTATTCACGATTCAGAAAGACCTTGACAAATGTGAGCAAACTAGAACAGGCTGATATGCTTGAACAGGTCGCTGTTAAGTAGGATGAGTGCACGCAGCATAAGGAATAAAATGGACGATCTGAAAATTCAGCTGCAGATTGGCAAACATGACGTTATGGCCATCTCTGAAACTTGGCTAAGGGATGGCTGCCATCGGGAGCTGAACGTCCAAGGATATACGGCCTATCGGAAAGATAGGTTAGTAGGCGGGGGGGGGGGGGTGCTGTGGCTCTGTGTATTAAAAATAATATTAAATCATTAGAAAAGAGGTGACATAGGATTGGAAGGTGTAGAGTCTCCACGGGTTGAGTTAAGAAATGGCAAGGGTAAAGGGACCCTAATGGCAGTTATATACAGGCGTCCAAACAGCCTGCTCGTTAACCAATTTCAGCAGGAGATAGAAGATGCGTGTCAGAAAGGTAATGTCATGATAATCATTGGAAATATTAACATGAAAGCGGATTGGGAAAAGTACGTCACTACTGGACCACAAGAGAGAGAATTTGCAGAATGTTTAAGGGATGGCTTTCTACAACAGCTTGTTGTTCAGCCCACTATCAGATCGGCTGTGCTGGTTTGGGTGTTGTGCAATGATCGGAGCTGGTAAGAGAGCTCAGGGTTAAAGGACCCTGAGGGTACAGAGATCACATTATTATCAAGTTCATATTGATATTTGAGAGGGAAAAATAAAATCCAATGTGTCGATATGTCAGTGAAATAAAGGAAATTACAAAGGCATGGGAGGGAAACTGGCCTAAGTTGACTGGAAAGGGACATTTGCAGGAAAGAAAAATAGGGATACATTTTCAAAGGGAGGAAGGACACTACCGTGGCTGAGAAGTGAAATCGAAGCCGAAGTAAAAGCAAAAGAGGGGGCGTAAAAGGAAACCACAGCTATTGGAAAAATAAAACTTTGGGGAGCTTTTAAGAACCTGCAGAAATAAATAAAGAAGGTCATTTGGAAGGAAACGATGGATTACAAGAGGAAGCTGGTGACTAATATCAATGAAGATACTAATAACTGTTTTAAGTACATTAAAGGTAAATGAGAGTCGAGGGTAGATATAGGATTATTAGAAAATGACGCGGGATATATTGCAATAAGAGATGCAGAGATGACAGAGGAACTGAATGCTTATTTTGCATCAGTGTTCTCAGTAGAAGACGTCTGCAGTATACCGGACATTCAAGAGCGCCAGGGAAGTGAAGTTTGTGCAGGAAAAAGTACGACTGAGAAGGTGCTCAGGAAGCTACCTGCTCCTGGACCTGATGGAATGCACCCTCAGGATCTGACGAAAGTAGCGGGTGAGATTAACCATATAACCATATAACAATTACAGCACGGGAACAGGCCATCTGGGCCCTTCTAATCTGTGCCGAACGGTCAGTCTCACCTAGTCCCACCGACCTGCACTCAGCCAATAACCCTCCATTCCTTTCCTGTCCATATACCTATCCATTTTTTAAAAAAGGTCAATATCGTACCTGCCTCTTCCACTTCTACTGGAGGCACGATCTACACAGTTGCCACTCTCTGAGTAAAGAAGATCCCCCTCGTGTTACCCCTAAACTTTTGCCCCTTAACTCTCAACTGATGTTCTCTTGGTTGAATCTCCCCTACTCTCAATGGAAAAATCCCATCCACGTCAACTCTATCTATCCCACTCATAATTTTAAATACCTCTATCAAGGCCTCCCTCAACCTTCTACGCTCCAACAAATAAAGACCTAACTTCTTTAACCTTTCTCGGTAACTTAGGCGCTGAAACCCAGGAAACATTCTAGTAAATTTCCTTTGTACTCTCTCTATTTTGTTGACATCTTTCCTATAATTCGGTGACCAGAACTGTACACAATACTCCAAGTTTGGCCTCACCAATGTCTTGTACAATTTTAAAATTACATCCCAATTCCAATACGTTCAATTCTCTAATTTATAATGGCCAGCATATCAAAAACTTTCTTCACCAACCTATTTACATGAGATTCCACCTTGAGGGATCTATGCATCATTATTCCTAGATCACTTTGTTCTACTGCATTCCTCAGTGCCCGACCATTTACCACGTGTGGTCTATTTTGATCAGTCCTAGCAAAATTTGGCACCTCACACTTAGCGCAATTAAACTTCAATAAATGAAATTACATTCTATATCATCGCTGTGGTCACTTTTTTATTTTTGAAGGGGGCACCTGGATTTGAACCAGTGACCTCTTGATCTGTAGTCAAATGCTCTACCACTGAGCTATACACCCAGATTTTTAAGGCTACAGATTGTGGAGGCATTAAAAATAATCTTTCAAGAATCCATAGATTCTGGCGTTCTGGATGACAAAAAAAATTGCAAACGTTATTTCACTATTTAAGAAGGCCTGATAGCCAGTTATCAGTGGTTGGGAAGTTGTCGGAATCGATGTTAGGGATAAGATTACGGAGAACCTGCAGGCACATGACAAGATAGGACAAAAACTGTATAATTTTCTGAAAGGAAACTCCGGCGCGACTGGTCTGGGTGCCGGTTACCAGTGGTGATTCACCGGTGCAGCATAAGTGAGGAGCGGGTAGTGTCGAGGAAACAGAGCTCGCAGAGCGATTTAGATGGTTTGGGGAATAGGCAAAGAAGTGGAAAATGAAATGCATTGTTGGAAATTGTATGGCCATGCATTTTGAAGGAAAAAATAAACGTGCATACAATTATTTGGATGGAGAGAGAATTCAAAATACAGAGATCAAAGGGACTTGAGGGTTCTTGGGCAAGATACCCTAAAGGTTAGCCTCCAAGTTGAAACGTTTCTGAGGAAGTCGAATGCACCGTTGGCATTACTTTCTCGATGTATAGTATATAAGAGCAGGGATGTGATGTTGAGGCTCTATAAGGCACTCGTGAGACCACATTAGAGTATTGTGTGCAATTTGAGGCTCTTATTTTAGAAAAGGTATACTGCTGTAGGAGATGGTTCAGTGAAGATTCACCTTAATGATTCGAGAAATGAAAGGGTTACCGTATGAGGAAACATTTGGCAGCTCTGGGGTTGTATTCCATGGAGTTCAGGAGAATGAGCCGGATATCATATCAACATTCCGAAGTTTAAAAAGTCTTAACAGATCAGAAATGGCGAAGTTATTTCCCATTGTAGGGTATTCTAGGACACGAGTGCACGACTTCAGGATTGAAGGACGACCATTTAGAACTGAGATGAGGAGAAATTTGTTTAGTCAGAGGGTGGTAAATATGTGGAATTTGTTGCCACGAGCAGTTATGGAGACCAGACTACTCGGTGTATTTATGTCAGAGATAGATGAGTTGTTGATTAGCCAAGGCCTCAAAGGTTATGGGGTGAAGGGACAGGGTCGTGAGAATGATGGAAGTTGGGATCAGTCCATAATTGACTGGCGAAGCAGACTGAATAGGCCGTGTGGCCTACTTCTTTCCTACATCTTAGGTCTTAATACGAGATTTCAAAAGCAACTTAAAAAGCAAAAGAGCAATTGAGTAATAAAAAGTACAATTGAGCAATATTAGTTGGAAGTTAGAGTACTGGAAAGGCATTATGAAGGTAAAGATAGAGTACGAAAGTAAGCTGACTAATAATATTAGCAAAGTTACCAAAATTTTCTTCTGATACATAAAGTACGAAAAGTAGCGAGATTGAACATCGGATCGCTGACAGCGATGCTGGAGATGTAGCACTGTGGGACCTCGTAACACCGGACGAACTAAATAGTATTTTGCATCAGTCTTCAGTCTGGAAAACACCAACCGCGTGATGGAAGTTCCAGGTCTCAGGGGTATGAAGTGTGTGAATTTACCATGACCGGAGAGAAGGTTAGTGACTAACTCAAGAGTCTGAAGGTAGACTGGAGGGACCAGATGCTGTACACTCCAGAGTTTAAAAAGCGTTGGCTAAAGACATGGTGGGTTAATAGTGATGATCTTGCAACAACCACTCGGTTCTAGAATTTTTTTCGGAGGACTGGAAAATTGCAAATATCACTTCACTCTTCAAGCATGGAGAGTCAGAAGACAAGAAAAATCTAAACCTCTCAGTCTGACCACAGCGGTTCAGAAGATGTTGGAGTCAATCATTAAGGATGAAGTCTCAGGGGACATGGAGACACATGATAACGTAGACCAGAGACAGCATGGTTCCGTCAGGGGACAATGTGGCCTCAATAATCTGTTGGAATGACTTGAAGACATAACAAGCCGGCCGAATTAGGCTCATTTAGTGTCCTCTACACCACGAACTCTCCCCCAGAGGTCTATGTGTCTTTAGTGAGAACAGCAGCCAAATTACAATGAGGGACCTCGTCCGTCTCCGCCGGCATCGGGAGCGAGGTGCCAAAACATCATTACTCTTGAAAACAAAGGTTATTCACTCTTGTTGTCTCTATCTTTATTTCTGACAGGCCCATACGAGCTTTCTACGCTCTGATTTGCATTTCTGAACGCGTCCCACTTACCAGAAAACATCCTGCCTCAATCGCTAAATGTTTTTCAATACCGTCCAAATTGACCTTCCCCAATGAGGCATTGTGATCACGAGTTACAAAGTGTTCGTTAAATCAACCTTCTACCTCTTGTCCTGTCTCATTTATTTCATCATAGCAGATCAAGTATCGCGCACGCTCTCGTTGGTTCGTCAACGTACAAAAGAAAAAAAATATCCTAAACGATTACCTACCCATCTTGTCCTTTACAAGTGTGGAATTAGCATTCAACGTGCGGAATGTTAAAAACACCTACTCTCACAACCGTAATGCTCCTGCAATACACAGCGATATCTTCACAAAGTTGGCCGTCTAAATACTCTTGACCATTGCGTGGTTAGAATCTATCCCCATTAACGTGATCATACCTTTCCTTGTTTAGGGTTTCACCCATTGTGCGTCTGACCGGGCCTTTGAGCGCGTTAAACGACCCCGCGGAGGAGAGGGATCTGGATTAGTCGAATTCTCCATCTGCACTGACGGAAGACAGCCAAGAATTTTCCCTGACTATTAACTCTACTCTCCTCCTTTAGTCCATCCCGTTCTGTCACTTCTGAAGCAAAGGAACTCCGAAATACTGAACTGCCAGACAAGACTCTCCTGCAACCCAGTGTCATTATCGGCTAAGATACCATGATTCCAGGTTTTGATCGAAGCAGTGAGTTCACCGGCTTATTCTCAGATACTTCTACCACTGAAATATACGCAGCTCAGGCCATTAGTCGGACCTTGCTCAATGATTGCATTCCAGACTTTGTGTGAGACCTTATCAACATGTCTGCACAATTTCTGTACCAGCTGTTCTGGCACCCTGGTTCCAATTCCCCTGTAAATGTAGTTTAAGCTTCATCATGCAGCTCTAGCTAACCATCCGACAAGATATTACTACACTTCCAGTTCACGCACAAACCGTATTTATCCACAGGTCTCAGCTTCCCTGGAAAAGAGATCAGTACTCGAAAAATCGTATGGCCTGTCTCCTATACCAAACCCTTAGCCACGTGTTAATCTGTATCATATTTCCATTTCTCGCCTCATTAGGACGCGCCACGTGTCGCTGTCACAACCCCGAGGATCCTGCCCTCCACCTCAGCGCCTAACTCTCTGAATTTCCATTGCAGAAAGTCGTCACTCCGATGTCATTGGTACATAAATGGACCACGACCGCTGTCTACTCACGCTCCTGCTGAAAAATGTTCAGGATTTGATCCAAGTTGTTCCGGACCCTGGCACCCGGGAGGTAACATATCATCCAGGAATCTATCTTCCCCTTCCCTTTTGAGTCAGTAAACCAGACTCAGTGCCAGAGGTCCGACCGCTGTGGATTTTCCCTACCAGGTCATCCAACCACCAACCGCATCCAGATGTTTCTGATGGTGATGGCCATAGGGATAGTCTGCACTGCCTCTTTAAATCCTTTCCTCTTCCTGACTGTCCCACAGATCCCTGTGTCCTGCACCGTGGGTGTATCTACCACTCTGTATGTCCTAGTCCATCACGCCATAGGGCGGATTGTTACAAGCGGCAGCTGTGTGCACTTCTCGCGGGTGTCGTCATCAGGAACTCCGGAGGTATCCCCGCCTTCCACATCCCGCGAGGAGCCTTTTACTTAGACGGTGGCCGCCCGCTTGTCCCTGTCTTACATTAATGTGTTCTGTGCCTTTAACACTGGATCTGAGAACCTGAGCGAATTACGTTCTGTTAAGCGTCCCATCTCTCAGAAAGGCCGCTGCTCTAACGTCCAAAACACCCTGTTTCTGTCTCCTCTCTCAGATTAAACATTGACCTACAAACCTGAAAAACATTCTGACTGTCATTGAACCTTCGCTTTATTCCAAATTCATCAGATTATTGGGCACTACTGTCTACTTTCCAACATCCATCTGTAAAGCAGCGTTGCCGGGTATAATTGAACCTCCTGCGTTCAGTTTCTGTTGACATTGTTGCGATCAACTCCCACACAGATTTTAGATTCAGTCCTGTCTATAAACGTTTATTTCTCCGCTTCCCTAAATGTGAAAGCGATGAGTCTTCCAAGCGTTCTCATCCATCTCAACAAACGTCCTTCCCAAATTCTTGCCGAGACGCGTCTCACGAGTCTTCGAATTGTAATATTTTACAGCTTTACTTTACACAGAAGTTGCCTAACCTGAACAAACTGTAACACTCTGGTTTCATTTCCGATTGACAGGATGATATATGTGGTTGAGTGGATATGACGTTTTTTTACAAATCAGGCATATATTCCGTTCTCAAACACACATCAAAAGTTGTCAGGATGGCCGAGTGATATAAGGCGCCAGACTCAAGGAATGAAAGTCTTCCGACGTCTGGGGTCGTCGGTTCGAATCCCACTCCTGACAAAATTTGTCTTTAAGCGTTCAATCGAGGCGACGTTGTTTCTGTAAACAAACCCTGGGTTGTTGAGGTGGATTAGAAAAACTGTTGGAGGATAAGATTATGTTGTTGACACTGTTCATCGTATTGCAACAGGTCACCGTACACCGAATTCTGAGTGAGTGATTTATTCAGAAAAAACAATTCACGGTGAAGCATCTCGTCCCGAAACGCCGACTGCTTACGCTTTTCCACAGATGCTGCCTGGTCTGCTGAGCTCTTCCTGGCATACTCAGCTATTCAATATAGAAAAGTTTCTGAAGTGAAATCATTGGTTGTCAGATTATTTAATGGATGGGTATGTGAGCGTACATTATCACCTGTTGATGAAAGGTCTGATTGCTGATGGGTAGTAACTGTTCTTGAACGTGGTGGTGCGAGTCCTGAGTCTCCTGTACCATCTACTCGATGGCAGCAGCGCAAAAAGAGCATGGCAGGATGGTGACGACCTCTGACGGTGGATGCTGTTTTCCGATTACATTGTTTTATGTGGATCTGCTTAATGTTTGCGAGTGATTTCCCGTGATGGACTGAGCCGAATTCACTAACTTTTTAAAGATTTTCCTTCAAAGGTATGGTATTTCCGTACCACGTCTTGTTGCGGACAGACAATATACTCTCTACGACACATCTATAGAAGCTCATCAAGGTTTTTGATGTCATGCTGAATCTCCGCAGTCTCCTAAGAAAGCAGAGGAAAGAGTTATACCAACAATTTAAAGTTAAATACGCGCCCCGCCTCTGATCCTCCAAGGAGAACTAGCTCAAAAACCTTTGGTTTTCCCTCTGCTGAAGACAACAATCAGTCCGTCTTGCCGACATAGAGTGATAGTGTGTTGGCACATCTTGTTTAAAACGATCCCCTCTTGGTTGAAATGTATGCCCTAAGAGGGGATCGTTTTAAGACATGTAAACCCTGGAGCGGAGATAATTTCTGCTGCTCTACCAATATCTATGCCTGAAAATCTAAGAAACGTCTGTCAGATCCCCCTTCATCTCCGATGCTCCAGAGAAAAAGAACAAGTTTGACTAAACTCTCGTTATTGCACAAACCGTCTAATTCAGGTAGCATCTTGGTGATGCTCTTCTGCACACTCTCCGAATCCGCGTCATCCTTTCTCTGGAGGATGGCCTGAACGGAGTGCAGCACAATTCCAGTGCTGTGATGCTGTACGCTCTGATTCCGCACATGCTCGGCAACCTGACAAAATGCATCCCGTCCATATTCATTTAAAATCCCAGGATATAGAGTGTGTTTATATGTACACCCGCTCAACAAAACAGTCAGTCAGAATATTCCGAAATACAGCTGTTTATCTGGCATGTGGAGAGAGTACTGCAGGGGCTGTCAGGGTGGCCGAGTGGTCTAATGCGCCTGACTTAATTCGAGCAAGTCGCTTCCTAGTAAACGCGAGTGTTCTGGTCTCCACCTGGAGGCGTGGGTTCGAGCCCCACTCCTGACAAATACTCTGTTTTTCACTTGCTGTTTTTATAATGCAATCACTGTAATTTTACTGAGCGACCAAAGCGTGGACTGTTTGGGAGTATGAGAAAGAAGCAATTAAGATAATATGATAGGGAACGAATGTTGTACCTACATCCCTGATATTTCAGAAAATATAACTGACTTGAACCAGCACGTACTGGAAAAGGTTGTGGAGATGAGGAAGATGGGAGAACAATTTGAAAACATTTAATGGCGGAGGATACCGGTGGGAAGGGCTATGGGAATGCTTTCCCGGATCGGGAAAATAGATCATGCATGGAATTATAATAGTGACTGTGGTATGTATTTTGGGGTGTTGTGTATGTGGGTTCTTGAGGATGGGCTGTAGTCAGTTGATAAAAGGGACTTCGACCAGCCCTAAGGTACCGGTGGTGTCCCAGTGTCCTAGTCCAAGTACACCGATGGGGCGAAAAGTTCTACCCTGCAAAGTAAAGACCCTTCCCCTATGTATATGAACCCGCTTATGAGGAAGTGGAGGAATTACCATGTGAGGATTGTTGATCTGGAAAAGATCAACAAGGAGAACTGTTGAAGAAATATTGTTATTAGCCAGATACTAAGGGGTTAAAGAGTTTTTTTTTTTTACACAGCAGCCTTCAACTCCTCCTGGACTGAGTGATGTTCTGTTTCTTCTATACTTGAACTGTGTAACTGTTCTCGCTTCAAGGCTGCAGGTAGAAGTAGCTTCCAATAGATAAGGAAAATAGTAACCTGATTATATAATTTTGTACTGTGCTGAGACATGATTATTGAGTAAAGGAATTATCTGCTTGCATTCTGTATTTCACAAACATGCTTGGAAGCTTTTGATAGCATACACTATGTCTGCACAATGAGAAAAGTCTGTGTACTTGGGGAGAGTCTCAAGAACTCTGCTGTAAGAGGTTGAGCGCTCCATAATACGTATCATGTTATAATAAAGACTTTCAAAAGCGATCTCCCTTCGTGCCCGAGTAATACCTTTTCCGCAAATTTGACAAAGTGACGTAAGGTTTGAGTGCCCATTTAGGAATCGGATGTTAGAGGGTAAGAAGCTGTTCCTGAATCGCCGAGTGTTTGTCTTCAGGCTTCTGTACCTACTACCTGAGGGGAACAGTTGTAGAATTTCACAACACATGCCGGTGATATTAAAACCGATTCTGATTCTTGTGAAAGGGATTCTTGATCAGCGTGGTGAGTAGGCTCAGTAATTGTAAATGATGTTGAGTCCAGATGAGAGAGGTGTGGCAATTTCTGAAGTCATAGTAGAGACGGACTTAGTGATCATAGTACAGTCTGCCACAGAAACTTTCCTCCCTCCATTGACTCCGGCTGCATTTCCTGCTGCCCTCGGAAAGCAGTTAACATAATCAAAATACCTTTCCCGCTCCTATCATTCCTTCTTCTCACACCTTCCATTGGGCAGCAGACATAAAGGAGTGAGAACACACATTCAGCAGTATCAAGGACAACATCGGTCCTACTGTAACGGCACCTACAGAAAGTATTCAAACCCAACTTCAAAGTTTTCATGCTTTTTTTTACACCATTAATCCACACTGGTTTAATTTTGTTTTGCACTGAATAACAGAAGGACTATTTCGTGTCAAAATGAGAATGAAATCTACAAAGTGATAAAAAATCCATTCAATGTGTATTCACCCCCTTTAGTATGACACACCAAATCATCACTGGTGCAGCCAATTGGTTTTAGAATTCCTATAATTAGTTAAATGGAGTTCACTGTGTGCAGTCAGGATGTTTCAATTACACCGGGACCATTCCCTGTTGCGTCAATGTCCTGGCAAAAGCTGCACCAAGAAGACAAAAGAACACTCCAAGCAACTCGGTGACAAGGTTATTGAAAATAAAAAAAAAAGCTGAAGCACCCAGACAACAGTTGTGTGTGCAGTCTCTCCCATCTCGCCACTGAAGTTTGTAACTGGCGCGGCCCGGCAGCAGCGGCCTTTCGGACCTGGTGTTACTTTAATTTAATTTTCAAATTTAAGTTTAATACTCAATTTTCGATTAGGGTACATGGATAACAGAGCGGCTATCTACCATCGCCAGCTACCACTACAATACAGAGATCGCCCAAAAACAAACCTCCACAAAGATCTGCTGGCTGAATTACGCGACGTCGGCTTGCTGAGGGGAACGGGCCTAAATTCCGCGGACTCCCCAGATGCTGGTAACCGGAGATGGAGACATCGTAACCGATGTGCGAGAAAGCGGAAGCGAGGCAAGCAGGCAGGGGTCCGAACCAGGCAAAAAGCGAACCCGAGCCGGCCGGCTCTCCCGTCCATTCTGTTTTCTAATGTTCGCTCCCTGGACAATAAAGTGGACTACATCCGACTTCAACGAAATACTCTGCGGGAGTACAGAGTCTGCTCTGCGTTTGTTTTCACAGAGACATGGCTCACTCATGGAATTTCGGACCCTGCCATTCAGCTACACGGGCTCTCCTTATTTCGAGCGGACACGGATGCAGCTCTCTCCGGTAAGACTCGCGGTGGTGGTGTGTGTATTTACATCAACACGGAATGGTGTAAGAACTCTGTGCTGGATTCCAGACACTGCTCTTCGCAAGTGGGGTTTGTGGCTGTTAGATGCAGACCATTTTATTTACCATGAGAATTCACCTTTGGTCTACATTCCTAATGCTAAGGAGGCGCTCTGTGAACTGTACGGGGCTATTAGTGAACTGCAGAGCGCACACCCCGGTGGACAGTTTATTGTCGCCGGTGGCTTTAACCACATGAACCTTAAGTCAGTGCTCCCCAAATTCCATCAGTATGTGGACTTTGTAACGGGGGGAGTGGGGCTCGTTGGACCTTGCTTATACAAACATCACCGACGCGTACCGGGTAGAGCCCCGCCCCCAGCTCGGTTACTCAAACCTCATTTATATTATGCTAATCCCAGCATACAGAACGCTCGTCAGACGCTCCAGACCAGTTCAGAAGCAGGTGTAAACCTGGCCAGCAGGAGCCATCTCTGCTCTTCAAGACTGCTTTGAGCACACTGACTGGAACATCTTTAGGGAGGCTGCAACTGAAGGCGACTCTACCAGCTTAGAGGAGTACACAACATCAGTGACCAGCTACATCAGCAAGTGCATTGATGATGTTACTCTGTCCAAGACCATCACTATACGCGCTAACCAGAAGCCATGGATGGCCGAGGAGGTGCGTGCGCTGCTCAGGACCCGCGACTCCACCTTCAGAGCAGGCGACAAGGCAGCTCTATCAACAGCAAGGGCCAAACTATTCCGAGCTATCAGAGGGTCAAAGCGTACACACGCCCTGCTAATCTACACCCACTTCCAGGACAGTGGCGACACGCGGCGCATGTGGAAGGGCATCCAGAACATCAGCAATTACAGGACACCATCAACTGACTGTGCAGGTGATACCTCCCTCCCAGATGCGCTGAATAACTTCTACGCCCGTTCTGAGGCGGAAAATGACATGACGGCGAGGAAGTCCACCCCTCCTCCTAATGACCAGGTGCTGTGTCTCACTGTGGCCGATGTGAGAAGAACCCTGTGCATGGTCAACCCACGGAAGGCTGCTGGACCAGACAACATCCCTGGTAGAGTGCTCAGAGGATGTGCAGACCAGCTAGCAGAAGTTTTCACTGACATCTTCAACATCTGCCTGAGCAGCGCCACCGTTCCAACGCGCTTCAAGGCCGCCACCATCGTCCCCGTGCCGAAGAAGTCTTCAGTGTCCTACCTCAATGACTACCGTCCCGTTGCACTCACATCCATCATCATGAAGTGTTTCGAGAGGCTCGTCATGAGGCATATCAAGACCCTTCTGCCCCCCTCACTGGGCCCCCTGCAGTTTGTGTACCGTCCCAACCGCTCAACAGATGACGCCTTTGCCGCCACCCTTCACCTGGCCCAAACCAACCTGGACAAAAAAGACACATACGTTCGGATGCTGTTCATAGACTTCAGTTCAGCATTCAACACAATTATCCCTCAGAAACTGATTGGAAAACTGAGCCTACTGGGCCTGAACATCCCCCTCTGCAACTGGATCCTAGACCTCAGTCAGTCCGGATCGGGAGCAGCATCTCCAACACCATCACACTGAGCCCAGGGGCCCCCCAGGGCTGTGTGCTCAGCCCACTGCTGTTCCCTCTGTTGACCCACGACTGTGCTGCAACACACAGCTCGAACCACATCATCAAGTTCGCCGATGACAAGACCATGGTGGGTCTCATCAACAGGAACGACGAGCCAGCTTACGAGTCAGGAGGTGCAACGGCTAACGGATTGGTGCAGAGCCAACAACCTGTCTCTTAATGTGAACAAACCAAAAGAGATGGCTGTTGACTTCAGGAGGACACTGAGCGACCACTCCCCGCTGAAGATCGACGGCTCCTCGGTAAAGATCGTTAAAAGCTCCAAATGTCTTGTTGTTCACCTGCGGAGAATCTCACCTTGCCCGTCTACACCAACTGCAGAGCACTCCCTTTACACTCTTTCACCAGACCCTAAAACACAGAAAGTTCTGAAGCCATCCCAGCCCTTGTGACAGTCGAGTGTCTGTGATAGTTTGGAACATACTTCAACCAAAGTAACAATCACGTCAGCAGCACTGAACGTTCCCATTGTTACCGACCTGAACTGCATGAAGTCAGCAATCTTCCGCCAATTCTGCATTTTCCCGACGACCGGGCATATGACTGTTTGAATTCAAGAAGTATTTGCCAATCCTGTTCATTGTAAAACTGCTTTATTTGAAAACTTCGCGGTATTATCATTGGACGCGTGCGTTATCTACACAGGTGGCCATTTAATGTGAACACATACGTCATTCCATTCTTCAGCTCTTCCCTGAATTTCCTCTGTGTCAGTGTATAGATACAAGTATTGGTGCACACGCTGAGAAATTGTAACATGGACCCAAACTGTTGTAGGATGTATACCGGGGAACTCAAATATCTGTCCTGGTAAAAATAGTTTTGCACTTGCCATTTCAGGGTATGGACTACATAGGGCATCCAAGATAATACGAAGTTAGCTGATATAGAAAACAGCAAAATCATCGATCTTCTGCGTTTTTCCACCTCGGTATCTTTTTGATTGTCGCTGCTGTGCCGAAGCCTTCTGTGGACTCTATTTGCCACAACGATATGTCTTACAGTTAAACCGTTAAACACCAGGATTAAGCCGATTGGAAGCAATGGTGTTAAAATACTCTCCAGTAATTCGTATCCTCTCCACATGGGTGAAGTAACGTATTCATATGAGCCTGTGCACCGCCACGGCGTGTTGTCAATGATGACGTAAGGTTCAATGGCAAAGTATAACGGGACACATCTCCCGCAGCTCACTATAACCACGGTCATGATAACTGCTGTTGCTGTTCTCTCAGTGCAGTATCGTTCCCGCAGCTCTCGACAACATATTGCGATGAACCGATCGAAGGTAAAACTGACCGTAAACCAAACTGAACAGTGCGTCGCTGCCCTCCCAAAAACAAGTGTCAGTGCGCATACAGGAGTGATGAGTAGGGATCTGGAATACATGTAGATATTGTTGGTGTGTTCCACTAAAACAACAACCATAACCACCATCAGATCCGCTGTTGCCATTCCAACCAGGTAACGGGTGATGCATTTGGAGAGTCCGCATTTTCCACGAAATAGGATCACAATCGCCGTTAAATTTACTGCAATGAATTGGAAATAAAGAAATATAATTAAAATAAATGTAGATATTGTTGGTCTGTTCACTAAAGCAACAACGACAACCACCATCAGATCCGCTGATGGCATTCCAACCAGGTAACGGGTGATGCATTTGCAGACTCCGCATTTTCGCCGAGATAGGATCACAATCGCCGGTAAATTAACCTCAAGAAATTGGAAAGCAAAATAGAAATATTGTCAGCGGCAACTCTCTGAATGCCCCCATGGATATGGTCTGATTGGAAGTGGATAGCGGGTGTCCAGAGTGTGCAGTCTCTGTCACTGCACTCCGGCTGCAGGTCAATGACGCTTGTGAATATCAGTGCATTGGCGACCTTCCCACCGTTCAGAACAAAGACTCTGTTCCAGACTCACGTACCGGTGAACGGAAGATCGTCCCAGTAAACACCATTTCAATTATTAAAGGTGAAATACTGATGGGATTGTTTGCAGCGGTGAAAAGTGGAATCAAAAACACATTTTATCCTGACTTATGTAAGAATAGACCTACGTGTCGAAAATAGACCGGACCGTCATTCAATAAACTGCCCTTGCTGTTATAAGGTCGAAGAGTCCACACTGATAGAAACTCGTACCTAGAAAAGCAGAGACCAGCATCAGTTCAGAAAGCCTAACCAGGTGAAATTATGAAACAATTTCAATATCGGCACGAACGTAATTGACAAATAAAAAATCACTTCGATCAAACTAAGAAAATGGAAATAAAACAATCAGATGCTTGAATCCTCGATTCCGGAAACACGTTTCAGCCGACGGTAGCATCTGTGTTTTGTAACAGTGCGGATACCGCAGCGCAGTAACGACAACACCATACATAAAGTCCGGCAACTTACCGGGGACACCGACCGCTACAAGTACGGGATAGAAAATGCCCGCGATGTAGTAAATCGCCGGATAACCCATATTCCGTCAGAAGCAGCGTTCAGTTGTACGGAACGTTTCAGCTGTTCAGATGGACCGGGGATCGGTTTCGTAGACTTTTATTGAGGTGACAGCAATTCCACTGAGGCAATCAGCGTGGCTATCACGCCAGGGACATTAGTGACAACCTACTACACAGACACTTACGTTAAACTATTTATATTCACTCTCTCGCCGTATCATGAATTTGGCTCCTCAAGTCATATTGCAATCTATTTACTTTAGGACAATTTGTAATGTGCGTTTTTTCATGTTATTTTCAATGATACCTGGCTTCAGCTATTTAAATGGGACATTTTTATATCTGTGTTGCATTTAAAGTAGGCATTTATCGTGAAGTCGGTTCATTTTGTAAGATTTGACAGAGCACATTCGCTTCTGAAATTGAAGGAAGGAGTTTGTCCTGGCTAGGGAATAGACAACACTTCTTTATTAAAGGGGAACATTCGTTCATCTCTTCTTTCGTTCCTTCCAGCTATTCCGGGCGTTTTGAATGATAGAAGTCACAGTGACAGCTGACATACATTACAATAAAATACACTGCACTTATGTTCCTCCAAATATATTAAAAGATCCACAGCGATATTCCAGAGACTTGCGAGAAAAAAAAACGGAGCGTGTATTCGGAAAATTAGCGAGGGCTGTTGACAGTTTAAAGAACAATATTGGCTGTTTGACACGAACCTGACCCCTGCCAGAGAAAGACTTGACCACCCCATACCCTTGACATGCGATGCAGTCTGTTTAACTTTCAAGATATTCTCAAACCTGTCACAATTCTACCACTCTTTCTCTAGCCATTCCCTGTTTGAACAGATGTAGCAAGTGAAATCTGTGAACTATCCGCAGGTTCCCAAGCTGTTCTATTATTTGCCACAAAGTTGCATTTTTTTCTCCTGACTTACTGTTAGTTATATTGCCTTTCGAGCGTCACTATGAGTCTGTGCAGAACAGCGGAAGTGTTCAAGCTCACCTGTCAATCACACTTCTTCCTGCTCCTGCAGTGAACCACTCCGTGACTATTGCGATATTCGCACCGACGACCTTGCCTCGGCTGATTGGAGAAAGTCTCACCACTCTGTTTCCATTGTAAAACTCTTACTAATGTGCGGCCCTCGTTTGACTCGAGAAAGTATCACCTCTGCCTTCAAATTCATCCTTCCAAAGTGAATCACTCCGTAACGTTCCGGGTCGATCTCCATCTGTATCTTTTCAGAGCTGCTCTCCGTCCAGTCATTGTACTGTTGTAATCTATGATAACCTTCCGCACTGTCCATGTTTCCACCAACTTCCACATCATTGCAAATTCAATCACCCACCCTTCCTTTTCCTTACTAACATCATTTTTAAAGCTCAGATATCCGGGGGTCTCAGAACAGATCTCTGCGGGACATTACCAGCACCAACATCCGGGAGAAAACTCTCCATCCACAACTACCCTCTGGCTTCTTGGGCGTCAGTCCTGAATCCACAAGACGACTTTCCCAGGATACCAAGCCTTCTGAAAGGCCCTACCATGGTTAATCGAAAGTATAACCGTCACACCCTCACAGATTTGAACCAGGTTCGTGAGACATGGTCTGCCCCTCACAAAGCCATACTGATCCTCCAAAACCAGGTAATGGTTCTCCGGATTCTCGAAAATCTTGTTTCTAAGAATATTCTCCGATAATTTGCCCGTCACTGAAGTAGGAATCACAGTTTCCCGCAGTCACCCAGGGTTTCTCCCGAACACTCAAGAGGACTTATCTGTTCTAATGTTTTTTTTCAGAAGTTCCAGCACATCCTCTCTTTTAACCTCGATATGTTGTCGCACATCGGGCCGTTTAAGGCTGTCCTCACAAATGTCCCTCTCACTGGTGAGTACTGAACTGAAGTCTTCATTCAGGACCTGCCCTTCTTCCCCGGACTTCAGGGGCTTGTTTCATCTTCTATCCCCGACCGGTCCTACACTCACTCTGGTCATCTTATTCTTCACATACATCTAGAATGGCTTGGGGTTTCCTTTAAAACTACTGCAGACCTTCTGTAGATGTTTCTATTTATCCAAATTCCATTCTTCAGTTTGTCCCCGGCTACTTTGTAAATTTACAGTCATGTCTGATCGTTGCCTTCCAATCCTGAGGTCAGCTTCCTAAAGCTTATTTCTTCCTCTTGACCAGATGTCAAACGAAATAACCCGAAAACTTAACAAGTTATCGAGTCATTATGGAAACGCCACAAACTGCTTCACTTCTAAGTAAGTAATGGGAGATTTTCTTTACAAGGTATATCTATTTAAACTATTCGGCTTAAAAGGCGGAGTTTATTTTGAAATAAATGTGGCATTAGGGCAGAGTCTGGACTACCAAGTTCTCTGTTATCGTTATTATAAAATTAATTATCAAGAGGCAATTTGTTTTCAACTGCTGGCGTTAATGTTACCAGGATGGAAAATCACCTTATACAGAACACATTCCTCGTTATTAATGTCATTAAGTGTTTAAGCTATCAATCTCCCACTACAGATATGCACTTACCTTTTCAATTTTCTTAGAGTGCTTTTCCTCAAAACTGCGAACTCTCTCAATCTGCATTCCTGGGTATTTGAAATACTAAAATAAAGAAGCCTTTGAAATTTCATTTGCAACTGCAATCAAGTTCGACTCGGATATTATTACTGTTAATTACATAACAACCAATTTATTGTCAACGCGTATCTCATCCCATTTTTCAGCTCATCTCTGAACTTCCTCTGCATCAGGCCGTAGATGCAAGTGTTGGTGCAGGTACTGAGATACCTTAACATAACACCACATTGATGCAAGTGTTGGTGCAGGTACTGAGATACCTTAGCATAACACCACATTGATGCAAGTGTTGGTGCAGGTACTGAGATACCTTAACATAACACCACATTGATGCAAGTGTTGGTGCAGGTACTGAGATACCTTAACATAACACCACATTGATGCAAGTGTTGGTGCAGGTACTGAGATACCTTAACATAACACCACATTGATGCAAGTGTTGGTGCAGGTACTGAGATACCTTAACATAACATAACATAACTTAACAAGATGTATATCGAAGTTCTCAAATATTTGTCTGCAAAGGAAAAAAAAATCACCGCTTGCCATTTCATAGAGTGTATTAAATAGGACATCCAGAGTAAAATGAAATTACCCGACAGAGCGAACGACATTTTAATAGACTTTCTCTGGTTCTCCACCACGGTCTTTTTGATTTTCAGTATTACTGCAGGGTCCCTTGCCGCTATAATGTGTCTCGCTGTAAAACCGTTACAAAGAAAGATTAAACATTTTTTTAATTGCGGTGAGGTGATGCTGTCAACAAACTCGTAGACCTTCCACACTGATCAAGTGAAGTTTTCAGATATGTTGACGCAACGCCAAGGTACATTGTTAATTATTACATCATGCTCCACTATAAATTAAAACAGGATACACCTCACAACTCCCACAATCGCAACTATTACTACAGTCGCTACTCTTTCTGTACAGTGTCGCTTCCGAAGTTTCCGCCAGAAAATCGCAATGTAACAATTAAATGTGAAAACAACTGTGAGCCGAACCGAGCAGTCCAGGCTTGGAAATTTAAACATGAAGTTCAGAGCGCAAACCGGCGTAAAGTGCAAGAAGCTGGCGTACAAGTAGAGATTATTGATGTCCTGCACAGTAACTGCAAGGACAACCACAATGAGATCGGCCGCAGCCATTCCCATAAGGTAGAGAGTGATACATTTGGAGAGTCTACATTTAAACAGAAAGGTCAGAGCGCAAACCGGCGTAAAGTGTAAGAAGCTGGCGTACAAGTAGAGATTATTGATGTCCTGCACAGTAACTGTAAGGACAACCACAATGAGATCGGCCGCAGCCATTCCCATAAGGTAGCGAGTGATACATTTGGAGAGCCCACATTTAAACAGAAAGGTCAGAGCGCAAACCGGCGTAAAGTGTAAGAAGCTGGCGTACAAGTAGAGATTATTGATGTCCTGCACAGTAACTGTAAGGACAACCACAATGAGATCGGCCGCAGCCATTCCCATAAGGTAGCGAGTGATACATTTGGAGAGCCCAAATTTTCCACGAGACAAGATCACAATCGCCGTTAAATTCCCTGAAATATACAGCGAACCAGAGGTTAGCTGTAGAGAAGTTCAGTCAAATCATTCCCCGCCGATTGACAAATGGGGAAAATGTTGACTGCACTGAGCACCCGCTCGTACCAGTATCAGCACCTGCTCTACCGGCGTACTGGCACTTACGACCTCGGGATATAAACAACCGACTTGACTAATGCTACATAATGTGGAGATGTAATGCACGGGGAATAATATGCAGTGGCCGGTCAGACTCCCGAATTATTACATACGTCCGAACGGAAGTAAAGAAAAATGACTCAAAAAGTTCAATTGGTCATCCGAAAGATGTGGAAACAAATGGTTAATGTTTCAAGTCAATATAACCTTCAGCAAAATTAGAATTTTTGTAGTCTACGTGAAGTCTACCATGCAGGAGCAATAAACAATTGTGTCTGGTTGATTCAATAGAACTGGCAATTGGTCCTTAGAACAGGTTCCTTTGTTCTCAAAGCGTTAAAATGCTGTGAAAACACCATTTAAAAAAACAGAGTGTTTCCGGTCACAGAGCTGCCAACTCATCTGATTTTGTGTCTCTGCTGACAGGGAATGAAAATAAAAGCTGGTCAAATATTACAGGTGACCGGACTGCAGTAGAACGTGATGGTGCTGAAGAGGCGGGAGTCCAAGATAACTGGAATTGGGGAATTTTTATTCTTTCCCGAAGGCTGTAGTGTTCCCTGTGCGGAGGGCACGCCGTGGTTGTTCCTGGTGCGCAGGGGCTCCTGTTGAACCTCTTTCAACCGAGGCATGGCGCACAGACAGATATTTTCAGAAATGAAATGAGACAGAATATAACACTAAGGGTTTTACGACGCTGCAACGAGTTGCCTCAATCTCCATCTGATCGTAATGAGCATTTATCGATCTGTGACACTGTCTCAGTTATCCCTTCTCCACTGGCACTGTCTGACAAAGGCACAGTCTGCAGCTCAGCATTTGCAATCGTTACAGGCGTCTGACGGTGTTCTCACTCTCTAACTGTGCTAAGGGCTTAACATAATGCAGTAACATCAACGTTACCCTCTTTATCCAAAACACGTTGAGCAAAATCATCAGATAGCCTCATTTAGAGTCGCCCTGGTGTTTCGTAATGCAAATATATAATTTGATTTACCTATGTCTTTCTCCTGTTGTTGTTCTTTGATATATTCACCTGCATTTGTAATTTTCAATGTGTGTCTGCATTGATTTTGTAGCAGTCACTCCTCCGGTATCCCAGCAATACCTGACTGGTGCCTTCTTAAATGAGATCATCGCCTTCTCCTAAATCACGAACTGCTGACCACCTTGTTTTCCTATTTTCAAGGGATGTTTCCTTGAAAGGTACACAGCAATAATCATTCAGAAAGCTGACAATTGCTAGATGCTTCCCAGACAATTACGACAACAGAAAAACACAACGGATGTGTGAATTGGCACGAAAAAGAATGAAGGGGGACCGGGACAGCCCAAAGAATTGAATTGGTTTTTCAACAGCTTTAATGAGGAGACTTCTGTTCCCCCCTCAAATCAATCCAAATCCCCAGCTCATCCCTCGCCCTACGTCTCTCTCCAAGGACACCGTAGAGCCAACGACCATAGACAGATGGACTGTTACAGCTGAGCAGGTGAGGCGAGAGAACAGCAGGCTTGAGCCAATCAAGGCTGCTGCCATGGATTATGTCCACGGGCACGCAATGTGTGTGCTGCTCAGCTGGCTGAAGTCTTTCAATGCATCTTTGATCTGAGAGGGTTCCATGCTGTCGAAAATACCCTGTGAAGTTCTAGTACCCAAGAAGACATGTCCCACCACGTCCAGTAAATGCAGACCAGAGGCAGTAACCTCTCATTTTATGAAATCATTAGAAAGACTGCTCCGGTCACCCATCCGGACCATCGTAACTGGACTCCCTGAAGTTTGCTTTACTGCATCTTAGGGTGGAATACGCCAGTTTCTTCCTGCTTCAACAGACTTAAGCCCATATGGACTACCATCCAGGCAGCACTGTGAGAATCGTGTTCTTTGATTTCTGCCAAGTTTATAACACCATGCGCCCTGCTTTCTTGGGGTGTAATCTCACTGAGATACAGGTGGATATGCCACTAGTTTCCTGCAATACAGAATACTTGTCCAGATGACCACAGTTTGTGAGTTTGCAGAGCTGCGTGTCAAGTACCGTGGTTGCAGGCACACAGGCACCTCAGGGACTGCCCCGTCCCTCTTCGACCAATCGGCGAATAAGGTTAATTAATAAGAACAAATTAAAAGAAGGCTGAGCTGGCATCTGAGTGGAGATAGTCAGAGTGGCGGCCTTAAGGCTTTAGCTCTTCGAAAATTAAACGAAGAGATGCCAGACTCAGAGAAAACCATGGAAAGAAAAGCGCGTTTTCATTTTCCTACTCTTCTTTATATCTTCTCAGCTCGGTAAAGATGACAGGCGAGGTTAAGGAGCCAGCGCAGAGCACCCCGGCAGCCATTTCCCTCAACAACATGAAATTTCACTTTGGATACTGTCGGATGGTATGACCTAACAGAGGAAAGTCACAGTGGTCTGGTCCATGGAGCTGAGTCTGCCTTTATGACCCAGAGGAGAAGGGGGGAGAAGAGTCATACGAGAGTGATAGGGGATTCGTTAGTTAGGGAAATAGAACGGAGGGTTTGTGGACAGGAACGTCATTCCTGGATGGTATGTTGCCTACCGGCTGCCAGGGTCAGGGATGTTTTCAATCGAGTCCTCAGCATTCTGAAATGGGCGAGTGAATAGCCTGAAGTCGTGGTCTGTGTGGGTGCCAATGACATGGGTATGGTGAGTGAAGAGGTATTGCATAGTGAATTCAGAGAGTAGCTGCTAAATTAAAGGACAGAAAATCCAGAAGTGTAATATCAAGATTACTACCCGCCTCACATGCTAGAGTATCTAGTGAAGACTATACATTTTAATACGTGGCTATGGAGTTGGTGTAGGTCCAGGTGCATAAGATTTCTGGATAACTAGTCTCTCTTCCAGGGAAGGTGGGATCAGTGTTGAGAGGAGTGTTTTCACCCGAACTAGGGAAGGTTTGTTAGTGCTGCACGAAGGATTACTAGAGTTGCAGAGGAATGGGAACCAGTGCCAGAACAGAGTGTCCTAGGGTTAGAAGGTGTTGAACTATTCTGGATAAGGCTAAGGAACTGCAAGGGTAAAATCAAACTGACGGAAAACAGTGGAATGGATGTGGACTACACGGTGATAGAAAATGCATGCCAGAAGGGCAATGTTAAAATTGTCATGAAGGACTTCAATAACCGGTATATTGGCGAAACATGGCTGGTGCTTAATTACAGGAGCCGGGATTTCTAGATTGTTTACAAGATGGCTTTTGAGAGTATGTCCTGGCTGAGCCCACTAGAATATTGGTTATTATGGACTGGGCAATGCGCAATGAACCAGGCCTGATAAGATGTTCCAATTCCCCCTGAACCTTGAGGAGAAGCTAAAGCCAGATGTATCAGTGTTACAGTGATATATCAGTGTTAAAGTGAATTACAGAGGCATGAGTGAGGTGTTGGCCAGAATTGTTTGGAAAAGAAAACTGTCAGGAATGACAGCTGATCTGCAGTGGCTGGAATATCTGGAGATAATTCGGAAGGCACAGGATGTATACATGCCAAAGAAGAAGAGGTATTCTAAAGAAAATATGACGCCACCATGGGTAACCAAAGCTGTCAAGACCAACATGAAAGAAAAAAAATAGAAAGGGCATATTATTGAGCAAGATTAATGGGGGGTTGAAGGATGGGGAAGCTTTCAAAACAAAAACAGTTAGAGACAATTAAAAAGTCATTACTAAGGTAAAGATTGAAAACAGAAGTAAACTGACGAATAATATTAACAAGGATAGCAAAAGCTTTTTCAGATACATAAACTGCAAGTAAAGAGGAGAGTGTAGATATTGAACCGCTGGAAAACGGTGCAAGAAATGTAGCAAGGTGGGACTATGAAATACCGGAGAAACTAAACCAGTATTGTGCAACAGTCTTCGCTCTGGAAAACACTGGAAGTGTGTTGGAAGTTGCCAATGTCAGGAGGCATTAAGAGCATGAACTGCGTGAAGTTACCATGACGAGAGAGAAGGTCTTTGTGAAGACAAAACCTTGAAGACAGATGTTATCAGGACCAGATGTTGCACACCTCAGAGTTCTGAAAGTGTTGGAAGACTTAGTGACTTAGTTCACCTTTATTTTACCTCCCACTTTACATATAATGAAACATCACGAATTAGGAATATTAAGCAATTTGCTCTTTCCCTCTCACTAACCTGTCTCCATAATGAATAAATCTTCAGGTTGGGTTCATTGATCCATTGCCCAAGTTAATCATCTTTAATCTTCATAACAAATAGCCTACCAGTCCCATCAAATATATTAGTTTGTACATTGCGTATCCTGCTGTTAATGTCATTTACCTGTACGGTGAAAGCGTTGTACGACGTTTCAGTAAGGCGTCAAATCAGCAGTAATACTGTGGAGCAGAACATACTGTAGGTTTAAGTGGGAGCGGAGTAGCTTAAGAAGTGTGAGTGTACTGATACGAGTTATCGATATTGCAGAGCATACACTTGAAATGACCGCTTGGAGGACGAATACTGGATTATTACTTTGGTTTATATCTGAAAACAACGACTTTCCAAAGTGAGAAAGGAGATCTCCTGCACAATTTACCATCTGCGCTCAAATATAACACATCTAATCTCACAATGACATTGGGGAACTCCTGTGACAGTCGTGTTGGTGTTAGAAGCGAGAAAGGCAGGGGAATGGTGACCATTAAACTGCAGGTTTTAGAAAACTGAAACTGAAACAGCCAACGCTGGTCAGGACAACAAACCGACAAATGTATGCAATATTTCAGCTGAAGTACATTCTCTGAAGCAGTTTTACAAATTTATCCAAGCTCTGTGGCTACCTCAGAATAAAACTAAAGATTCAACCTTTCCGCTAGTATATCATAATCTGTGACACATGTCAATGATAATTAAAGGGTAACATTTATTTTTTTTTTAAACTTTACAAAAGAACATCTGACATACCAAGGGTGACAAAGTGAAATCGATACAGCAATGAACAATTGTGAAGATATTCGGACGGTGATCTTCTGAGGAATATCTGAGACAAATACCAGATCTTTGACTGTAGGCAATTATCAGAAGAAACAGGGATATTTGAAATCATTGCTCCTTCCTCCCAAGTGTAACCTTGAGTGGATAACGCGTTTTTGTACGGGCGACACTGTCTCTCAAGCTATGCTGACATTTGGATATTGCAATCCACCCTCCTACATTTTTACACAAATACCGAAAGGCATGATAAGTTCCGGGCTAGGTCTGGAATTACGTTACTTAACTTTATGTTTTATAATTTTACCCTGTTATGGATCGTGGAGCCACCATACTCCCTCGTCCAGAGCTATGAACAGTAAGTTTCTTTTCAAAATTTCCATGGAAATCATAAACTGTCAGGCTTCCTTCGACTGACTTCGCTTTCCATGTGAAAATTAACATGTCCATACCCTTACAACATTTCATGTAGAAAGAGGTTTTGTTTGTAACAAGTTTGCTCAAATGTTTTCTCAGTACTTCTGGTTTCTGGGGAGCTCATTAACATTCATTTCTTAACACTGTCATCGAGAAATCATTGCAAATTCAATCTCAGCCCTTCAGAAGCACATGCAAATTGTAAACCAGCGGAATTTCTTGTTCATATATCTTTTCAAATATATATATAATTTCTTTCGTGGACTCTCCCTCCACAAGATGAGATAAACTCCCCACTCCCAAGACCAGTTACAAAAGCAGGAGTGTTGGCCGGGGGTCAACATTGAAGGCAGAATATAGTATTAAACGTAATACTCTTGCATTGTGGAAGATCAGAGAGATCTTGGGATCCACGTCCACAGGGCACTCAAAGCTGCTATGCAGGATGACAGTGTTGTTAGGTCGTATATTGTGTTTGTATTCTTCAAATGTGGGATTTATTTCAAGACCCATGAGTTAACGTTACAGCTATATTAGAACTTAGTTTGTCCCCACTTGGAGTACTGTGTTCAGTTCTGGTCACCTCACTACGGGAAGGATGTGGATATATTAGAGAGATTGCAAAGGAGATTTACAAGGATGTTGCTTGGATTGGATAACATACCTTATGGGAATAGGTTGAGTAAACTCGGTCTTTTCTCCATGGAGCGAAGGAGGATGAAAGGTGACGGAATAGAGGCGAATTGGATGATTAGAGGCATTGATCGTCCGATCGCCAGAGGCTTTTTTCCCAGGGCTGAAATACCTATCGCGAGAGGCCACAGTTTTAAGGTGCTTAGAAATAGATGCAAGTGGGGACGTCAGGGGTAAGTTATTCGCAAAGACTGTGGTGGTTAAGTGGAATGCACTGCCGGCGACGGTGGTGGAGGCGGATACAATAGGGTCTTTTAAGAGCCGCTTAGCTAGGTATATGGAGCTTAGAAATATAGAGAGCAATACGGTAAGGAAATTCTAGCCAACATCTAGAGTAGGTTGCATGGTCTGCACAAGATTGTGAGCCGTCGGCCTTGTAATGTGCTGCTGCAGATATCTATGTTCGATGTACTCTGTGGGGGAATCCGAAAGACCATCCCAGGACAGGCACATTTTTGAAGCTGCTGACGGCGGCCTTCGCCTCAGTAGGAGAGATGGGAAGAAGAAGAAGAAGAAGAGGAAGGAGAAGAAGAAGAAGAAGAAGAAGAAGAAGAAGAAGAAGAAGAAGAAGAAGAAGAAGAAGAAGAAGAAGAAGAAGAAGAAGAAGAAGATGAAGAAGAAGAAGAAGAAGAAGAAGAAGAAACAACCACCTAATCAGACGGCACAACGGTTTCATGGCATCAGACAAGAACACTGTTTTGTTCCCATCCTTCTGATCGGATAGAGTTTGCTCTTAAGACACAGCAGCCGTCTGACGTCATTCGATCCATCCGGTCTGCACCGTCATTACATCATGGCTGACTTATTATTTCTCTTTCTCCCCATTTTCCTGCCTTCTCCCCGGAACGTTGGACACCTGGATGAATCAAGTCAATATCAAAGTGCGCTTGAAGTATTCCCAGCGTATTAGCATCCAACAGACTTCTGTGGCAATGGATTCTACAGATTCGCCACCATCTGGCTGAAGATTCTTATTCCCCTCATCTCCTTTCAAAATGGACGTCTCTCCATCCTGAGTCTGTACCCTCTGGTCCGAGACTCCCCCTACCATAGAAAACATCCTTTCCACAATATCTAGGCTTTTCAATATAGAATAGGTTCCAGCAAACCCACCCCCCCCTCCGCCACACACTCCCCAGGAACCTTCATGCTGCTAATCTCCAGCGCGTTCCAGTTCAGAGCCCATAAACGCTCCTTGTGTATTGATCCTTTTATTCCTGGGTTCATTCTAGTCTGCGTCCTCTGGACCCTCTCCAATAGCAGCACATCGGCTTCTCAGAAAAGGGGCGCAAAACTGCTCACAATACCCCATGTACGGTCTGACCAGTACCTTATAAAGACTCCGCACCATGCCCTTGCTTTTACATTTCAATCCTCTCGAAATTAACCTAACATTTGCGTAAGTTTATGTGCATAAATCAGTCTGGGTTCATAAGCTCTTATAATCTATTTGCATTTATTTTATTTTTTTATTGTTTTCCTGTCTGCATTCTTTTTTTATGCTGCAGTGGATCGGGACAAACCATCATTTTGCACTGCAAAATGATAACAAGCATTTGGAACTTGAAATGTGTACAAACAATGCATTTGGTTTCCTTACCGCCGACTCAGCCGGCAAGTTGACCATGAGAGAATCCTGCAGGAGAACTCCCAAAACCTTTTGCACCTATGATTTTGGAATATTCTCTCCTTTAATAAATTAGCCCATGTCGTTACAACTTCTGTCAGCTTGCATGACCATACACTTCTCTCCATCTTTATTCCATCTGCCACTTCTTTGCATATTCCCTCAATCTTTCCAAGTCCTTTTGCAGGCACCCTGGGAGCGTGGGTCTCTGCGGATCAGACGGTGTGTAACTCGCGGATGGTGGGTCCTTGGGGATGGGAGAGTGAGTGAATTGAGGAGGGAGCGTTGCTGGCATAACTCGGGAAGATGGTACCCTGGGGAACGGACTGTGTGTAACTCGCAGAGAATGAGTCACTGGGTTCTGCCGGTGCGTACCTCATGGAGGGTGAGTCACTGGGGATCGAACGGTGTGGAACTCGGGGAGGGTTGATCCCCAGGGACGGCTGGGGTTCGGACGGCTTGTGGGCTGAACTGTACGGAGTGACGTTTGCATATGATGGAGCGTGATCAGGGAGCGGAGATTGTATAATATTATCAATTTTGAAGTGTTTCGTTCAATGGAAGACGTATGAAAGGAGGCCTAGCAGATCTCTCTCGCTTTGTCCCAACAAGAGAGATGCTGATATAGCATCCTGTTTCTCAGGCGGACAAGGTGGGTGAAGGATACACTTGTAATAGCTTAAGTGGTACTTCAGAGAGACCGGCGAAGGAAGATGCGATGTAGAAGATGAACATCCACGTAGGCAGACGTGTGGCTTGAATGTGCCATGTTCAACTGAAGCTCATGGAAATTGCGGCCAGCCCATTTGCTGGAATTTCCGTTGGGCGAAATCGTGACCACAAAAAAAGTGTCTTCGTCAAGCCGGTCTCAGTGGAACGGCATTGTTTCTCCCTTCATCCTTTCTCCTGGAGAAGAAGCAACCTCAGGAGGGCCGGGCCCTGGCAACTGTCTTCAATTCTTCCTGCTGACGAACTGGGAGACCTTCGAAGTTCGGAACAAATAACCCTCAGCACGATTAACAATTAATAGATTAATAGAAAAAGTAAAGTTGTGCCGAATATGTCCCTACCTTAGAAATTACTATGCTTACATATAGCCCTCTATTTTTCTAAGCTCCATGTAACTATCCAAAAGTATCTTAAAATATCCTATCTTATCCGCCTCCACCACCGTTTCTGGCAGCCCATTCAACACACTCACCACTCTCTGAGTAAAAAAAAATACCCCTGACATCTCCTCTGTACCTTCACCCCAGCACCATAAGCCTGTGTCGTCTTGTGGCAACCATTTCAACCCTTGGAAAAAGCATTTGACTATCCACACGATCAATGCCTCCCATCGTCTTGAACATCGTCTTATCTCACTTGTTACGTATTCAGGCAACAATAAATATAAATGAGTTAGGCAAGGTTTTTTTTTATAACAAATAACAGGTTTATTAAACACTGAAAACAAGCACCCCAAAAGTAAACAAACACTAACGTAACCGGAAATCAGCTGCTGTGCGGCAGATTCACAGTTCTTAAAGCGGTATTGAAAAAAAAACAGTTCTTTGAAGCGGTATGCCGAAAGTTCAAAAGCTCACAGTCCATTTAAAAGGAGAGACTTTTTAAGGCGATTTAAATTCTCTTCCAGGTCATTGTCCTTCGATCCCCGGCGTCGAACTCTTCCCACGTCGAATTTTTATAAAACGTAACGGTTTAAAGGCACTAAACTCTTCCTCCACACTCTGTCCTCAATCTCCTGCTATCCCCAGCAGAGATTAACACGAGAACAGTCAACGAAATCCTCCCGAATGAGGATCAAATAAGGTCGAAACCAATCCACCGTCGAAAATCGATTCTCCTCGATCTTTATCTTCCAAATTCTTATCTTCACTCTCCACCAGCAAAGAAACTGCTGGCAATGACCTTTTAAATTTTAGGCATTAGATAAAACTTCATTTTTTAACTAAACTGCGTCATCACATTAAATCACGCAGTGGCATGAAGTCAACTTGGCAAATCCGGCCACGAACTGCCCCAACCCACAGGGTGCGTCTTCCTTTTATAACCTGTAAAAAAAAACCTGTCACATGACCTCTACTGGCGGGAAAATGACGTCACTCCACCATCACAAGACCATTACCTCAAGTCCAGTATAACTTCAACCCCAGTCACGTGACAAAGGTACCACTGTCACGTGTCACGAGTACGTAACACACTCTCCGTCGCTCCAAGGAGAAAAGGCCGACTTCACTCAACCTATTCTCATAAGGCATGCTCCCCAATCCGGGCTACATCCTTGTAAATATCCTCTGCACCCTTTCTATGGCTTCCACATCCTTCCTGTAGTGAGGCGATTAGAACTGAACACAGTACTTCAAGCGGGGTCTAACAAGGTCCTGTATAGCTGCAACATTACTTTCCGACTCCAAAATTCAGTTCCACGATTGATGAAAGCCAATGCGCCATAAATCCTTCTTCACCACAGACTCAACCTGAGCAAATGGCTTGAGCGTCCTACGGACTCGGTCCAGAAGATCACTCTTATCCTCCATACTGTCAGGAGTCTTACATTTAATACTATATTCTGGCATTATATTTGACCTACAAAAATGAACCACTTCACACTTATCTGGTTTAAACTCCATCTGCCACTTCTCAGCACAGTTTTGCATCCTATCAACGTCCCATTGTAACCTCTGACAGCCCTCCACACTATTAACAACACGTCCAACCTTTGTGTTATCAGAAAACGTGCTAACCCTTCCCTACATTTCTTTATCGAGGTCTTCTATAAAAATTACGAAGACTAAGAGTCCCAGAACGGATCCCTGAGGCACTCCAATGGGGAACGACCTCCATGCAGAACATCACAGGTCTACAACCACACTTTGCCTTCTGTGGGCAAGCCAGTTCTGGATCCACAAAGCAAAGTCCCGTTGGATTCTATTCTTCCATTATTTCTCAGTAAGCCAATGACTGGAATGTACCAATGCAGAAATCCACACAAATATGCCCTGAACCTGAACCCCTCCATAACCTCCCTGTCTCACTGGAACGCACCAATGCCGATCTCCACTCAAATATGCCCTGAACCTGTGCCCTGCATTACCTCCCTGTCTCACTGGAACGTACCAATGCAGAACTCCACACAAATATGCCATGAACCTGTATCCTCCATAAACTCCCTGTCTCACTGGAAAGTACCAATGCAGAACTCCACACAAATATGTCCTGAACCTGTACCCTCCATAACCTCCCTGTCTCACTGGAACGTACCACTGCAGAACTCCAGACAAATATGCCCTGAACCTGTACCCTCCATAACCTCCCTGTCTCACTGAAACGTACCAATGCAGAAGTCCACACAAATATGCCCTGAACCTGTACCCCTCCATAACCTCCCTGTCTCACTGGAACATACCAATGCAGAGCTCCACACAAATATGCCCTGAACCTGTACCCCTCCATAACCTCCCTGTCTGACTGGAACGTACCAATGAAGAACTCCACACAAATATGCCATGAACCTTTATCCTCCATAACCTCCCTGTCTGACTGAAACGTACCAATGCAGAACTACACACAAATATGTCCTGAACCTGTAACCCTCCTTAACCTCCCAGTCTCACTGGAACATACCAATGCAGAACTCCACACAAATATGCCCTGAACCTGTACCCCTCCAAAACCTCCCTGTCTCACTGCAACGTACCATTGCAGAACACCACGCAAATATGCCCTGAACTTGTACCCGCCCATAACCTCCTTGTCTCACTGGAACGCACCAATGCAGAACTCCACACAAATTTGCCCTGAACCTGTGCCCCTCCATAACATCCCTGTCTCACTGGAACGTACCAATGCAGAACTCAACACAAATATGCCCTGAACCTGTACCCTCCATAACCTCCCTGTCTCACTGGAACGTACCATTGCAGAACACCACACAAATATGCCCAGAACGTGTACCCCGCCATAACCTCCTTGTCTCACTGGAAAGTACCAACGCAGAACTCCACACAAATATGCCCTGAACCTGTACCAATCCATAACCTCCCTGTCTCACTGGAACGTACCAATGCAGAACTCCACACAAATTTGCCCTGAACCTGTACTCCTCCATAACCTCCCTGTCTCACTGGAACGTACCAATGCAGAATTCCACACAAATATGCCCTGAACGTAAACCCGCCCATAACCTCCTTGTCTCACGGGAGCGCACCAATGCAGAACTCCACACAAATTTGCCCTGAACCTGTACTCCTCCATAACCTCCCTGTCTCACTGGAACGTACCAATGCAGAACTCCACACAAATATGCCATGAAACGGTACCCTCCATAACCTCCCTGTCTCACTGGAAAGTACCAATGCAGAACTCCACACAAATATGCCCTGAACCTGTACCCGACCATAACCTCCCTGTCTCACTGGACCGTACCACTGCAGAACTCCACAAAAATATGCCCTGAACCTGTACCTCTCCATAACCTCCCTGTCACACTGGAACGTAGCAATGCAGAACTCCGCACAAATATGCACTGAACCGGTACCCTCCATAACCTCCCTGTCTCACTGGAACGTACCAATGCAGAACTACACACAAATATGCCCTGAACCTGTACCCCTCCATAAACTCCCTGTCTCACTGGAACGTACCAATGCAGAATACCACACAAATATGCCCTGAACGTGTACCCGCCCATAACCTCCTTGTCTCACAGGAACGCACCCATGCAGAACTCTACACAATTTGCCCTGAACCTCTACCGGTCCATAGCCTCCCTGTCTCATTGGATCGTCCCACTGCAGAACTCCACACAAATATGCCATGAACCTGTACCCTCCATAACCTCCCTGTCTCACTGGAAAGTACAAAAGCAGAACTCCACACAAATATGCCCTGAACCTGTACCCGACCATAACCTCCCTGTCTCACTGGACTGTACCACTGCAGAACTCCACACAAATATGCCCTGAACCTGTACCCTCCATAACCTCCCTGTCTCACTGGAACGTACCAATGCAGAACTACACACAAATATGGCCTGAACATGTACCCCTCCATAACCTCCCTGTCTCGTTGGAACGTACCAATGCAGAACTCCACACAAATGTGCCCTGAACCTGTACCCTCCATAACCTCCCTGCCTCACTGGAACGTACCAATGCAGAACTACACACAAATATGGCCTGAACATGTACCCCTCCATAACCTCACTGTCTCGTTGGATCGTCCCACTGCAGAACTCCACACAAATGTGCCCTGAACCTGTAACCCTCCATAACCTCCCTGTCTCACTGGAAAGTACGAATGCAGAACTCCACACAAATGTGCCCTGAACCTGTACCCGACCATAACCTCCCTGTCTCACTGGATCGTACCACTGCAGAACTCCACACAAATATGCCCTGAACCTGTACCCTCCATAACCTCCCTGTCTCACTGGAACGTACCAATGCAGAACTACACACAAATATGGCCTGAACATGTACCCCTCCATAACCTCCCTGTCTCATTGGAACGTACCAATGCAGAACTCCACACAAATATGCCCTGAACCTGTACCCCTTCATAACCTCCCTGTCTCACTGGAAAGTACGAATGCAGAACTCCACACAAATGTGCCCTGAACCTGTACCCGACCATAACCTCCCTGTCTCACTGGACCGTACCACTGCAGAACTCCACACAAATATGCCCTGAACCTGTACCGTCCATAACCTCCCTGTCTCACTGTAACGTACCAATGCAGAACTACACATAAATATGGCCTGAACATGTAACCCTCCATAACCTCCCTGTCTCACTGGAACGTACCAATGCAGAACTACACACAAATATGCCCTGAACATGTACCCCTCCATAACCTCCCTGTCTCATTGGAACGTACCAATGCAGAACTCCACACAAATATGCCCTGAACCTGTACCCGACCATAACCTCCCTGTCTCACTGGACCGTACCACTGCAGAACTCCACACAAATATGCCCTGAACCTGTACCCGACCATAAACTCCCTGTCTCACTGGAACGTACCAATGCAGAACTCCACACAAATATGCCCTGAACCTGTACCTCTCCATAACCTCCCTGTCACACTGGAACGTAGCAATGCAGAACTCCGCACAAATATGCACTGAACCGGTACCCTCCATAACCTCCCTGTCTCACTGGAACGTACCAATGTAGAAGTACACACAAATATGCCCTGAACCTGTACCCCTCCATAACCTCCCTGTCTCACTGGAACGTACCAATGCAGAATACCACACAAATATGCCCTGAACGTGTACCCGCCCATAACCTCCTTGTCTCACAGGAACGCACCCATGCAGAACTTTACACAATTTGCCCTGAACCTCTACCGGTACATAGCCTCCCTGTCTCATTGGATCGTCCCACTGCAGAACTCCACACAAATATGCCATGAACCTGTACCCTCCATAACCTCCCGGTCTCACTGGAAAGTACGAATGCAGAACTCCACACAAATATGCACTGAACCTGTACCCGACCATAACCTCCCTGTCTCACTGGAACGTACCACTGCAGAACTCCACACAAATATGCCCTGAACCTGTACCCCTCCATAACCTCCTTGTCTAACTGGAGCGCACCAATGCAGAACTCCACACAAATTTGCCCTGAACCTGTACTCCTCCATAACCTCCCTGTCTCACTGGAACGTACCAATGCAGAACTCCACACAAATATGCCCTGAACCTGTCCCCGTCCATAACCTCCCTGTCTCATTGGATCGTCCCACTGCAGAACTCCACACAAATATGCCATGAACCGGTACCCTCCATAACCTCCCTGTCTCACTGGAAAGTACCAATGCAGAACTCCACACAAATATGCCCTGAACCTGTACCCTCCATAACCTCCCTGTCTCACTGGAACGTACCAATGCAGAACTACACACAAATATGGCCTGAACATGCACCCCTCCATAAACTCCCTGTCTCGTTGGAACGTACCAATGCAGAACTCCACACAAATGTGCCCTGAACCTGTACCCTCCATAACATCCCTGTCTCACTGGAACGTACCAATGCAGAACTACACACAAATATGGCCTGAACATGTACCCCTCCATAACCTCACTGTCTCGTTGGAACGTACCAATGCAGAACTCCACACAAATGTGCCCTGAACCTGTAACCCTCCACAACCTCCCTGTCTCACTGGAACGTACCAATGCAGAACTACACACAAATATGCCCTGAACATGTACCCCTCCATAACATCCCTGTCTCATTGGAACGTACCAATGCAGAACTCCACACAAATATGCCCTGAACCTGTACCCGATCATAACCTCCCTGTCTCACTGGACCGTACCACTGCAGAACTCCACACAAATATGCCCTGAACCTGTACCCTCCATAACCTCCCTGTCTCACTGGAACGTACCAATGCAGAACTACACACAAATATGGCCTGAACATGTACCCCTCCATAACCTCCCTGTCTCGTTGGAACGTACCAATGCAGAACTCCACACAAATGTGCCCTGAACCTGTACCCTCCATAACCTCCCTGCCTCACTGGAACGTACCAATGCAGAACTACACACAAATATGGCCTGAACATGTACCCCTCCATAACCTCACTGTCTCGTTGGATCGTCCCACTGCAGAACTCCACACAAATGTGCCCTGAACCTGTAACCCTCCATAACCTCCCTGTCTCACTGGAAAGTACGAATTCAGAACTCCACACAAATATGTACTGAACCTGTACCCGACCATAACCTCCCTGTCTCATTGGATCGTCCCACTGCAGAACTCCACACAAATATGCCATGAACCGGTACCCTCCATAACCTCCCTGTCTCACTGGAAAGTACCAATGCAGAACTCCACACAAATATGCCCTGAACCTGTACCCGACCATAACCTCCCTGTCTCACTGGACCGTACCACTGCAGAACTCCACACAAATATGCCCTGAACCTGTACCCTCCATAACCTCCCTGTCTCACTGGAACGTACCAATGCAGAACTACACACAAATATGGCCTGAACATGTACCCCTCCATAACCTCCCTGTCTCGTTGGAACGTACCAATGCAGAACTCCACACAAATGTGCGCTGAACCTGTACCCTCCATAACCTCCCTGTCTCACTGGAACGTACCAATGCAGAACTACACATAAATATGGCCTGAACATGTACCCCTCCATAACCTCCCTGTCTCGTTGGAACGTACCAATGCAGAACTCCACACAAATGTGCCCTGAACCTGTAACCCTCCATAACCTCCCTGTCTCACTGGAACGTACCAATGCAGAACTACACACAAATATGCCCTGAACATGTACCCCTCCATAACCACCCTGTCTCATTGGAACGTACCAATGCAGAACTCCACACAAATATGCCCTGAACCTGTACCCGACCATAACCTCCATGTCTCACTGGACCGTACCACTGCAGAACTCCACACAAATATGCCCTGAACCTGTACACGACCATAACCTCCCTGTCTCACTGGACGGAACCACTGCAGAACTCCACACAAATATGCCCTGAACCTGTACCCTCCATAAACTCCCTGTCTCACTGGAACGTACCAATGCAGAACTCCACACAAATATGCCCTGAACCTGTACCTCTCCATAACCTCCCTGTCACACTGGAACGTAGCAATGCAGAACTCCGCACAAATATGCACTGAACCGGTACCCTCCATAACCTCCCTGTCTCACTGGAACGTACCAATGCAGAACTACACACAAATATGCCCTGAACCTGTACCCCTCCATAACCTCCCTGTCTCACTGGAACGTACCAATGCAGAATACCACACAAATATGCCCTGAACGTGTACCCGCCCATAACCTCCTTGTCTCACAGGAACGCACCCATGCAGAACTCTACACAATTTGCCCTAAACCTCTACTGGTCCATAGCCTCCCTGTCTCATTGGATCGTCCCACTGCAGAACTCCACACAAATATGCCATGAACCTGTACCCTCCATAACCTCCCTGTCTCCCTGGAAAGTACGAATGCAGAACTCCACACAAATATGCACTGAACCTGTACCCGACCATAACCTCCCTGTCTCACTGGAACGTACCACTGCAGAACTCCACACAAATATGCCCTGAACCTGTACCCCTCCATAACCTCCTTGTCTCACTGGAGCGCACCAATGCAGAACTCCACACAAATTTGCCCTGAACCTGTACTCCTCCATAACCTCCCTGTCTCACTGGAACGTACCAATGCAGAACTCCACACAAATATGCCCTGAACCTGTCCCCGTCCATAACCTCCCTGTCTCACTGGACTGTACCACTGTAGAACTCCACACAAATATGCCCTGAACCTGTACCCTCCATAACCTCCCTGTCTCACTGGAACGTACCAATGCAGAACTGCACACAAATATGGCCTGAACATGCACCCCTCCATAGCCTCCCTGTCTCGTTGGAACGTACCAATGCAGAACTCCACACAAATGTGCCCTGAACCTGTACCCTCAATAACCTCCCTGTCTCACTGGAACGTACCAATGCAGAACTACACACAAATATGGCCTGAACATGTACCCCTCCATAACCTCACTGTCTCGTTGGAACGTACCAATGCAGAACTCCACACAAATGTGCCCTGAACCTGTAACCCTCCACAACCTCCCTGTCTCACTGGAATGTACCAATGCAGAACTACACACAAATATGCCCTGAACATGTACCCCTCCATAACATCCCTGTCTCATTGGAACGTACCAATGCAGAACTCCACACAAATATGCCCTGAACCTGTACCCGACCATAACCTCCCTGTCTCACTGGACCGTACCACTGCAGAACTATACACAAATATGCCCTGAACCTGTACCCTCCATAACGTCCCTGTCTCACTGGAACGTACCAATGCAGAACTACACACAAATATGCCCTGAACATGTAGCCCTCCATAACCTCCCTGTCTCATTAGAACGTACCAATGCAGAACTCCACACAAATATGTCCTGAACCTGTACCCGACCATAACCTCCCTGTCTCACAGGACCGTACCACTGCAGAACTCCACACAAATATGCCCTGAACCTGTACCCTCCATAACCTCCCTGTCTCACTGGAACGTACCAATGCAGAACTACACACAAATATGCCCTGAACATGTACCCCTCCATAGCCTCCCTGTCTCATTGGAACGTACCAATGCAGAACTCCACACAAATATGCCCTGAACCTGTACCTCTCCATAACCTCCCTGTCACACTGGAACGTACCAATGCAGAACTCCGCACAAATATGCACTGAACCGGTACCCTCCATAACCTCCCTGTCTCACTGGAACGTACCAATGCAGAATTCCACACAAATATGCCCTTTACGTGTACCCGCCCATAATCTCATTGTATCACTGGAACGCACCAATGCAGATCTCCACACAAATTTGCCCTGAACCTGTACCCCTCCATAACCTCCCTGTCTCAATGGAACGTACCAATGCAGAACTCCACTCAAATATGCCCTGATCCTGTACCGTGCATAATCTCTTGTCTCACTGGAACGTACCAATGAAGAACTCCACACAAATATGCCCTGAACCTGTACCCTCCATAACCTACCTGTCTCACTGGAAAGTACGAATGAAGAACTCCACAGAAATATGCCCTGAACCTGTACCCGACCATAACCTCCCTGTCTCACTGGACGGTACCACTGCAGAACTCCACACAAATATGCCCTGAACCTGTACCCTCCATAAACTCCCTGTCTCACTGGAACGTACCATTGCAGAACTCCGCACAAATATGCACTGAACCGGTACCCTCCATAACCTCCCTGTCTCACTGGAACGTACCAATGTAGAAGTACACACAAATATGCCCTGAACCTGTACCCTCCATAACGTCCCTGTCTCACTGGAACGTACCAATGCAGAACTACACACAAATATGCCCTGAACATGTAGCCCTCCATAACCTCCCTGTCTCATTAGAACGTACCAATGCAGAACTCCACACAAATATGTCCTGAACCTGTACCCGACCATAACCTCCCTGTCTCACAGGACCGTACCACTGCAGAACTCCACACAAATATGCCCTGAACCTGTACCCTCCATAACCTCCCTGTCTCACTGGAACGTACCAATGCAGAACTACACACAAATATGCCCTGAACATGTACCCCTCCATAGCCTCCCTGTCTCATTGGAACGTACCAATGCAGAACTCCACACAAATATGCCCTGAACCTGTACCTCTCCATAACCTCCCTGTCACACTGGAACGTACCAATGCAGAACTCCGCACAAATATGCACTGAACCGGTACCCTCCATAACCTCCCTGTCTCACTGGAACGTACCAATGCAGAATTCCACACAAATATGCCCTTTACGTGTACCCGCCCATAATCTCATTGTATCACTGGAACGCACCAATGCAGATCTCCACACAAATTTGCCCTGAACCTGTACCCCTCCATAACCTCCCTGTCTCAATGGAACGTACCAATGCAGAACTCCACTCAAATATGCCCTGATCCTGTACCGTGCATAATCTCTTGTCTCACTGGAACGTACCAATGAAGAACTCCACACAAATATGCCCTGAACCTGTACCCTCCATAACCTACCTGTCTCACTGGAAAGTACGAATGAAGAACTCCACAGAAATATGCCCTGAACCTGTACCCGACCATAACCTCCCTGTCTCACTGGACGGTACCACTGCAGAACTCCACACAAATATGCCCTGAACCTGTACCCTCCATAAACTCCCTGTCTCACTGGAACGTACCATTGCAGAACTCCGCACAAATATGCACTGAACCGGTACCCTCCATAACCTCCCTGTCTCACTGGAACGTACCAATGTAGAAGTACACACAAATATGCCCTGAACCTGTACCCCTCCATAACCTCCCTGTCTCACTGGAACGTACCAATGCAGAATACCACACAAATATGCCCTGAACGTGTACCCGCCCATAACCTCCTTGTCTCACAGGAACGCACCCATGCAGAACTCTACACAATTTGCCCTGAACCTCTACCGGTCCATAGCCTCCCTGTCTCATTGGATCGTCCCACTGCAGAACTCCACACAAATATGCCATGAACCTGTACCCTCCATAACCTCCCTGTCTCACTGGAAAGTACGAATGCAGAACTCCACACAAATATGCACTGAACCTGTACCCGACCATAACCTCCCTGTCTCACTGGAACGTACCACTGCAGAACTCCACACAAATATGCCCTGAACCTGTACCCCTCCATAACCTCCTTGTCTAACTGGAGCGCACCAATGCAGAACTCCACACAAATTTGCCCTGAACCTGTACTCCTCCATAACCTCCCTGTCTCACTGGAACGTACCAATGCAGAACTCCACACAAATATGCCCTGAACCTGTCCCCGTCCATAACCTCCCTGTCTCATTGGATCGTCCCACTGCAGAACTCCACACAAATATGCCATGAACCGGTACCCTCCATAACCTCCCTGTCTCACTGGAAAGTACCAATGCAGAACTCCACACAAATATGCCCTGAACCTGTACCCGACCATAACCTCCCTGTCTCACTGGACTGTACCACTGCAGAACTCCACACAAATATGCCCTGAACATGTACCCCTCCATAACCTCCCTGTCTCGTTGGAACGTACCAATGCAGAACTCCACACAAATGTGCGCTGAACCTGTACCCTCCATAACCTCCCTGTCTCACTGGAACGTACCAATGCAGAACTACACATAAATATGGCCTGAACATGTACCCCTCCATAACCTCCCTGTCTCGTTGGAACGTACCAATGCAGAACTCCACACAAATGTGCCCTGAACCTGTAACCCTCCATAACCTCCCTGTCTCACTGGAACGTACCAATGCAGAAATACACACAAATATGCCCTGAACATGTACCCCTCCATAACCACCCTGTCTCATTGGAACGTACCAATGCAGAACTCCACACAAATATGCCCTGAACCTGTACCCGACCATAACCTCCATGTCTCACTGGACCGTACCACTGCAGAACTCCACACAAATATGCCCTGAACCTGTACACGACCATAACCTCCCTGTCTCACTGGACGGTACCACTGCAGAACTCCACACAAATATGCCCTGAACCTGTACCCTCCATAAACTCCCTGTCTCACTGGAACGTACCAATGCAGAACTCCACACAAATATGCCCTGAACCTGTACCTCTCCATAACCTCCCTGTCACACTGGAACGTAGCAATGCAGAACTCCGCACAAATATGCACTGAACCGGTACCCTCCATAACCTCCCTGTCTCACTGGAACGTACCAATGCAGAACTACACACAAATATGCCCTGAACCTGTACCCCTCCATAACCTCCCTGTCTCACTGGAACGTACCAATGCAGAATACCACACAAATATGCCCTGAACGTGTACCCGCCCATAACCTCCTTGTCTCACAGGAACGCACCCATGCAGAACTCTACACAATTTGCCCTAAACCTCTACTGGTCCATAGCCTCCCTGTCTCATTGGATCGTCCCACTGCAGAACTCCACACAAATATGCCATGAACCTGTACCCTCCATAACCTCCCTGTCTCACTGGAAAGTACGAATGCAGAACTCCACACAAATATGCACTGAACCTGTACCCGACCATAACCTCCCTGTCTCACTGGAACGTACCACTGCAGAACTCCACACAAATATGCCCTGAACCTGTACCCCTCCATAACCTCCTTGTCTCACTGGAGCGCACCAATGCAGAACTCCACACAAATTTGCCCTGAACCTGTACTCCTCCATAACCTCCCTGTCTCACTGGAACGTACCAATGCAGAACTCCACACAAATATGCCCTGAACCTGTCCCCGTCCATAACCTCCCTGTCTCACTGGACTGTACCACTGTAGAACTCCACACAAATATGCCCTGAACCTGTACCCTCCATAACCTCCCTGTCTCACTGGAACGTACCAATGCAGAACTGCACACAAATATGGCCTGAACATGCACCCCTCCATAGCCTCCCTGTCTCGTTGGAACGTACCAATGCAGAACTCCACACAAATGTGCCCTGAACCTGTACCCTCAATAACCTCCCTGTCTCACTGGAACGTACCAATGCAGAACTACACACAAATATGGCCTGAACATGTACCCCTCCATAACCTCACTGTCTCGTTGGAACGTACCAATGCAGAACTCCACACAAATGTGCCCTGAACCTGTAACCCTCCACAACCTCCCTGTCTCACTGGAACGTACCAATGCAGAACTACACACAAATATGCCCTGAACATGTACCCCTCCATAACATCCCTGTCTCATTGGAACGTACCAATGCAGAACTCCACACAAATATGCCCTGAACCTGTACCCGACCATAACCTCCCTGTCTCACTGGACCGTACCACTGCAGAACTCCACACAAATATGCCCTGAACCTGTACCCTCCATAACGTCCCTGTCTCACTGGAACGTACCAATGCAGAACTACACACAAATATGCCCTGAACATGTACCCCTCCATAACCTCCCTGTCTCATTAGAACGTACCAATGCAGAACTCCACACAAATGTGTCCTGAACCTGTACCCGACCATAACCTCCCTGTCTCACAGGACCGTACCACTGCAGAACTCCACACAAATATGCCCTGAACCTGTACCCTCCATAACCTCCCTGTCTCACTGGAACGTACCAATGCAGAACTACACACAAATATGCCCTGAACATGTACCCCTCCATAGCCTCCCTGTCTCATTGGAACGTACCAATGCAGAACTCCACACAAATATGCCCTGAACCTGTACCTCTCCATAACCTCCCTGTCACACTGGAACGTACCAATGCAGAACTCCGCACAAATATGCACTGAACCGGTACCCTCCATAACCTCCCTGTCTCACTGGAACGTACCAATGCAGAATTCCACACAAATATGCCCTTTACGTGTACCCGCCCATAATCTCATTGTATCACTGGAACGCACCAATGCAGATCTCCACACAAATTTGCCCTGAACCTGTACCCCTCCATAACCTCCCTGTCTCAATGGAACGTACCAATGCAGAACTCCACTCAAATATGCCCTGATCCTGTACCGTGCATAATCTCTTGTCTCACTGGAACGTACCAATGAAGAACTCCACACAAATATGCCCTGAACCTGTACCCTCCATAACCTACCTGTCTCACTGGAAAGTACGAATGAAGAACTCCACAGAAATATGCCCTGAACCTGTACCCGACCATAACCTCCCTGTCTCACTGGACGGTACCACTGCAGAACTCCACACAAATATGCCCTGAACCTGTACCCTCCATAAACTCCCTGTCTCACTGGAACGTACCATTGCAGAACTCCGCACAAATATGCACTGAACCGGTACCGTCCATAACCTCCCTGTCTCACTGGAACGTACCAATGTAGAAGTACACACAAATATGCCCTGAACCTGTACCCCTCCATAACCTCCCTGTCTCACTGGAACGTACCAATGCAGAATACCACACAAATATGCCCTGAACGTGTACCCGCCCATAACCTCCTTGTCTCACAGGAACGCACCCATGCAGAACTCTACACAATTTGCCCTGAACCTCTACCGGTCCATAGCCTCCCTGTCTCATTGGATCGTCCCACTGCAGAACTCCACACAAATATGCCATGAACCTGTACCCTCCATAACCTCCCTGTCTCACTGGAAAGTACGAATGCAGAACTCCACACAAATATGCACTGAACCTGTACCCGACCATAACCTCCCTGTCTCACTGGAACGTACCACTGCAGAACTCCACACAAATATGCCCTGAACCTGTACCCCTCCATAACCTCCTTGTCTAACTGGAGCGCACCAATGCAGAACTCCACACAAATTTGCCCTGAACCTGTACTCCTCCATAACCTCCCTGTCTCACTGGAACGTACCAATGCAGAACTCCACACAAATATGCCCTGAACCTGTCCCCGTCCATAACCTCCCTGTCTCATTGGATCGTCCCACTGCAGAACTCCACACAAATATGCCATGAACCGGTACCCTCCATAACCTCCCTGTCTCACTGGAAAGTACCAATGCAGAACTCCACACAAATATGCCCTGAACCTGTACCCGACCATAACCTCCCTGTCTCACTGGACTGTACCACTGCAGAACTCCACACAAATATGCCCTGAACCTGTACCCTCCATAACCTCCCTGTCTCACTGGAACGTACCAATGCAGAACTACACACAAATATGCCCTGAACATGCACCCCTCCATAACCTCCCTGTCTCGTTGGAACGTACCAATGCAGAACTCCACACAAATGTGCCCTGAACCTGTACCCTCCATAACCTCCCTGTCTCACTGGAACGTACCAATGCAGAACTACACACAAATATGGCCTGAACATGTACCCCTCCATAACCTCACTGTCTCGTTGGAACGTACCAATGCAGAACTCCACACAAATGTGCCCTGAACCTGTAACCCTCCATAACCTCCCTGTCTCACTGGAACGTACCAATGCAGAACTACACACAAATATGCCCTGAACATGTACCCCTCCATAACATCCCTGTCTCATTGGAACGTACCAATGCAGAACTCCACACAAATATGCCCTGAACCTGTACCCGACCATAACCTCCCTGTCTCACTGGACCGTACCACTGCAGAACTCCACACAAATATGCCCTGAACCTGTACCCTCCATAACCTCCCTGTCTCACTGGAACGTACCAATGCAGAACTACACACAAATATGGCCTGAACATGTACCCCTCCATAACCTCCCTGTCTCGTTGGAACGTACCAATGCAGAACTCCACACAAATGTGCGCTGAACCTGTACCCTCCATAACCTCCCTGTCTCACTGGAACGTACCAATGCAGAACTACACATAAATATGGCCTGAACATGTACCCCTCCATAACCTCCCTGTCTCACTGGAACGCACCCATGCAGAACTCTACACAATTTGCCCTGAACCTCTACCGGTCCATAGCCTCCCTGTCTCATTGGATCGTCCCACTGCAGAACTCCACACAAATATGCCATGAACCTGTACCCTCCATAACCTCCCTGTCTCACTGGAAAGTACGAATGCAGAACTCCACACAAATATGCACTGAACCTGTACCCGACCATAACCTCCCTGTCTCACTGGAACGTACCACTGCAGAACTCCACACAAATATGCCCTGAACCTGTACCCCTCCATAACCTCCTTGTCTAACTGGAGCGCACCAATGCAGAACTCCACACAAATTTGCCCTGAACCTGTACTCCTCCATAACCTCCCTGTCTCACTGGAACGTACCAATGCAGAACTCCACACAAATATGCCCTGAACCTGTCCCCGTCCATAACCTCCCTGTCTCACTGGAACGTACCAATGCAGAACTACACACAAATATGGCCTGAACATGTACCCCTCCATAACCTCCCTGTCTCGTTGGAAAGTACCAATGCAGAACTCCACACAAATATGCCCTGAACCTGTACCCGACCATAACCTCCCTGTCTCACTGGACTGTACCACTGCAGAACTCCACACAAATATGCCCTGAACCTGTACCCTCCATAACCTCCCTGTCTCACTGGAACGTACCAATGCAGAACTACACACAAATATGCCCTGAACATGCACCCCTCCATAACCTCCCTGTCTCGTTGGAACGTACCAATGCAGAACTCCACACAAATGTGCCCTGAACCTGTACCCTCCATAACCTCCCTGTCTCACTGGAACGTACCAATGCAGAACTACACACAAATATGGCCTGAACATGTACCCCTCCATAACCTCACTGTCTCGTTGGAACGTACCAATGCAGAACTCCACACAAATGTGCCCTGAACCTGTAACCCTCCACAACCTCCCTGTCTCACTGGAACGTACCAATGCAGAACTACACACAAATATGCCCTGAACATGTACCCCTCCATAACCTCCCTGTCTCACTGGAAAGTACGAATGAAGAACTCCACAGAAATGTGCCCTGAACCTGTACCCGACCATAACCTCCCTGTCTCACTGGAACGTACCACTGCAGAACTCCACACAAATATGCCCTGAACCTGTACTCCTCCATAACCTCCCTGTCTCACTGGAACGTACCAATGCAGAACTCCACACAAATATGCCCTGAACCGGTACCCTCCATAACCTCCCTGTCTCACTGGAAAGTACCAATGCAGAACTCCACACAAATATGCCCTGAACCTGTACCCGACCATAACCTCCCTGTCTCACTGGACCGTACCACTGCAGAACTCCACACAAATATGCCCTGAACCTGTACCCTCCATAACCTCCCTGTCTCACTGGAACGTACCAATGCAGAACTACACACAAATATGGCCTGAACATGTACCCCTCCATAACCTCCCTGTCTCGTTGGAACGTACCAATGCAGAACTCCACACAAATGTGCGCTGAACCTGTACCCTCCATAACCTCCCTGTCTCACTGGAACGTACCAATGCAGAACTACACATAAATATGGCCTGAACATGTACCCCTCCATAACCTCCCTGTCTCGTTGGAACGTACCAAAGCAGAACTCCACACAAATGTGCCCTGAACCTGTAACCCTCCATAACATCCCTGTCTCACTGGAACGTGCCAATGCAGAACTACACACAAATATGCCCTGAACATGTACCCCTCCATAACCTCCCTGTCTCATTGGAACGTACCAATGCAGAACTCCACACAAATATGCCCTGAACCTGTACCCGACCATAACCTCCCTGTCTCACTGGACCGTACCACTGCAGAACTCCACACAAATATGCCCTGAACCTGTACCCGACCATAACCTCCCTGTCTCACTGGACGGTACCACTGCAGAACTCCACACAAATATGCCCTGAACCTGTACCCTACATAAACTCCCTGTCTCACTGGAACGTACCATTGCAGAACTCCACACAAATATGCCCTGAACCTGTACCTCTCCATAACCTCCCTGTCACACTGGAACTTTGCAATGCAGAACTCCGCACAAATATGCACTGAACCGGTACCCTCCATAACCTCCCTGTCTCACTGGAACGTACCAATGTAGAAGTACACACAAATATGCCCTGAACCTGTACCCCTCCATAACCTCCCTGTCTCACTGGAACGTACCAATGCAGAATACCACACAAATATGCCCTGAACGTGTACCCGCCCATAACCTCCTTGTCTCACAGGAACGCACCCATGCAGAACTCTACACAATTTGCCCTGAACCTCTACCGGTCCATAGCCTCCCTGTCTCATTGGATCGTCCCACTGCAGAACTCCACACAAATATGCCATGAACCTGTACCCTCCATAACCTCCCTGTCTCACTGGAAAGTACGAATGCAGAACTCCACACAAATATGCACTGAACCTGTACCCGACCATAACCTCCCTGTCTCACTGGAACGTACCACTGCAGAACTCCACACAAATATGCCCTGAACCTGTACCCCTCCATAACCTCCTTGTCTAACTGGAGCGCACCAATGCAGAACTCCACACAAATTTGCCCTGAACCTGTACTCCTCCATAACCTCCCTGTCTCACTGGAACGTACCAATGCAGAACTCCACACAAATATGCCCTGAACCTGTCCCCGTCCATAACCTCCCTGTCTCATTGGATCGTCCCACTGCAGAACTCCACACAAATATGCCATGAACCGGTACCCTCCATAACCTCCCTGTCTCACTGGAAAGTACCAATGCAGAACTCCACACAAATATGCCCTGAACCTGTACCCGACCATAACCTCCCTGTCTCACTGGACTGTACCACTGCAGAACTCCACACAAATATGCCCTGAACCTGTACCCTCCATAACCTCCCTGTCTCACTGGAACGTACCAATGCAGAACTACACACAAATATGCCCTGAACATGCACCCCTCCATAACCTCCCTGTCTCGTTGGAACGTACCAATGCAGAACTCCACACAAATGTGCCCTGAACCTGTACCCTCCATAACCTCCCTGTCTCACTGGAACGTACCAATGCAGAACTACACACAAATATGGCCTGAACATGTACCCCTCCATAACCTCACTGTCTCGTTGGAACGTACCAATGCAGAACTCCACACAAATGTGCCCTGAACCTGTAACCCTCCATAACCTCCCTGTCTCACTGGAACGTACCAATGCAGAACTACACACAAATATGCCCTGAACATGTACCCCTCCATAACATCCCTGTCTCATTGGAACGTACCAATGCAGAACTCCACACAAATATGCCCTGAACCTGTACCCGACCATAACCTCCCTGTCTCACTGGACCGTACCACTGCAGAACTCCACACAAATATGCCCTGAACCTGTACCCTCCATAACCTCCCTGTCTCACTGGAACGTACCAATGCAGAACTACACACAAATATGGCCTGAACATGTACCCCTCCATAACCTCCCTGTCTCGTTGGAACGTACCAATGCAGAACTCCACACAAATGTGCGCTGAACCTGTACCCTCCATAACCTCCCTGTCTCACTGGAACGTACCAATGCAGAACTACACATAAATATGGCCTGAACATGTACCCCTCCATAACCTCCCTGTCTCGTTGGAACGTACCAAAGCAGAACTCCACACAAATGTGCCCTGAACCTGTAACCCTCCATAACCTCCCTGTCTCACTGGAACGTACCAATGCAGAACTACACACAAATATGCCCTGAACATGTACCCCTCCATAACCTCCCTGTCTCATTGGAACGTACCAATGCAGAACTCCACACAAATATGCCCTGAACCTGTACCCGACCATAACCTCCCTGTCTCACTGGACCGTACCACTGCAGAACTCCACACAAATATGCCCTGAACCTGTACCCGACCATAACCTCCCTGTCTCACTGGACGGTACCACTGCAGAACTCCACACAAATATGCCCTGAACCTGTACCCTCCATAAACTCCCTGTCTCACTGGAACGTACCATTGCAGAACTCCACACAAATATGCCCTGAACCTGTACCTCTCCATAACCTCCCTGTCACACTGGAACGTAGCAATGCAGAACTCCGCACAAATATGCACTGAACCGGTACCCTCCATAACCTCCCTGTCTCACTGGAACGTACCAATGTAGAAGTACACACAAATATGCCCTGAACCTGTACCCCTCCATAACCTCCCTGTCTCACTGGAACGTACCAATGCAGAATACCACACAAATATGCCCTGAACGTGTACCCGCCCATAACCTCCTTGTCTCACAGGAACGCACCCATGCAGAACTCTACACAATTTGCCCTGAACCTCTACCGGTCCATAGCCTCCCTGTCTCATTGGATCGTCCCACTGCAGAACTCCACACAAATATGCCATGAACCTGTACCCTCCATAACCTCCCTGTCTCACTGGAAAGTACGAATGCAGAACTCCACACAAATATGCACTGAACCTGTACCCGACCATAACCTCCCTGTCTCACTGGAACGTACCACTGCAGAACTCCACACAAATATGCCCTGAACCTGTACCCCTCCATAACCTCCTTGTCTAACTGGAGCGCACCAATGCAGAACTCCACACAAATATGCCCTGAACCTGTCCCCGTCCATAACCTCCCTGTCTCATTGGATCGTCCCAATGCAGAACTCCACACAAATATGACATGAACCGGTACCCTCCATAACCTCCCTGTCTCACTGGAAAGTACCAATGCAGAACTCCACACAAATATGCCCTGAACCTGTACCCGACCATAACCTCCCTGTCTCACTGGACCGTACCACTGCAGAACTCCACACAAATATGCCCTGAACCTGTACCCTCCATAACCTCCCTGTCTCACTGGAACGTACCAATGCAGAACTACACACAAATATGGCCTGAACATGTACCCCTCCATAACCTCCCTGTCTCGTTGGAACGTACCAATGCAGAACTCCACACAAATGTGCGCTGAACCTGTACCCTCCATAACCTCCCTGTCTCACTGGAACGTACCAATGCAGAACTACACATAAATATGGCCTGAACATGTACCCCTCCATAACCTCCCTGTCTCGTTGGAACGTACCAAAGCAGAACTCCACACAAATGTGCCCTGAACCTGTAACCCTCCATAACATCCCTGTCTCACTGGAACGTGCCAATGCAGAACTACACACAAATATGCCCTGAACATGTACCCCTCCATAACCTCCCTGTCTCATTGGAACGTACCAATGCAGAACTCCACACAAATATGCCCTGAACCTGTACCCGACCATAACCTCCCTGTCTCACTGGACCGTACCACTGCAGAACTCCACACAAATATGCCCTGAACCTGTACCCGACCATAACCTCCCTGTCTCACTGGACGGTACCACTGCAGAACTCCACACAAATATGCCCTGAACCTGTACCCTACATAAACTCCCTGTCTCACTGGAACGTACCATTGCAGAACTCCACACAAATATGCCCTGAACCTGTACCTCTCCATAACCTCCCTGTCACACTGGAACTTTGCAATGCAGAACTCCGCACAAATATGCACTGAACCGGTACCCTCCATAACCTCCCTGTCTCACTGGAACGTACCAATGTAGAAGTACACACAAATATGCCCTGAACCTGTACCCCTCCATAACCTCCCTGTCTCACTGGAACGTACCAATGCAGAATACCACACAAATATGCCCTGAACGTGTACCCGCCCATAACCTCCTTGTCTCACAGGAACGCACCCATGCAGAACTCTACACAATTTGCCCTGAACCTCTACCGGTCCATAGCCTCCCTGTCTCATTGGATCGTCCCACTGCAGAACTCCACACAAATATGCCATGAACCTGTACCCTCCATAACCTCCCTGTCTCACTGGAAAGTACGAATGCAGAACTCCACACAAATATGCACTGAACCTGTACCCGACCATAACCTCCCTGTCTCACTGGAACGTACCACTGCAGAACTCCACACAAATATGCCCTGAACCTGTACCCCTCCATAACCTCCTTGTCTAACTGGAGCGCACCAATGCAGAACTCCACACAAATTTGCCCTGAACCTGTACTCCTCCATAACCTCCCTGTCTCACTGGAACGTACCAATGCAGAACTCCACACAAATATGCCCTGAACCTGTCCCCGTCCATAACCTCCCTGTCTCATTGGATCGTCCCACTGCAGAACTCCACACAAATATGCCATGAACCGGTACCCTCCATAACCTCCCTGTCTCACTGGAAAGTACCAATGCAGAACTCCACACAAATATGCCCTGAACCTGTACCCGACCATAACCTCCCTGTCTCACTGGACTGTACCACTGCAGAACTCCACACAAATATGCCCTGAACCTGTACCCTCCATAACCTCCCTGTCTCACTGGAACGTACCAATGCAGAACTCCACACAAATATGCCCTGAACCTGTACCCGACCATAACCTCCCTGTCTCACTGGACCGTACCACTGCAGAACTCCACACAAATATGCCCTGAACCTGTACCCTCCATAACCTCCCTGTCTCACTGGAACGTACCAATGCAGAACTACACACAAATATGGCCTGAACATGTACCCCTCCATAACCTCCCTGTCTCGTTGGAACGTACCAATGCAGAACTCCACACAAATGTGCGCTGAACCTGTACCCTCCATAACCTCCCTGTCTCACTGGAACGTACCAATGCAGAACTACACATAAATATGGCCTGAACATGTACCCCTCCATAACCTCCCTGTCTCGTTGGAACGTACCAAAGCAGAACTCCACACAAATGTGCCCTGAACCTGTAACCCTCCATAACCTCCCTGTCTCACTGGAACGTACCAATGCAGAACTACACACAAATATGCCCTGAACATGTACCCCTCCATAACCTCCCTGTCTCATTGGAACGTACCAATGCAGAACTCCACACAAATATGCCCTGAACCTGTACCCGACCATAACCTCCCTGTCTCACTGGACCGTACCACTGCAGAACTCCACACAAATATGCCCTGAACCTGTACCCGACCATAACCTCCCTGTCTCACTGGACGGTACCACTGCAGAACTCCACACAAATATGCCCTGAACCTGTACCCTCCATAAACTCCCTGTCTCACTGGAACGTACCATTGCAGAACTCCACACAAATATGCCCTGAACCTGTACCTCTCCATAACCTCCCTGTCACACTGGAACGTAGCAATGCAGAACTCCGCACAAATATGCACTGAACCGGTACCCTCCATAACCTCCCTGTCTCACTGGAACGTACCAATGTAGAAGTACACACAAATATGCCCTGAACCTGTACCCCTCCATAACCTCCCTGTCTCACTGGAACGTACCAATGCAGAATACCACACAAATATGCCCTGAACGTGTACCCGCCCATAACCTCCTTGTCTCACAGGAACGCACCCATGCAGAACTCTACACAATTTGCCCTGAACCTCTACCGGTCCATAGCCTCCCTGTCTCATTGGATCGTCCCACTGCAGAACTCCACACAAATATGCCATGAACCTGTACCCTCCATAACCTCCCTGTCTCACTGGAAAGTACGAATGCAGAACTCCACACAAATATGCACTGAACCTGTACCCGACCATAACCTCCCTGTCTCACTGGAACGTACCACTGCAGAACTCCACACAAATATGCCCTGAACCTGTACCCCTCCATAACCTCCTTGTCTAACTGGAGCGCACCAATGCAGAACTCCACACAAATTTGCCCTGAACCTGTACTCCTCCATAACCTCCCTGTCTCACTGGAACGTACCAATGCAGAACTCCACACAAATATGCCCTGAACCTGTCCCCGTCCATAACCTCCCTGTCTCATTGGATCGTCCCACTGCAGAACTCCACACAAATATGCCATGAACCGGTACCCTCCATAACCTCCCTGTCTCACTGGAAAGTACCAATGCAGAACTCCACACAAATATGCCCTGAACCTGTACCCGACCATAACCTCCCTGTCTCACTGGACTGTACCACTGCAGAACTCCACACAAATATGCCCTGAACCTGTACCCTCCATAACCTCCCTGTCTCACTGGAACGTACCAATGCAGAACTACACACAAATATGCCCTGAACATGCACCCCTCCATAACCTCCCTGTCTCGTTGGAACGTACCAATGCAGAACTCCACACAAATGTGCCCTGAACCTGTACCCTCCATAACCTCCCTGTCTCACTGGAACGTACCAATGCAGAACTACACACAAATATGGCCTGAACATGTACCCCTCCATAACCTCACTGTCTCGTTGGAACGTACCAATGCAGAACTCCACACAAATGTGCCCTGAACCTGTAACCCTCCATAACCTCCCTGTCTCACTGGAACGTACCAATGCAGAACTACACACAAATATGCCCTGAACATGTACCCCTCCATAACATCCCTGTCTCATTGGAACGTACCAATGCAGAACTCCACACAAATATGCCCTGAACCTGTACCCGACCATAACCTCCCTGTCTCACTGGACCGTACCACTGCAGAACTCCACACAAATATGCCCTGAACCTGTACCCTCCATAACCTCCCTGTCTCACTGGAACGTACCAATGCAGAACTACACACAAATATGGCCTGAACATGTACCCCTCCATAACCTCCCTGTCTCGTTCGAAAGTACCAATGCAGAACTCCACACAAATATGCCCTGAACCTGTACCCGACCATAACCTCCCTGTCTCACTGGACTGTACCACTGCAGAACTCCACACAAATATGCCCTGAACCTGTACCCTCCATAACCTCCCTGTCTCACTGGAACGTACCAATGCAGAACTACACAAAAATATGCCCTGAACATGCACCCCTCCATAACCTCCCTGTCTCGTTGGAACGTACAAATGCAGAACTCCACACAAATGTGCCCTGAACCTGTACCCTCCATAACCTCCCTGTCTCACTGGAACGTACCAATGCAGAACTACACACAAATATGGCCTGAACATGTACCCCTCCATAACCTCACTGTCTCGTTGGAACGTACCAATGCAGAACTCCACACAAATGTGCCCTGAACCTGTAACCCTCCACAACCTCCCTGTCTCACTGGAACGTACCAATGCAGAACTACACACAAATATGCCCTGAACATGTACCCCTCCATAACATCCCTGTCTCATTGGAACGTACCAATGCAGAACTCCACACAAATATGCCCTGAACCTGTACCCGACCATAACCTCCCTGTCTCACTGGACCGTACCACTGCAGAACTCCACACAAATATGCCCTGAACCTGTACCCTCCATAACCTCCCTGTCTCACTGGAACGTACCAATGCAGAACTACACACAAATATGGCCTGAACATGTACCCCTCCATAACCTCCCTGTCTCGTTGGAACGTAGCAATGCAGAACTCCACACAAATGTGCCCTGAACCTGTACCCTCCATAACCTCCCTGCCTCACTGGAACGTACCAATGCAGAACTACACACAAATATGGCCTGAACATGTACCCCTCCATAACCTCACTGTCTCGTTGGATCGTCCCACTGCAGAACTCCACACAAATGTGCCCTGAACCTGTAACCCTCCATAACCTCCCTGTCTCACTGGAAAGTGCCATGCAGAACTCCACACAAATATGCCCTGAACCTGTACCCGACCATAACCTCCCTGTCTCACTGGACCGTACCACTGCAGAACTCCACACAAATATGCCCTGAACCTGTACCCTCCATAACCTCCCTGTCTCGCTGTAACGTACCAATGCAGAACTACACACAAATATGGCCTGAACATGTACCCCTCCATAACCTCCCTGTCTCGTTGGAACGTACCAATGCAGAACTCCACACAAATGTGCGCTGAACCTGTACCCTCCATAACCTCCCTGTCTCACTGGAACGTACCAATGCAGAACTACACATAAATATGGCCTGAACATGTACCCCTCCATAACCTCCCTGTCTCGTTGGAACGTACCAATGCAGAACTCCACACAAATGTGCCCTGAACCTGTAACCCTCCATAACCTCCCTGTCTTACTGGAACGTACCAATGCAGAACTACACACAAATATGCCCTGAACATGTACCCCTCCATAACCTCCCTGTCTCATTGGAACGTACCAATGCAGAACTCCACACAAATATGCCCTGAACCTGTACCCGACCATAACCTCCCTGTCTCACTGGACCGTACCACTGCAGAACTCCACACAAATATGCCCTGAACCTGTACACGACCATAACCTCCCTGTCTCACTGGACGGTACCACTGCAGAACTCCACACAAATATGCCCTGAACCTGTACCCTCCATAAACTCCCTGTCTCACTGGAACGTACCAATGCAGAACTCCACACAAATATGCCCTGAACCTGTACCTCTCCATAACCTACCTGTCACACTGGAACGTAGCAATGCAGAACTCCGCACAAATATGCACTGAACCGGTACCCTCCATAACCTCCCTGTCTCACTGGAACGTACCAATGCAGAACTACACACAAATATGCCCTGAACCTGTACCCCGCCATAACCTCCCTGTCTCACTGGAACGTACCAATGCAGAATACCACACAAATATGCCCTGAACGTGTACCCGCCCATAACCTCCTTGTCTCACAGGAACGCACCCATGCAGAACTCTACACAATTTGCCCTGAACCTCTACCGGTCCATAGCCTCCCTGTCTCATTGGATCGTCCCACTGCAGAACTCCACACAAATATGCCATGAACCTGTACCCTCCATAACCTCCCTGTCTCACTGGAAAGTACGAATGCAGAACTACACACAAATATGGCCTGAACATGTACCCCTCCATAACCTCACTGTCTCGTTGGAACGTACCAATGCAGAACTACACACAAATATGGCCTGAACATGTACCCCTCCATAACCTCCCTGTCTCGTTGGAAAGTACCAATGCAGAAATCCACACAAATATGCCCTGAACCTGTACCCGACCATAACCTCCCTGTCTCACTGGACTGTACCACTGCAGAACTCCACACAAATATGCCCTGAACCTGTACCCTCCATAACCTCCCTGTCTCACTGGAACGTACCAATGCAGAACTACACACAAATATGCCCTGAACATGCACCCCTCCATAACCTCCCTGTCTCGTTGGAACGTACCAATGCAGAACTCCACACAAATGTGCCCTGAACCTGTACCCTCCATAACCTCCCTGTCTCACTGGAACGTACCAATGCAGAACTACACACAAATATGGCCTGAACATGTACCCCTCCATAACCTCACTGTCTCGTTGGAACGTACCAATGCAGAACTCCACACAAATGTGCCCTGAACCTGTAACCCTCCACAACCTCCCTGTCTCACTGGAACGTACCAATGCAGAACTACACACAAATATGCCCTGAACATGTACCCCTCCATAACATCCCTGTCTCATTGGAACGTACCAATGCAGAACTCCACACAAATATGCCCTGAACCTGTACCCGACCATAACCTCCCTGTCTCACTGGACCGTACCACTGCAGAACTCCACACAAATATGCCCTGAACCTGTACCCTCCATAACCTCCCTGTCTCACTGGAACGTACCAATGCAGAACTACACACAAATATGGCCTGAACATGTACCCCTCCATAACCTCCCTGTCTCGTTGGAACGTACCAATGCAGAACTCCACACAAATGTGCCCTGAACCTGTACCCTCCATAACCTCCCTGCCTCACTGGAACGTACCAATGCAGAACTACACACAAATATGGCCTGAACATGTACCCCTCCATAACCTCACTGTCTCGTTGGATCGTCCCACTGCAGAACTCCACACAAATGTGCCCTGAACCTGTAACCCTCCATAACCTCCCTGTCTCACTGGAAAGTACGAATGCAGAACTCCACACAAATATGTACTGAACCTGTACCCGACCATAACCTCCCTGTCTCACTGGAACGTACCACTGCAGAACTCCACACAAATATGCCCTGAACCTGTACTCCTCCATAACCTCCCTGTCTCACTGGAACGTACCAATGCAGAAATCCACACAAATATGCCCTGAACCTGTCCCCGTCCATAACCTCCCTGTCTCATTGGATCGTCCCACTGCAGAACTCCACACAAATATGCCATGAACCGGTAACCTCCATAACCTCCCTGTCTCACTGGAAAGTGCCAATGCAGAACTCCACACAAATATGCCCTGAACCTGTACCCGACCATAACCACCCTGTCTCACTGGACCGTACCACTGCAGAACTCCACACAAATATGCCCTGAACCTGTACCCTCCATAACCTCCCTGTCTCGCTGTAACGTACCAATGCAGAACTACACACAAATATGGCCTGAACATGTACCCCTCCATAACCTCCCTGTCTCGTTGGAACGTACCAATGCAGAACTCCACACAAATGTGCGCTGAACCTGTACCCTCCATAACCTCCCTGTCTCACTGGAACGTACCAATGCAGAACTACACATAAATATGGCCTGAACATGTACCCCTCCATAACCTCCCTGTCTCGTTGGAACGTACCAATGCAGAACTCCACACAAATGTGCCCTGAACCTGTAACCCTCCATAACCTCCCTGTCTCACTGGAACGTACCAATGCAGAACTACACACAAATATGCCCTGAACATGTACCCCTCCATAACCTCCCTGTCTCATTGGAACGTACCAATGCAGAACTCCACACAAATATGCCCTGAACCTGTACCCGACCATAACCTCCCTGTCTCACTGGACCGTACCACTGCAGAACTCCACACAAATATGCCCTGAACCTGTACACGACCATAACCTCCCTGTCTCACTGGACGGTACCACTGCAGAACTCCACACAAATATGCCCTGAACCTGTACCCTCCATAAACTCCCTGTCTCACTGGAACGTACCAATGCAGAACTCCACACAAATATGCCCTGAACCTGTACCTCTCCATAACCTCCCTGTCACACTGGAACGTAGCAATGCAGAACTCCGCACAAATATGCACTGAACCGGTACCCTCCATAACCTCCCTGTCTCACTGGAACGTACCAATGCAGAACTACACACAAATATACCCTGAACCTGTACCCCTCCATAACCTCCCTGTCTCACTGGAACGTACCAATGCAGAATACCACACAAATATGCCCTGAACGTGTACCCGCCCATAACCTCCTTGTCTCACAGGAACGCACCCATGCAGAACTCTACACAATTTGCCCTGAACCTCTACCGGTCCATAGCCTCCCTGTCTCATTGGATCGTCCCACTGCAGAACTCCACACAAATATGCCATGAACCTGTACCCTCCATAACCTCCCTGTCTCACTGGAAAGTACGAATGCAGAACTCCACACAAATATGCACTGAACCTGTACCCGACCATAACCTCCCTGTCTCACTGGAACGTACCACTGCAGAACTCCACACAAATATGCCCTGAACCTGTACCCCTCCATAACCTCCTTGTCTCACTGGAGCGCACCAATGCAGAACTCCACACAAATTTGCCCTGAACCTGTACTCCTTCATAACCTCCCTGTCTCACTGGAACGTACCAATGCAGAACTCCACACAAATATGCCCTGAACCTGTCCCCGTCCATAACCTCCCTGTCTCATTGGATCGTCCCACTGCAGAACTCCACACAAATATGGCATGAACCGGTACCCTCCATAACCTCCCTGTCTCACTGGAAAGTACCAATGCAGAACTCCACACAAATATGCCCTGAACCTGTACTCGACCATAACCTCCCTGTCTCACTGGACTGTACCACTGCAGAACTCCACACAAATATGCCCTGAACCTGTACCCTCCATAACCTCCCTGTCTCACTGGAACGTACCAATGCAGAACTACACACAAATATGGCCTGAACATGCACCCCTCCATAACCTCCCTGTCTCGTTGGAACGTACCAATACAGAACTCCACACAAATGTGCCCTGAACCTGTACCCTCCATAACCTCCCTGTCTCACTGGAACGTACCAATGCAGAACTACACACAAATATGGCCTGAACATGTACCCCTCCATAACCTCACTGTCTCGTTGGAACGTACCAATGCAGAACTCCACACAAATGTGCCCTGAACCTGTTACCCTCCACAACCTCCCTGTCTCACTGGAACGTACCAATGCAGAACTACACACAAATATGCCCTGAACATGTACCCCTCCATAACATCCCTGTCTCATTGGAACGTACCAATGCAGAACTCCACACAAATATGCCCTGAACCTGTACCCGACCATAAACTCCCTGTCTCACTGGACCGTACCACTGCAGAACTCCACACAAATATGCCCTGAACCTGTACCCTCCATAACCTCCCTGTCTCACTGGAACGTACCAATGCAGAACTACACACAAATATGCCCTGAACATGTACCCCTCCATAACCTCCCTGTCTCATTAGAACGTACCAATGCAGAACTCCACACAAATATGCCCTGAACCTGTACCCGACCATAACCTCCCTGTCTCACTGGACCGTACCACTGCAGAACTCCACACAAATATGCCCTGAACCTGTACCCTCCATAACCTCCCTGTCTCACTGGAACGTACCAATGCAGAACTACACACAAATATGGCCTGAACATGTACCCCTCCATAACCTCCCTGTCTCGTTGGAACGTACCAATGCAGAACTCCACACAAATGTGCCCTGAACCTGTACCCTCCATAACCTCCCTGCCTCACTGGAACGTACCAATGCAGAACTACACACAAATATGGCCTGAACATGTACCCCTCCATAACCTCACTGTCTCGTTGGATCGTCCCACTGCAGAACTCCACACAAATGTGCCCTGAACCTGTAACCCTCCATAACCTCCCTGTCTCACTGGAAAGTACGAATGCAGAACTCCACACAAATATGTACTGAACCTGTACCCGACCATAACCTCCCTGTCTCACTGGAACGTACCACTGCAGAACTCCACACAAATATGCCCTGAACCTGTACTCCTCCATAACCTCCCTGTCTCACTGGAACGTACCAATGCAGAAATCCACACAAATATGCCCTGAACCTGTCCCCGTCCATAACCTCCCTGTCTCATTGGATCGTCCCACTGCAGAACTCCACACAAATATGCCATGAACCGGTAACCTCCATAAACTCCCTGTCTCACTGGAAAGTGCCAATGCAGAACTCCACACAAATATGCCCTGAACCTGTACCCGACCATAACCTCCCTGTCTCACTGGACCGTACCACTGCAGAACTCCACACAAATATGCCCTGAACCTGTACCCTCCATAACCTCCCTGTCTCGCTGTAACGTACCAATGCAGAACTACACACAAATATGGCCTGAACATGTACCCCTCCATAACCTCCCTGTCTCGTTGGAACGTACCAATGCAGAACTCCACACAAATGTGCGCTGAACCTGTACCCTCCATAACCTCCCTGTCTCACTGGAACGTACCAATGCAGAACTACACATAAATATGGCCTGAACATGTACCCCTCCATAACCTCCCTGTCTCGTTGGAACGTACCAATGCAGAACTCCACACAAATGTGCCCTGAACCTGTAACCCTCCATAACCTCCCTGTCTCACTGGAACGTACCAATGCAGAACTACACACAAATATGCCCTGAACATGTACCCCTCCATAACCTCCCTGTCTCATTGGAACGTACCAATGCAGAACTCCACACAAATATGCCCTGAACCTGTACCCGACCATAACCTCCCTGTCTCACTGGACCGTACCACTGCAGAACTCCACACAAATATGCCCTGAACCTGTACACGACCATAACCTCCCTGTCTCACTGGACGGTACCACTGCAGAACTCCACACAAATATGCCCTGAACCTGTACCCTCCATAAACTCCCTGTCTCACTGGAACGTACCAATGCAGAACTCCACACAAATATGCCCTGAACCTGTACCTCTCCATAACCTCCCTGTCACACTGGAACGTAGCAATGCAGAACTCCGCACAAATATGCACTGAACCGGTACCCTCCATAACCTCCCTGTCTCACTGGAACGTACCAATGCAGAACTACACACAAATATACCCTGAACCTGTACCCCTCCATAACCTCCCTGTCTCACTGGAACGTACCAATGCAGAATACCACACAAATATGCCCTGAACGTGTACCCGCCCATAACCTCCTTGTCTCACAGGAACGCACCCATGCAGAACTCTACACAATTTGCCCTGAACCTCTACCGGTCCATAGCCTCCCTGTCTCATTGGATCGTCCCACTGCAGAACTCCACACAAATATGCCATGAACCTGTACCCTCCATAACCTCCCTGTCTCACTGGAAAGTACGAATGCAGAACTCCACACAAATATGCACTGAACCTGTACCCGACCATAACCTCCCTGTCTCACTGGAACGTACCACTGCAGAACTCCACACAAATATGCCCTGAACCTGTACCCCTCCATAACCTCCTTGTCTCACTGGAGCGCACCAATGCAGAACTCCACACAAATTTGCCCTGAACCTGTACTCCTTCATAACCTCCCTGTCTCACTGGAACGTACCAATGCAGAACTCCACACAAATATGCCCTGAACCTGTCCCCGTCCATAACCTCCCTGTCTCATTGGATCGTCCCACTGCAGAACTCCACACAAATATGCCATGAACCGGTACCCTCCATAACCTCCCTGTCTCACTGGAAAGTACCAATGCAGAACTCCACACAAATATGCCCTGAACCTGTACTCGACCATAACCTCCCTGTCTCACTGGACTGTACCACTGCAGAACTCCACACAAATATGCCCTGAACCTGTACCCTCCATAACCTCCCTGTCTCACTGGAACGTACCAATGCAGAACTACACACAAATATGGCCTGAACATGCACCCCTCCATAACCTCCCTGTCTCGTTGGAACGTACCAATACAGAACTCCACACAAATGTGCCCTGAACCTGTACCCTCCATAACCTCCCTGTCTCACTGGAACGTACCAATGCAGAACTACACACAAATATGGCCTGAACATGTACCCCTCCATAACCTCACTGTCTCGTTGGAACGTACCAATGCAGAACTCCACACAAATGTGCCCTGAACCTGTTACCCTCCACAACCTCCCTGTCTCACTGGAACGTACCAATGCAGAACTACACACAAATATGCCCTGAACATGTACCCCTCCATAACATCCCTGTCTCATTGGAACGTACCAATGCAGAACTCCACACAAATATGCCCTGAACCTGTACCCGACCATAAACTCCCTGTCTCACTGGACCGTACCACTGCAGAACTCCACACAAATATGCCCTGAACCTGTACCCTCCATAACCTCCCTGTCTCACTGGAACGTACCAATGCAGAACTACACACAAATATGCCCTGAACATGTACCCCTCCATAACCTCCCTGTCTCATTAGAACGTACCAATGCAGAACTCCACACAAATATGCCCTGAACCTGTACCCGACCATAACCTCCCTGTCTCACTGGACCGTACCACTGCAGAACTCCACACAAATATGCCCTGAACCTGTACCCTCCATAACCTCCCTGTCTCACTGGAACGTACCAATGCAGAACTACACACAAATATGCCCTGAACATGTACCCCTCCATAGCCTCCCTGTCTCATTAGAACGTACCAATGCAGAACTCCACACAAATATGCCCTGAACCTGTACCTCTCCATAACCTCCCTGTCTCACTGGACCGTACCACTGCAGAACTCCACACAAATATGCCCTGAACCTGTACCCTCCATAACCTCCCTGTCTCACTGGAACGTACCAATGCAGAACTACACACAAATATGCCCTGAACATGTACCCCTCCATAGCCTCCCTGTCTCATTGGAACGTACCAATGCAGAACTCCACTCAAATATGCCCTGATCCTGTACCGTGCATAATCTCTTGTCTCACTGGAACGTACCAATGAAGAACTCCACACAAATATGCCCTGAACCTGTACCCTCCATAACCTCCCTGTCTCACTGGAAAGTACGAATGCAGAACTCCACACAAATGTGCCCTGAACCTGTACCCGACAATAAACTCCCTGTCTCACTGGAACGTACCACTGCAGAACTCCACACAAATATGCCCTAAACCTGTACTCCTCCATAACCTCCCTGTCTCACTGGAACGTACCAATGCAGAACTCCACACAAATATGCCCTGAACCTGTCCCCGTCCATAACCTCCCTGTCTCATTGGATCGTCCCACTGCAGAACTCCACACAAATATGACATGAACCGGTACCCTCCATAACCTCCCTGTCTCACTGGAAAGTACCAATGCAGAACTCCACACAAATATGCCCTGAACCTGTACCCGACCATAACCTCCCTGTCTCACTGGACCGTACCACTGCAGAACTCCACACAAATATGCCCTGAACCTGTACATTCCATAACCTCCCTGTCTCACTGGAACGTACCAATGCAGAACTACACACAAATATGGCCTGAACATGTACCCCTCCATAACCTCCCTGTCTCGTTGGAACGTACCAATGCAGACTACACACAAATGTGCGCTGAACCTGTACCCTCCATAACCTCCCTGTCTCACTGGAACGTACCAATGCAGAACTACACATAAATATGGCCTGAACATGTACCCCTCCATAACCTCCCTGTCTCGTTGGAACGTACCAATGCAGAACTCCACACAAATATGCCCTGAACCTGTACCCGACCATAACCTCCCTGTCTCACTGGAACGTACCAATGCAGAACTCCACACAAATATGCCCTGAACCTGTACCTCTCCATAACCTCCCTGTCACACTGGAACGTAGCAATGCAGAACTCCGCACAAATATGCACTGAACCGGTACCCTCCATAACCTCCCTGTCTCACTGGAACGTACCAATGTAGAAGTACACACAAATATGCCCTGAACCTGTACCCCTCCATAACCTCCCTGTCTCAATGGAACGTACCAATGCAGAATACCACACAAATATGCCCTGAACGTGTACCCGCCCATAACCTCCTTGTCTCACAGGAACGCACCCATGCAGAACTCTACACAATTTGCCCTGAACCTCTACCGGTCCATAGCCTCCCTGTCTCATTGGATCGTCCCACTGCAGAACTCCACACAAATATGCCATGAACCTGTACCCTCCATAACCTCCCTGTCTCACTGGAAAGTACGAATGCAGAACTCCACACAAATATGCACTGAACCTGTACCCGACCATAACCTCCCTGTCTCACTGGAACGTACCACTGCAGAACTCCACACAAATATGCCCTGAACCTGTACCCCTCCATAACCTCCTTGTCTCACTGGAGCGCACCAATGCAGAACTCCACACAAATTTGCCCTGAACCTGTACTCCTTCATAACCTCCCTGTCTCACTGGAACGTACCAATGCAGAACTCCACACAAATATGCCCTGAACCTGTCCCCGTCCATAACCTCCCTGTCTCATTGGATCGTCCCACTGCAGAACTCCACACAAATATGCCATGAACCGGTACCCTCCATAACCTCCCTGTCTCACTGGAAAGTACCAATGCAGAACTCCACACAAATATGCCCTGAACCTGTACCCGACCATAACCTCCCTGTCTCACTGGACTGTACCACTGCAGAACTCCACACAAATATGCCCTGAACCTGTACCCTCCATAACCTCCCTGTCTCACTGGAACGTACCAATGCAGAACTACACACAAATATGGCCTGAACATGCACCCCTCCATAACCTCCCTGTCTCGTTGGAACGTACCAATGCAGAACTCCACACAAATGTGCCCTGAACCTGTACCCTCCATAACCTCCCTGTCTCACTGGAACGTACCAATGCAGAACTACACACAAATATGGCCTGAACATGTACCCCTCCATAACCTCACTGTCTCGTTGGAACGTACCAATGCAGAACTCCACACAAATGTGCCCTGAACCTGTAACCCTCCACAACCTCCCTGTCTCACTGGAACGTACCAATGCAGAACTACACACAAATATGCCCTGAACATGTACCCCTCCATAACATCCCTGTCTCATTGGAACGTACCAATGCAGAACTCCACACAAATATGCCCTGAACCTGTACCCGACCATAACCTCCCTGTCTCACTGGACCGTACCACTGCAGAACTCCACACAAATATGCCCTGAACCTGTACCCTCCATAACCTCCCTGTCTCCCTGGAACGTACCAATGCAGAACTACACACAAATATGCCCTGAACCTGTACCCTCCATAACCTCCCTGTCTCACTGGAACGTACCAATGCAGAACTACACACAAATATGGCCTGAACATGTACCCCTCCATAACCTCCCTGTCTCGTTGGAACGTACCAATGCAGACTCCACACAAATGTGCGCTGAACCTGTACCCTCCATAACCTCCCTGTCTCACTGGAACGTACCAATGCAGAACTACACATAAATATGGCCTGAACATGTACCCCTCCATAACCTCCCTGTCTCGTTGGAACGTACCAATGCAGAACTCCACAGAAATGTGCCCTGAACCTGTAACCCTCCATAACCTCCCTGTCTCACTGGAACGTACCAATGCAGAACTACACACAAATATGCCCTGAACATGTACCCCTCCATAACCTCCCTGTCTCATTGGAACGTACCAATGCAGAACTCCACACAAATATGCCCTGAACCTGTACCCGACCATAACCTCCCTGTCTCACTGGACCGTACCACTGCAGAACTCCACACAAATATGCCCTGAACCTGTACCCGACCATAACCTCCCTGTCTCACTGGACGGTACCACTGCAGAACCCCACACAAATATGCCCTGAACCTGTACCCTCCATAAACTCCCTGTCTCACTGGAACGTACCAATGCAGAACTCCACACAAATATGCCCTGAACCTGTACCTCTCCATAACCTCCCTGTCACACTGGAACGTAGCAATGCAGAACTCCGCACAAATATGCACTGAACCGGTACCCTCCATAACCTCCCTGTCTCACTGGAACGTACCAATGTAGAAGTACACACAAATATGCCCTGAACCTGTACCCCTCCATAACCTCCCTGTCTCATTGGAACGTACCAATGCAGAACTCCACTCAAATATGCCCTGATCCTGTACCGTGCATAATCTCTTGTCTCACTGGAACGTACCAATGAAGAACTCCACACAAATATGCCCTGAACCTGTACCCTCCATAACCTCCCTGTCTCACTGGAAAGTACGAATGCAGAACTCCACACAAATGTGCCCTGAACCTGTACCCGACCATAACCTCCCTGTCTCACTGGAACGTACCACTGCAGAACTCCACACAAATATGCCCTGAACCTGTACTCCTCCATAACCTCCCTGTCTCACTGGAACGTACCAATGCAGAACTCCACACAAATATGACATGAACCGGTACCCTCCATAACCTCCCTGTCTCACTGGAAAGTACCAATGCAGAACTCCACACAAATATGCCCTGAACCTGTACCCGACCATAACCTCCCTGTCTCACTGGACCGTACCACTGCAGAACTCCACACAAATGTGCGCTGAACCTGTACCCTCCATAACCTCCCTGTCTCACTGGAACGTACCAATGCAGAACTACACATAAATATGGCCTGAACATGTACCCCTCCATAACCTCCCTGTCTCGTTGGAACGTACCAATGCAGAACTCCACACAAATGTGCCCTGAACCTGTAACCCTCCATAACCTCCCTGTCTCACTGGAACGTACCAATGCAGAACTACACACAAATATGCCCTGAACATGTACCCCTCCATAACCTCCCTGTCTCATTGGAACGTACCAATGCAGAACTCCACACAAATATGCCCTGAACCTGTACCCGACCATAACCTCCCTGTCTCACTGGACCGTACCACTGCAGAACTCCACACAAATATGCCCTGAACCTGTACCCGACCATAACCTCCCTGTCTCACTGGACGGTACCACTGCAGAACCCCACACAAATATGCCCTGAACCTGTACCCTCCATAAACTCCCTGTCTCACTGGAACGTACCAATGCAGAACTCCACACAAATATGCCCTGAACCTGTACCTCTCCATAACCTCCCTGTCACACTGGAACGTAGCAATGCAGAACTCCGCACAAATATGCACTGAACCGGTACCCTCCATAACCTCCCTGTCTCACTGGAACGTACCAATGTAGAAGTACACACAAATATGCCCTGAACCTGTACCCCTCCATAACCTCCCTGTCTCATTGGAACGTACCAATGCAGAACTCCACTCAAATATGCCCTGATCCTGTACCGTGCATAATCTCTTGTCTCACTGGAACGTACCAATGAAGAACTCCACACAAATATGCCCTGAACCTGTACCCTCCATAACCTCCCTGTCTCACTGGAAAGTACGAATGCAGAACTCCACACAAATGTGCCCTGAACCTGTACCCGACCATAACCTCCCTGTCTCAATGGAACGTACCACTGCAGAACTCCACACAAATATGCCCTGAACCTGTACTCCTCCATAACCTCCCTGTCTCACTGGAACGTACCAATGCAGAACTCCACACAAATATGACATGAACCGGTACCCTCCATAACCTCCCTGTCTCACTGGAAAGTACCAATGCAGAACTCCACACAAATATGCCCTGAACCTGTACCCGACCATAACCTCCCTGTCTCACTGGACCGTACCACTGCAGAACTCCACACAAATGTGCGCTGAACCTGTACCCTCCATAACCTCCCTGTCTCACTGGAACGTACCAATGCAGAACTACACATAAATATGGCCTGAACATGTACCCCTCCATAACCTCCCTGTCTCGTTGGAACGTACCAATGCAGAACTCCACACAAATGTGCCCTGAACCTGTAACCCTCCATAACCTCCCTGTCTCACTGGAACGTACCAATGCAGAACTACACACAAATATGCCCTGAACATGTACCCCTCCATAACCTCCCTGTCTCATTGGAACGTACCAATGCAGAACTCCACACAAATATGCCCTGAACCTGTACCCGACCATAACCTCCCTGTCTCACTGGACCGTACCACTGCAGAACTCCACACAAATATGCCCTGAACCTGTACCCGACCATAACCTCCCTGTCTCACTGGACGGTACCACTGCAGAACTCCACACAAATATGCCCTGAACCTGTACCCTCCATAAACTCCCTGTCTCACTGGAACGTACCAATGCAGAACTCCACACAAATATGCCCTGAACCTGTACCTCTCCATAACCTCCCTGTCACACTGGAACGTAGCAATACAGAACTCCGCACAAATATGCACTGAACCGGTACCCTCCATAACCTCCCTGTCTCACTGGAACGTACCAACGTAGAAGTACACACAAATATGCCCTGAACCTGTACCCCTCCATAACCTCCCTGTCTCACTGGAACGTACCAATGCAGAATACCACACAAATATGCCCTGAACGTGTACCCGCCCATAACCTCCTTGTCTCACAGGAACGCACCCATGCAGAACTCTACACAATTTGCCCTGAACCTCTACCGGTCCATAGCCTCCCTGTCTCATTGGATCGTCCCACTGCAGAACTCCACACAAATATGCCATGAACCTGTACCCTCCATAACCTCCCTGTCTCACTGGAAAGTACGAATTCAGAACTCCACACAAATATGCACTGAACCTGTACCCGACCATAACCTCCCTGTCTCACTGGAACGTACCACTGCAGAACTCCACACAAATATGCCCTGAACCTGTACCCCTCCATAACCTCCTTGTCTAACAGGAGCGCACCAATGCAGAACTCCACACAAATTTGCCCTGAACCTGTACTCCTCCATAACCTCCCTGTCTCACTGGAACGTACCAATGCAGAACTCCACACAAATATGCCCTGAACCTGTCCCCGTCCATAACCTCCCTGTCTCATTGGATCGTCCCACTGCAGAACTCCACACAAATATGCCATGAACCGGTACCCTCCATAACCTCCCTGTCTCACTGGAGAGTACCAATGCAGAACTCCACACAAATATGCCCTGAACCTGTACCCGACCATAACCTCCCTGTCTCACTGGACTGTACCACTGCAGAACTCCACACAAATATGCCCTGAACCTGTACCCGACCATAACCTCCCTGTCTCACTGGACCGTACCACTGCAGAACTCCACACAAATATGCCCTGAACCTGTACCCTCCATAACCTCCCTGTCTCACTGGAACGTACCAATGCAGAACTACACACAAATATGGCCTGAACATGTACCCCTCCATAACCTCCCTGTCTCGTTGGAACGTACCAATGCAGAACTCCACACAAATGTGCCCTGGACCTGTACCCTCCATAACCTCCCTGTCTCACTGGAACGTACCAATGCAGAATACCACACAAATATGCCCTGAACGTGTACCCGCCCATAACCTCCTTGTCTCACAGGAACGCACCCATGCAGAACTCTACACAATTTGCCCTGAACCTCTACCGGTCCATAGCCTCCCTGTCTCATTGGATCGTCCCACTGCAGAACTCCACACAAATATGCCATGAACCTGTACCCTCCATAACCTCCCTGTCTCACTGGAAAGTACGAATGCAGAACTCCACACAAATATGCACTGAACCTGTACCCGACCATAACCTCCCTGTCTCACTGGAACGTACCACTGCAGAACTCCACACAAATATGCCCTGAACCTGTACCCCTCCATAACCTCCTTGTCTCACTGGAGCGCACCAATGCAGAACTCCACACAAATTTGCCCTGAACCTGTACTCCTTCATAACCTCCCTGTCTCACTGGAACGTACCAATGCAGAACTCCACACAAATATGCCCTGAACCTGTCCCCGTCCATAACCTCCCTGTCTCATTGGATCGTCCCACTGCAGAACTCCACACAAATATGCCATGAACCGGTACCCTCCATAACCTCCCTGTCTCACTGGAAAGTACCAATGCAGAACTCCACACAAATATGCCCTGAACCTGTACCCGACCATAACCTCCCTGTCTCACTGGACTGTACCACTGCAGAACTCCACACAAATATGCCCTGAACCTGTACCCTCCATAACCTCCCTGTCTCACTGGAACGTACCAATGCAGAACTACACACAAATATGGCCTGAACATGCACCCCTCCATAACCTCCCTGTCTCGTTGGAACGTACCAATGCAGAACTCCACACAAATGTGCCCTGAACCTGTACCCTCCATAACCTCCCTGTCTCACTGGAACGTACCAATGCAGAACTACACACAAATATGGCCTGAACATGTACCCCTCCATAACCTCACTGTCTCGTTGGAACGTACCAATGCAGAACTCCACACAAATGTGCCCTGAACCTGTAACCCTCCACAACCTCCCTGTCTCACTGGAACGTACCAATGCAGAACTACACACAAATATGCCCTGAACATGTACCCCTCCATAACATCCCTGTCTCATTGGAACGTACCAATGCAGAACTCCACACAAATATGCCCTGAACCTGTACCCGACCATAACCTCCCTGTCTCACTGGACCGTACCACTGCAGAACTCCACACAAATATGCCCTGAACCTGTACCCTCCATAACCTCCCTGTCTCCCTGGAACGTACCAATGCAGAACTACACACAAATATGCCCTGAACCTGTACCCTCCATAACCTCCCTGTCTCACTGGAACGTACCAATGCAGAACTACACACAAATATGGCCTGAACATGTACCCCTCCATAACCTCCCTGTCTCGTTGGAACGTACCAATGCAGACTCCACACAAATGTGCGCTGAACCTGTACCCTCCATAACCTCCCTGTCTCACTGGAACGTACCAATGCAGAACTACACATAAATATGGCCTGAACATGTACCCCTCCATAACCTCCCTGTCTCGTTGGAACGTACCAATGCAGAACTCCACAGAAATGTGCCCTGAACCTGTAACCCTCCATAACCTCCCTGTCTCACTGGAACGTACCAATGCAGAACTACACACAAATATGCCCTGAACATGTACCCCTCCATAACCTCCCTGTCTCATTGGAACGTACCAATGCAGAACTCCACACAAATATGCCCTGAACCTGTACCCGACCATAACCTCCCTGTCTCACTGGACCGTACCACTGCAGAACTCCACACAAATATGCCCTGAACCTGTACCCGACCATAACCTCCCTGTCTCACTGGACGGTACCACTGCAGAACCCCACACAAATATGCCCTGAACCTGTACCCTCCATAAACTCCCTGTCTCACTGGAACGTACCAATGCAGAACTCCACACAAATATGCCCTGAACCTGTACCTCTCCATAACCTCCCTGTCACACTGGAACGTAGCAATGCAGAACTCCGCACAAATATGCACTGAACCGGTACCCTCCATAACCTCCCTGTCTCACTGGAACGTACCAATGTAGAAGTACACACAAATATGCCCTGAACCTGTACCCCTCCATAACCTCCCTGTCTCATTGGAACGTACCAATGCAGAACTCCACTCAAATATGCCCTGATCCTGTACCGTGCATAATCTCTTGTCTCACTGGAACGTACCAATGAAGAACTCCACACAAATATGCCCTGAACCTGTACCCTCCATAACCTCCCTGTCTCACTGGAAAGTACCAATGCAGAACTCCACACAAATATGCCCTGAACCTGTACCCGACCATAACCTCCCTGTCTCACTGGACCGTACCACTGCAGAACTCCACACAAATGTGCGCTGAACCTGTACCCTCCATAACCTCCCTGTCTCACTGGAACGTACCAATGCAGAACTACACATAAATATGGCCTGAACATGTACCCCTCCATAACCTCCCTGTCTCGTTGGAACGTACCAATGCAGAACTCCACACAAATGTGCCCTGAACCTGTAACCCTCCATAACCTCCCTGTCTCACTGGAACGTACCAATGCAGAACTACACACAAATATGCCCTGAACATGTACCCCTCCATAACCTCCCTGTCTCATTGGAACGTACCAATGCAGAACTCCACACAAATATGCCCTGAACCTGTACCCGACCATAACCTCCCTGTCTCACTGGACCGTACCACTGCAGAACTCCACACAAATATGCCCTGAACCTGTACCCGACCATAACCTCCCTGTCTCACTGGACGGTACCACTGCAGAACCCCACACAAATATGCCCTGAACCTGTACCCTCCATAAACTCCCTGTCTCACTGGAACGTACCAATGCAGAACTCCACACAAATATGCCCTGAACCTGTACCTCTCCATAACCTCCCTGTCACACTGGAACGTAGCAATGCAGAACTCCGCACAAATATGCACTGAACCGGTACCCTCCATAACCTCCCTGTCTCACTGGAACGTACCAATGTAGAAGTACACACAAATATGCCCTGAACCTGTACCCCTCCATAACCTCCCTGTCTCATTGGAACGTACCAATGCAGAACTCCACTCAAATATGCCCTGATCCTGTACCGTGCATAATCTCTTGTCTCACTGGAACGTACCAATGAAGAACTCCACACAAATATGCCCTGAACCTGTACCCTCCATAACCTCCCTGTCTCACTGGAAAGTACGAATGCAGAACTCCACACAAATGTGCCCTGAACCTGTACCCGACCATAACCTCCCTGTCTCAATGGAACGTACCACTGCAGAACTCCACACAAATATGCCCTGAACCTGTACTCCTCCATAACCTCCCTGTCTCACTGGAACGTACCAATGCAGAACTCCACACAAATATGACATGAACCGGTACCCTCCATAACCTCCCTGTCTCACTGGAAAGTACCAATGCAGAACTCCACACAAATATGCCCTGAACCTGTACCCGACCATAACCTCCCTGTCTCACTGGACCGTACCACTGCAGAACTCCACACAAATGTGCGCTGAACCTGTACCCTCCATAACCTCCCTGTCTCACTGGAACGTACCAATGCAGAACTACACATAAATATGGCCTGAACATGTACCCCTCCATAACCTCCCTGTCTCGTTGGAACGTACCAATGCAGAACTCCACACAAATGTGCCCTGAACCTGTAACCCTCCATAACCTCCCTGTCTCACTGGAACGTACCAATGCAGAACTACACACAAATATGCCCTGAACATGTACCCCTCCATAACCTCCCTGTCTCATTGGAACGTACCAATGCAGAACTCCACACAAATATGCCCTGAACCTGTACCCGACCATAACCTCCCTGTCTCACTGGACCGTACCACTGCAGAACTCCACACAAATATGCCCTGAACCTGTACCCGACCATAACCTCCCTGTCTCACTGGACGGTACCACTGCAGAACTCCACACAAATATGCCCTGAACCTGTACCCTCCATAAACTCCCTGTCTCACTGGAACGTACCAATGCAGAACTCCACACAAATATGCCCTGAACCTGTACCTCTCCATAACCTCCCTGTCACACTGGAACGTAGCAATACAGAACTCCGCACAAATATGCACTGAACCGGTACCCTCCATAACCTCCCTGTCTCACTGGAACGTACCAACGTAGAAGTACACACAAATATGCCCTGAACCTGTACCCCTCCATAACCTCCCTGTCTCACTGGAACGTACCAATGCAGAATACCACACAAATATGCCCTGAACGTGTACCCGCCCATAACCTCCTTGTCTCACAGGAACGCACCCATGCAGAACTCTACACAATTTGCCCTGAACCTCTACCGGTCCATAGCCTCCCTGTCTCATTGGATCGTCCCACTGCAGAACTCCACACAAATATGCCATGAACCTGTACCCTCCATAACCTCCCTGTCTCACTGGAAAGTACGAATTCAGAACTCCACACAAATATGCACTGAACCTGTACCCGACCATAACCTCCCTGTCTCACTGGAACGTACCACTGCAGAACTCCACACAAATATGCCCTGAACCTGTACCCCTCCATAACCTCCTTGTCTAACAGGAGCGCACCAATGCAGAACTCCACACAAATTTGCCCTGAACCTGTACTCCTCCATAACCTCCCTGTCTCACTGGAACGTACCAATGCAGAACTCCACACAAATATGCCCTGAACCTGTCCCCGTCCATAACCTCCCTGTCTCATTGGATCGTCCCACTGCAGAACTCCACACAAATATGCCATGAACCGGTACCCTCCATAACCTCCCTGTCTCACTGGAGAGTACCAATGCAGAACTCCACACAAATATGCCCTGAACCTGTACCCGACCATAACCTCCCTGTCTCACTGGACTGTACCACTGCAGAACTCCACACAAATATGCCCTGAACCTGTACCCGACCATAACCTCCCTGTCTCACTGGACCGTACCACTGCAGAACTCCACACAAATATGCCCTGAACCTGTACCCTCCATAACCTCCCTGTCTCACTGGAACGTACCAATGCAGAACTACACACAAATATGGCCTGAACATGTACCCCTCCATAACCTCCCTGTCTCGTTGGAACGTACCAATGCAGAACTCCACACAAATGTGCCCTGGACCTGTACCCTCCATAACCTCCCTGCCTCACTGGAACGTACCAATGCAGAACTACACACAAATATGGCCTGAACATGTACCCCTCCATAACCTCACTGTCTCGTTGGATCGTCCCACTGCAGAACTCCACACAAATGTGCCCTGAACCTGTAACCCTCCATAACCTCCCTGTCTCACTGGAAAGTACGAATGCAGAACTCCACACAAATATGTACTGAACCTGTACCCGACCATAACCTCCCTGTCTCACTGGAACGTACCACTGCAGAACTCCACACAAATATGCCCTGAACCTGTACTCCTCCATAACCTCCCTGTCTCACTGGAACGTACCAATGCAGAACTCCACACAAATATGCCCTGAACCTGTCCCCGTCCATAACCTCCCTGTCTCATTGGATCGTCCCACTGCAGAACTCCACACAAATATGCCATGAACCGGTACCCTCCATAACCTCCCTGTCTCACTGGAAAGTGCCAATGCAGAACTCCACACAAATATGCCCTGAACCTGTACCCGACCATAACCTCCCTGTCTCACTGGACCGTACCACTGCAGAACTCCACACAAATATGCCCTGAACCTGTACCCTCCATAACCTCCCTGTCTCACTGTAACGTACCAATGCAGAACTACACACAAATATGGCCTGAACATGTACCCCTCCATAACCTCCCTGTCTCGTTGGAACGAACCAATGCAGAACTCCACACAAATGTGCGCTGAACCTGTACCCTCCATAACCTCCCTGTCTCACTGGAACGTACCAATGCAGAACTACACATAAATATGGCCTGAACATGTACCCCTCCATAACCTCCCTGTCTCGTTGGAACGTACCAATGAAGAACTCCACACAAATGTGCCCTGAACCTGTAACCCTCCATAACCTCCCTGTCTCACTGGAACGTACCAATGCAGAACTACACACAAATATGCCCTGAACATGTACCCCTCCATAACCTCCCTGTCTCATTGGAACGTACCAATGCAGAACTCCACACAAATATGCCCTGAACCTGTACCCGACCATAACCTCCCTGTCTCACTGGACCGTACCACTGCAGAACTCCACACAAATATGCCCTGTACCTGTACACGACCATAACCTCCCTGTCTCACTGGACGGTACCACTGCAGAACTCCACACAAATATGCCCTGAACCTGTACCCTCCATAAACTCCCTGTCTCACTGGAACGTACCAATGCAGAACACCACACAAATATGCCCTGAACCTGTACCTCTCCATAACCTCCCTGTCACACTGGAACGTAGCAATGCAGAACTCCGCACAAATATGCACTGAACCGGTACCCTCCATAACCTCCCTGTCTCACTGGAACGTACCAATGCAGAACTACACACAAATATGCCCTGAACCTGTACCCCTCCATAACCTCCCTGTCTCGCTGGAACGTACCAATGCAGAATACCACACAAATATGCCCTGAACGTGTACCCGCCCATAACCTCCTTGTCTCACAGGAACGCACCCATGCAGAACTCTACACAATTTGCCCTGAACCTTTACCGGTCCATTGCCTCCCTGTCTCATTGGATCGTCCCACTGCAGAACTCCACACAAATATGCCATGAACCTGTACCCTCCATAACCTCCCTGTCTCACTGGAAAGTACGAATGCAGAACTCCACACAAATATGCACTGAACCTGTACCCGACCATAACCTCCCTGTCTCACTGGAACGTACCACTGCAGAACTCCACACAAATATGCCCTGAACCTGTACCCCTCCATAACCTCCTTGTCTCACTGGAGCGCACCAATGCAGAACTCCACACAAATTTGCCCTGAACCTGTACTCCTTCATAACCTCCCTGTCTCACTGGAACGTACCAATGCAGAACTCCACACAAATGTGCCCTGAACCTGTAACCCTCCACAACCTCCCTGTCTCACTGGAACGTACCAATGCAGAACTACACACAAATATGCCCTGAACATGTACCCCTCCATAACATCCCTGTCTCATTGGAACGTACCAATGCAGAACTCCACACAAATATGCCCTGAACCTGTACCCGACCATAACCTCCCTGTCTCACTGGACCGTACCACTGCAGAACTCCACACAAATATGCCCTGAACCTGTACCCTCCATAACCTCCCTGTCTCACTGGAACGTACCAATGCAGAACTACACACAAATATGGCCTGAACATGTACCCCTCCATAACCTCCCTGTCTCGTTGGAACGTACCAATGCAGAACTCCACACAAATGTGCCCTGGACCTGTACCCTCCATAACCTCCCTGCCTCACTGGAACGTACCAATGCAGAACTACACACAAATATGGCCTGAACATGTACCCCTCCATAACCTCACTGTCTCGTTGGATCGTCCCACTGCAGAACTCCACACAAATGTGCCCTGAACCTGTAACCCTCCATAACCTCCCTGTCTCACTGGAAAGTACGAATGCAGAACTCCACACAAATATGTACTGAACCTGTACCCGACCATAACCTCCCTGTCTCACTGGAACGTACCACTGCAGAACTCCACACAAATATGCCCTGAACCTGTACTCCTCCATAACCTCCCTGTCTCACTGGAACGTACCAATGCAGAACTCCACACAAATATGCCCTGAACCTGTCCCCGTCCATCACCTCCCTGTCTCATTGGATCGTCCCACTGCAGAACTCCACACAAATATGCCATGAACCGGTACCCTCCATAACCTCCCTGTCTCACTGGAAAGTGCCAATGCAGAACTCCACACAAATATGCCCTGAACCTGTACCCGACCATAACCTCCCTGTCTCACTGGACCGTACCACTGCAGAACTCCACACAAATATGCCCTGAACCTGTACCCTCCATAACCTCCCTGTCTCACTGTAACGTACCAATGCAGAACTACACACAAATATGGCCTGAACATGTACCCCTCCATAACCTCCCTGTCTCGTTGGAACGTACCAATGCAGAACTCCACACAAATGTGCGCTGAACCTGTACCCTCCATAACCTCCCTGTCTCACTGGAACGTACCAATGCAGAACTACACATAAATATGGCCTGAACATGTACCCCTCCATAACCTCCCTGTCTCGTTGGAACGTACCAATGCAGAACTCCACACAAATGTGCCCTGAACCTGTAACCCTCCATAACCTCCCTGTCTCACTGGAACGTACCAATGCAGAACTACACACAAATATGCCCTGAACATGTACCCCTCCATAACCTCCCTGTCTCATTGGAACGTACCAATGCAGAACTCCACACAAATATGCCCTGAACCTGTACCCGACCATAACCTCCCTGTCTCACTGGACCGTACCACTGCAGAACTCCACACAAATATGCCCTGTACCTGTACACGACCATAACCTCCCTGTCTCACTGGACGGTACCACTGCAGAACTCCACACAAATATGCCCTGAACCTGTACCCTCCATAAACTCCCTGTCTCACTGGAACGTACCAATGCAGAACACCACACAAATATGCCCTGAACCTGTACCTCTCCATAACCTCCCTGTCACACTGGAACGTAGCAATGCAGAACTCCGCACAAATATGCACTGAACCGGTACCCTCCATAACCTCCCTGTCTCACTGGAACGTACCAATGCAGAACTACACACAAATATGCCCTGAACCTGTACCCCTCCATAACCTCCCTGTCTCGCTGGAACGTACCAATGCAGAATACCACACAAATATGCCCTGAACGTGTACCCGCCCATAACCTCCTTGTCTCACAGGAACGCACCCATGCAGAACTCTACACAATTTGCCCTGAACATCTACCGGTCCATAGCCTCCCTGTCTCATTGGATCGTCCCACTGCAGAACTCCACACAAATATGCCATGAACCTGTACCCTCCATAACCTCCCTGTCTCACTGGAAAGTACGAATGCAGAACTCCACACAAATATGTACTGAACCTGTACCCGACCATAACCTCCCTGTCTCACTGGAACGTACCACTGCAGAACTCCACACAAATATGCCCTGAACCTGTACCCCTCCATAACCTCCTTGTCTCACTGGAGCGCACCAATGCAGAACTCCACACAAATTTGCCCTGAACCTGTACTCCTTCATAACCTCCCTGTCTCACTGGAACGTACCAATGCAGAACTCCACACAAATATGCCCTGAACCTGTCCCCGTCCATAACCTCCCTGTCTCATTGGATCGTCCCACTGCAGAACTCCACACAAATATGCCATGAACCGGTACTCTCCATAACCTCCCTGTCTCACTGGAAAGTACCAATGCAGAACTCCACACAAATATGCCCTGAACCTGTACCCGACCATAACCTCCCTGTCTCACTGGACTGTACCACTGCAGAACTCCACACAAATATGCCCTGAACCTGTACCCTCCATAACCTCCCTGTCTCACTGGAACGTACCAATGCAGATCTACACACAAATATGGCCTGAACATGCACCCCTCCATAACCTCCCTGTCTCGTTGGAACGTACCAATGCAGAACTCCACACAAATGTGCCCTGAACCTGTACCCTCCATAACCTCCCTGTCTCACTGGAACGTACCAATGCAGAACTACACACAAATATGGCCTGAACATGTACCCCTCCATAACCTCACTGTCTCGTTGGAACGTACCAATGCAGAACTCCACACAAATGTGCCCTGAACCTGTAACCCTCCACAACCTCCCTGTCTCACTGGAACGTACCAATGCAGAACTACACACAAATATGCCCTGAACATGTACCCCTCCATAACATCCCTGTCTCATTGGAACGTACCAATGCAGAACTCCACACAAATATGCCCTGAACCTGTACCCGACCATAACCTCCCTGTCTCACTGGACCGTACCACTGCAGAACTCCACACAAATATGCCCTGTACCTGTACCCTCCATAACCTCCCTGTCTCACTGGAACGTACCAATGCAGAACTACACACAAATATGCCCTGAACATGTACCCCTCCATAACCTCCCTGTCTCATTAGAACGTACCAATGCAGAACTCCACACAAATATGCCCTGAACCTGTACCCGACCATACCCTCCCTGTCTCACTGGACCGTACCACTGCAGAACTCCACACAAATATGCCTTGAACCTGTACCCTCCATAACCTCCCTGTCTCACTGGAACGTACCAATGCAGAACTACACACAAATATGCCCTGAACATGTACCCCTCCATAGCCTCCCTGTCTCATTGGAACGTACCAATGCAGAACTCCACACAAATATGCCCTGAACCTGTACCTCTCCATAACCTCCCTGTCACACTGGAACATACCAATTCAGAACCCCGCACAAATATGCACTGAACCGGTACCCTCCATAACCTCCCTGTCTCACTGGAACGTACCAATGCAGAACTACACATAAATATGGCCTGAACATGTACCCCTCCATAACCTCCCTGTCTCGTTGGAACGTACCAATGCAGAACTCCACACAAATATGCCCTGAACCTGTACTCCTCCATAACCTCCCTGTCTCACTGGAACGTACCAATGCAGAACTCCACACAAATATGCCCTGAACCTGTCCCCGTCCATAACCTCCCTGTCTCATTGGATCGTCCCACTGCAGAACTCCACACAAATATGCCATGAACCGGTACCCTCCATAACCTCCCTGTCTCACTGGAAAGTGCCAATGCAGAACTCCACACAAATATGCCCTGAACCTGTACCCGACCATAACCTCCCTGTCTCACTGGACCGTACCACTGCAGAACTCCACACAAATATGCCCTGAACCTGTACCCTCCATAACCTCCCTGTCTCACTGTAACGTACCAATGCAGAACTACACACAAATATGGCCTGAACATGTACCCCTCCATAACCTCCCTGTCTCGTTGGAACGTACCAATGCAGAACTCCACACAAATGTGCGCTGAACCTGTACCCTCCATAACCTCCCTGTCTCACTGGAACGTACCAATGCAGAACTACACATAAATATGGCCTGAACATGTACCCCTCCATAACCTCCCTGTCTCGTTGGAACGTACCAATGCAGAACTCCACACAAATGTGCCCTGAACCTGTAACCCTCCATAACCTCCCTGTCTCACTGGAACGTACCAATGCAGAACTACACACAAATATGCCCTGAACATGTACCCCTCCATAACCTCCCTGTCTCATTGGAACGTACCAATGCAGAACTCCACACAAATATGCCCTGAACCTGTACCCGACCATAACCTCCCTGTCTCACTGGACCGTACCACTGCAGAACTCCACACAAATATGCCCTGTACCTGTACACGACCATAACCTCCCTGTCTCACTGGACGGTACCACTGCAGAACTCCACACAAATATGCCCTGAACCTGTACCCTCCATAAACTCCCTGTCTCACTGGAACGTACCAATGCAGAACACCACACAAATATGCCCTGAACCTGTACCTCTCCATAACCTCCCTGTCACACTGGAACGTAGCAATGCAGAACTCCGCACAAATATGCACTGAACCGGTACCCTCCATAACCTCCCTGTCTCACTGGAACGTACCAATGCAGAACTACACACAAATATGCCCTGAACCTGTACCCCTCCATAACCTCCCTGTCTCGCTGGAACGTACCAATGTAGAATACCACACAAATATGCCCTGAACGTGTACCCGCCCATAACCTCCTTGTCTCACAGGAACGCACCCATGCAGAACTCTACACAATTTGCCCTGAACCTCTACCGGTCCATAGCCTCCCTGTCTCATTGGATCGTCCCACTGCAGAACTCCACACAAATATGCCATGAACCTGTACCCTCCATAACCTCCCTGTCTCACTGGAAAGTACGAATGCAGAACTCCACACAAATATGCACTGAACCTGTACCCGACCATAACCTCCCTGTCTCACTGGAACGTACCACTGCAGAACTCCACACAAATATGCCCTGAACCTGTACCCCTCCATAACCTCCTTGTCTCACTGGAGCGCACCAATGCAGAACTCCACACAAATTTGCCCTGAACCTGTACTCCTTGATAACCTCCCTGTCTCACTGGAACGTACCAATGCAGAACTCCACACAAATATGCCCTGAACCTGTCCCCGTCCATAACCTCCCTGTCTCATTGGATCGTCCCACTGCAGAACTCCACACAAATATGCCATGAACCGGTACCCTCCATAACCTCCCTGTCTCACTGGAAAGTACCAATGCAGAACTCCACACAAATATGCCCTGAACCTGTACCCGACCATAACCTCCCTGTCTCACTGGACTGTACCACTGCAGAACTCCACACAAATATGCCCTGAACCTGTACCCTCCATAACCTCCCTGTCTCACTGGAACGTACCAATGCAGAACTACACACAAATATGGCCTGAACATGCACCCCTCCATAACCTCCCTGTCTCGTTGGAACGTACCAATGCAGAACTCCACACAAATGTGCCCTGAACCTGTACCCTCCATAACCTCCCTGTCTCACTGGAACGTACCAATGCAGAACTACACACAAATATGGCCTGAACATGTACCCCTCCATAACCTCACTGTCTCGTTGGAACGTACCAATGCAGAACTCCACACAAATGTGCCCTGAACCTGTAACCCTCCACAACCTCCCTGTCTCACTGGAACGTACCAATGCAGAACTACACACAAATATGCCCTGAACATGTACCCCTCCATAACATCCCTGTCTCATTGGAACGTACCAATGCAGAACTCCACACAAATATGCCCTGAACCTGTACCCGACCATAACCTCCCTGTCTCACTGGACCGTACCACTGCAGAACTCCACACAAATATGCCCTGAACCTGTACCCTCCATAACCTCCCTGTCTCACTGGAACGTACCAATGCAGAACTACACACAAATATGCCCTGAACATGTACCCCTCCATAACCTCCCTGTCTCATTAGAACGTACCAATGCAGAACTCCACACAAATATGCCCTGAACCTGTACCCGACCATACCCTCCCTGTCTCACTGGACCGTACCACTGCAGAACTCCACACAAATATGCCCTGAACCTGTACCCTCCATAACCTCCCTGTCTCACTGGAACGTACCAATGCAGAACTACACACAAATATGCCCTGAACATGTACCCCTCCATAGCCTCCCTGTCTCATTGGAACGTACCAATGCAGAACTCCACACAAATATGCCCTGAACCTGTACCTCTCCATAACCTCCCTGTCACACTGGAACATACCAATTCAGAACCCCGCACAAATATGCACTGAACCGGTACCCTCCATAACCTCCCTGTCTCACTGGAACGTACCAATGCAGAACTACACATAAATATGGCCTGAACATGTACCCCTCCATAACCTCCCTGTCTCGTTGGAACGTACCAATGCAGAACTCCACACAAATGTGCCCTGAACCTGTAACCCTCCATAACCTCCCTGTCTCACTGGAACGTACCAATGCAGAACTACACACAAATATGCCCTGAACATGTACCCCTCCATAACCTCCCTGTCTCATTGGAACGTACCAATGCAGAACTCCACACAAATATGCCCTGAACCTGTACCCGACCATAACCTCTCTGTCTCACTGGACCGTACCACTGCAGAACTCCACACAAATATGCCCTGAACCTGTACCCGACCATAACCTCCCTGTCTCACTGGACGGTACCACTGCAGAACTCCACACAAATATGCCCTGAACCTGTACCCTCCATAAACTCCCTGTCTCGCTGGAACGTACCAATGCAGAACTCCACACAAATATGCCCTGAACCTGTACCTCTCCATAACCTCCCTGTCACACTGGAACGTAGCAATGCAGAACTCCGCACAAATATGCACTGAACCGGTACCCTCCATAACCTCCCTGTCTCACTGGAACGTACCAACGTAGAAGTACACACAAATATGCCCTGAACCTGTACCCCTCCATAACCTCCCTGTCTCACTGGAACGTACCAATGCAGAATACCACACAAATATGCCCTGAACGTGTACCCGCCCATAACCTCCTTCTCTCACAGGAACGCACCCATGCAGAACTCTACACAATTTGCCCTGAACCTCTACCGGTCCATAGCCTCCCTGTCTCATTGGATCGTCCCACTGCAGAACTCCACACAAATATGCCATGAACCTGTACCCTCCATAACCTCCCTGTCTCACTGGAAAGTACGAATGCAGAACTCCACACAAATATGCACTGAACCTGTACCCGACCATAACCTCCCTGTCTCACTGGAACGTACCACTGCAGAACTCCACACAAATATGCCCTGAACCTGTACCCCTCCATAACCTCCTTGTCTAACTGGAGCGCACCAATGCAGAACTCCACACAAATTTGCCCTGAACCTGTACTCCTCCATAACCTCCCTGTCTCACTGGAACGTACCAATGCAGAACTCCACACAAATATGCCCTGAACCTGTCCCCGTCCATAACCTCCCTGTCTCATTGGATCGTCCCACTGCAGAACTCCACACAAATATGCCATGAACCGGTACCCTCCATAACCTCCCTGTCTCACTGGAGAGTACCAATGCAGAACTCCACACAAATATGCCCTGAACCTGTACCCGACCATAACCTCCCTGTCTCACTGGACTGTACCACTGCAGAACTCCACACAAATATGCCCTGAACCTGTACCCTCCATAACCTCCCTGTCTCACTGGAACGTACCAATGCAGAACTACACACAAATATGCCCTGAACATGCACCCCTCCATAACCTCCCTGTCTCACTGGAACGTACCAATGCAGAACTACACACAAATATGGCCTGAACATGTACCCCTCCATAACCTCACTGTCTCGTTGGAACGTACCAATGCAGAACTCCACACAAATGTGCCCTGAACCTGTAACCCTCCACAACCTCCCTGTCTCACTGGAACGTACCAATGCAGAACTACACACAAATATGCCCTGAACATGTATCCCTCCATAACATCCCTGTCTCATTGGAACGTACCAATGCAGAACTCCACACAAATATGCCCTGAACCTGTACCCGACCATAACCTCCCTGTCTCACTGGACCGTACCACTGCAGAACTCCACACAAATATGCCCTGAACCTGTACCCTCCATAACCTCCCTGTCTCACTGGAACGTACCAATGCAGAACTACACACAAATATGGCCTGAACATGTACCCCTCCATAACCTCCCTGTCTCGTTGGAACGTACCAATGCAGAACCACACAAATGTGCCCTGGACCTGTACCCTCCATAACCTCCCTGCCTCACTGGAACGTACCAATGCAGAACTACACACAAATATGGCCTGAACATGTACCCCTCCATAACCTCACTGTCTCGTTGGATCGTCCCACTGCAGAACTCCACACAAATGTGCCCTGAACCTGTAACCCTCCATAACCTCCCTGTCTCACTGGAAAGTACGAATGCAGAACTCCACACAAATATGTACTGAACCTGTACCCGACCATAACCTCCCTGTCTCACTGGAACGTACCACTGCAGAACTCCACACAAATATGCCCTGAACCTGTACTCCTCCATAACCTCCCTGTCTCACTGGAACGTACCAATGCAGAACTCCACACAAATATGCCCTGAACCTGTCCCCGTCCATAACCTCCCTGTCTCATTGGATCGTCCCACTGCAGAACTCCACACAAATATGCCATGAACCGGTACCCTCCATAACCTCCCTGTCTCACTGGAAAGTGCCAATGCAGAACTCCACACAAATATGCCCTGAACCTGTACCCGACCATAACCTCCCTGTCTCACTGGACCGTACCACTGCAGAACTCCACACAAATATGCCCTGAACCTGTACCCTCCATAACCTCCCTGTCTCACTGTAACGTACCAATGCAGAACTACACACAAATATGGCCTGAACATGTACCCCTCCATAACCTCCCTGTCTCGTTGGAACGTACCAATGCAGAACTCCACACAAATGTGCGCTGAACCTGTACCCTCCATAACCTCCCTGTCTCACTGGAACGTACCAATGCAGAACTACACATAAATATGGCCTGAACATGTACCCCTCCATAACCTCCCTGTCTCGTTGGAACGTACCAATGCAGAACTCCACACAAATGTGCCCTGAACCTGTAACCCTCCATAACCTCCCTGTCTCACTGGAACGTACCAATGCAGAACTACACACAAATATGCCCTGAACATGTACCCCTCCATAACCTCCCTGTCTCATTGGAACGTACCAATGCAGAACTCCACACAAATATGCCCTGAACCTGTACCCGACCATAACCTCCCTGTCTCACTGGACCGTACCACTGCAGAACTCCACACAAATATGCCCTGTACCTGTACACGACCATAACCTCCCTGTCTCACTGGACGGTACCACTGCAGAACTCCACACAAATATGCCCTGAACCTGTACCCTCCATAAACTCCCTGTCTCACTGGAACGTACCAATGCAGAACACCACACAAATATGCCCTGAACCTGTACCTCTCCATAACCTCCCTGTCACACTGGAACGTAGCAATGCAGAACTCCGCACAAATATGCACTGAACCGGTACCCTCCATAACCTCCCTGTCTCACTGGAACGTACCAATGCAGAACTACACACAAATATGCCCTGAACCTGTACCCCTCCATAACCTCCCTGTCTCACTGGAACGTACCAATGCAGAATACCACACAAATATGCCCTGAACATGTACCCCTCCATAACCTCCCTGTCTCATTGGAACGTACCAATGCAGAACTCCACACAAATATGCCCTGAACCTGTACCCGACCATAACCTCTCTGTCTCACTGGACCGTACCACTGCAGAACTCCACACAAATATGCCCTGAACCTGTACCCGACCATAACCTCCCTGTCTCACTGGACGGTACCACTGCAGAACTCCACACAAATATGCCCTGAACCTGTACCCTCCATAAACTCCCTGTCTCACTGGAACGTACCAATGCAGAACTCCACACAAATATGCCCTGAACCTGTACCTCTCCATAACCTCCCTGTCACACTGGAACGTAGCAATGCAGAACTCCGCACAAATATGCACTGAACCGGTACCCTCCATAACCTCCCTGTCTCACTGGAACGTACCAACGTAGAAGTACACACAAATATGCCCTGAACCTGTACCCCTCCATAACCTCCCTGTCTCACTGGAACGTACCAATGCAGAATACCACACAAATATGCCCTGAACGTGTACCCGCCCATAACCTCCTTCTCTCACAGGAACGCACCCATGCAGAACTCTACACAATTTGCCCTGAACCTCTACCGGTCCATAGCCTCCCTGTCTCATTGGATCGTCCCACTGCAGAACTCCACACAAATATGCCATGAACCTGTACCCTCCATAACCTCCCTGTCTCACTGGAAAGTACGAATGCAGAACTCCACACAAATATGCACTGAACCTGTACCCGACCATAACCTCCCTGTCTCACTGGAACGTACCACTGCAGAACTCCACACAAATATGCCCTGAACCTGTACCCCTCCATAACCTCCTTGTCTAACTGGAGCGCACCAATGCAGAACTCCACACAAATTTGCCCTGAACCTGTACTCCTCCATAACCTCCCTGTCTCACTGGAACGTACCAATGCAGAACTCCACACAAATATGCCCTGAACCTGTCCCCGTCCATAACCTCCCTGTCTCATTGGATCGTCCCACTGCAGAACTCCACACAAATATGCCATGAACCGGTACCCTCCATAACCTCCCTGTCTCACTGGAGAGTACCAATGCAGAACTCCACACAAATATGCCCTGAACCTGTACCCGACCATAACCTCCCTGTCTCACTGGACTGTACCACTGCAGAACTCCACACAAATATGCCCTGAACCTGTACCCTCCATAACCTCCCTGTCTCACTGGAACGTACCAATGCAGAACTACACACAAATATGCCCTGAACATGCACCCCTCCATAACCTCCCTGTCTCACTGGAACGTACCAATGCAGAACTACACACAAATATGGCCTGAACATGTACCCCTCCATAACCTCACTGTCTCGTTGGAACGTACCAATGCAGAACTCCACACAAATGTGCCCTGAACCTGTAACCCTCCACAACCTCCCTGTCTCACTGGAACGTACCAATGCAGAACTACACACAAATATGCCCTGAACATGTATCCCTCCATAACATCCCTGTCTCATTGGAACGTACCAATGCAGAACTCCACACAAATATGCCCTGAACCTGTACCCGACCATAACCTCCCTGTCTCACTGGACCGTACCACTGCAGAACTCCACACAAATATGCCCTGAACCTGTACCCTCCATAACCTCCCTGTCTCACTGGAACGTACCAATGCAGAACTACACACAAATATGGCCTGAACATGTACCCCTCCATAACCTCCCTGTCTCGTTGGAACGTACCAATGCAGAACCACACAAATGTGCCCTGGACCTGTACCCTCCATAACCTCCCTGCCTCACTGGAACGTACCAATGCAGAACTACACACAAATATGGCCTGAACATGTACCCCTCCATAACCTCACTGTCTCGTTGGATCGTCCCACTGCAGAACTCCACACAAATGTGCCCTGAACCTGTAACCCTCCATAACCTCCCTGTCTCACTGGAAAGTACGAATGCAGAACTCCACACAAATATGTACTGAACCTGTACCCGACCATAACCTCCCTGTCTCACTGGAACGTACCACTGCAGAACTCCACACAAATATGCCCTGAACCTGTACTCCTCCATAACCTCCCTGTCTCACTGGAACGTACCAATGCAGAACTCCACACAAATATGCCCTGAACCTGTCCCCGTCCATAACCTCCCTGTCTCATTGGATCGTCCCACTGCAGAACTCCACACAAATATGCCATGAACCGGTACCCTCCATAACCTCCCTGTCTCACTGGAAAGTGCCAATGCAGAACTCCACACAAATATGCCCTGAACCTGTACCCGACCATAACCTCCCTGTCTCACTGGACCGTACCACTGCAGAACTCCACACAAATATGCCCTGAACCTGTACCCTCCATAACCTCCCTGTCTCACTGTAACGTACCAATGCAGAACTACACACAAATATGGCCTGAACATGTACCCCTCCATAACCTCCCTGTCTCGTTGGAACGTACCAATGCAGAACTCCACACAAATGTGCGCTGAACCTGTACCCTCCATAACCTCCCTGTCTCACTGGAACGTACCAATGCAGAACTACACATAAATATGGCCTGAACATGTACCCCTCCATAACCTCCCTGTCTCGTTGGAACGTACCAATGCAGAACTCCACACAAATGTGCCCTGAACCTGTAACCCTCCATAACCTCCCTGTCTCACTGGAACGTACCAATGCAGAACTACACACAAATATGCCCTGAACATGTACCCCTCCATAACCTCCCTGTCTCATTGGAACGTACCAATGCAGAACTCCACACAAATATGCCCTGAACCTGTACCCGACCATAACCTCCCTGTCTCACTGGACCGTACCACTGCAGAACTCCACACAAATATGCCCTGTACCTGTACACGACCATAACCTCCCTGTCTCACTGGACGGTACCACTGCAGAACTCCACACAAATATGCCCTGAACCTGTACCCTCCATAAACTCCCTGTCTCACTGGAACGTACCAATGCAGAACACCACACAAATATGCCCTGAACCTGTACCTCTCCATAACCTCCCTGTCACACTGGAACGTAGCAATGCAGAACTCCGCACAAATATGCACTGAACCGGTACCCTCCATAACCTCCCTGTCTCACTGGAACGTACCAATGCAGAACTACACACAAATATGCCCTGAACCTGTACCCCTCCATAACCTCCCTGTCTCACTGGAACGTACCAATGCAGAATACCACACAAATATGCCCTGAACGTGTACCCGCCCATAACCTCCTTGTCTCACAGGAACGCACCCATGCAGAACTCTACACAATTTGCCCTGAACCTCTACCGGTCCATAGCCTCCCTGTCTCATTGGATCGTCCCACTGCAGAACTCCACACAAATATGCCATGAACCTGTACCCTCCATAACCTCCCTGTCTCACTGGAAAGTACGAATGCAGAACTCCACACAAATATGCACTGAACCTGTACCCGACCATAACCTCCCTGTCTCACTGGAACGTACCACTGCAGAACTCCACACAAATATGCCCTGAACCTGTACCCCTCCATAACCTCCTTGTCTCACTGGAGCGCACCAATGCAGAACTCCACACAAATTTGCCCTGAACCTGTACTCCTTCATAACCTCCCTGTCTCACTGGAACGTACCAATGCAGAACTCCACACAAATATGCCCTGAACCTGTCCCCGTCCATAACCTCCCTGTCTCATTGGATCGTCCCACTGCAGAACTCCACACAAATATGCCATGAACCGGTACCCTCCATAACCTCCCTGTCTCACTGGAAAGTACCAATGCAGAACTCCACACAAATATGCCCTGAACCTGTACCCGACCATAACCTCCCTGTCTCACTGGACTGTACCACTGCAGAACTCCACACAAATATGCCCTGAACCTGTACCCTCCATAACCTCCCTGTCTCACTGGAACGTACCAATGCAGAACTACACACAAATATGGCCTGAACATGCACCCCTCCATAACCTCCCTGTCTCGTTGGAACGTACCAATGCAGAACTCCACACAAATGTGCCCTGAACCTGTACCCTCCATAACCTCCCTGTCTCACTGGAACGTACCAATGCAGAACTACACACAAATATGGCCTGAACATGTACCCCTCCATAACCTCACTGTCTCGTTGGAACGTACCAATGCAGAACTCCACACAAATGTGCCCTGAACCTGTAACCCTCCACAACCTCCCTGTCTCACTGGAACGTACCAATGCAGAACTACACACAAATATGCCCTGAACATGTACCCCTCCATAACATCCCTGTCTCATTGGAACGTACCAATGCAGAACTCCACACAAATATGCCCTGAACCTGTACCCGACCATAACCTCCCTGTCTCACTGGACCGTACCACTGCAGAACTCCACACAAATATGCCCTGAACCTGTACCCTCCATAACCTCCCTGTCTCACTGGAACGTACCAATGCAGAACTACACACAAATATGCCCTGAACATGTACCCCTCCATAACCTCCCTGTCTCATTAGAACGTACCAATGCAGAACTCCACACAAATATGCCCTGAACCTGTACCCGACCATAACCTCCCTTTCTCACTGGACCGTACCACTGCAGAACTCCACACAAATATGCCCTGAACCTGTACCCTCCATAACCTCCCTGTCTCACTGGAACGTACCAATGCAGAACTACACACAAATATGCCCTGAACATGTACCCCTCCATAGCCTCCCTGTCTCATTGGAACGTACCAATGCAGAACTCCACACAAATATGCCCTGAACCTGTACCTCTCCATAACCTCCCTGTCACACTGGAACGTACCAATTCAGAACTCCGCACAAATATGCACTGAACCGGTACCCTCCATAACCTCCCTGTCTCACTGGAAAGTACGAATTCAGAACTCCACACAAATATGTACTGAACCTGTACCCGACCATAACCTCCCTGTCTCACTGGAACGTACCACTGCAGAACTCCACACAAATATGCCCTGAACCTGTACTCCTCCATAACCTCCCTGTCTCACTGGAACGTACCAATGCAGAACTCCACACAAATATGCCCTGAACCTGTCCCCGTCCATAACCTACCTGTCTCATTGGATCGTCCCACTGCAGAACTCCACACAAATATGCCATGAACCGGTACCCTCCATAACCTCCCTGTCTCACTGGAAAGTGCCAATGCAGAACTCCACACAAATATGCCCTGAACCTGTACCCGACCATAACCTCCCTGTCTCACTGGACCGTACCACTGCAGAACTCCACACAAATATGCCCTGAACCTGTACCCTCCATAACCTCCCTGTCTCACTGTAACGTACCAATGCAGAACTACACACAAATATGGCCTGAACATGTACCCCTCCATAACCTCCCTGTCTCGTTGGAACGTACCAATGCAGAACTCCACACAAATGTGCGCTGAACCTGTACCCTCCATAACCTCCCTGTCTCACTGGAACGTAACAATGCAGAACTACACATAAATATGGCCTGAACATGTACCCCTCCATAACCTCCCTGTCTCGTTGGAACGTACCAATGCAGAACTCCACACAAATGTGCCCTGAACCTGTAACCCTCCATAACCTCCCTGTCTCACTGGAACGTACCAATGCAGAACTACACACAAATATGCCCTGAACATGTACCCCTCCATAACCTCCCTGTCTCATTGGAACGTACCAATGCAGAACTCCACACAAATATGCCCTGAACCTGTACCCGACCATAACCTCCCTGTCTCATTGGACCGTACCACTGCAGAACTCCACACAAATATGCCCTGTACCTGTACACGACCATAACCTCCCTGTCTCACTGGACGGTACCACTGCAGAACTCCACACAAATATGCCCTGAACCTGTACCCTCCATAAACTCCCTGTCTCACTGGAACGTACCAATGCAGAACTCCACACAAATATGCCCTGAACCTGTACCTCTCCATAACCTCCCTGTCACACTGGAACGTAGCAATGCAGAACTCCGCACAAATATGCACTGAACCGGTACCCTCCATAACCTCCCTGTCTCACTGGAACGTACCAATGCAGAACTACACACAAATATGCCCTGAACCTGTACCCCTCCATAACCTCCCTGTCTCACTGGAACGTACCAATGCAGAATACCACACAAATATGCCCTGAACGTGTACCCGCCCATAACCTCCTTGTCTCAATGGAACGCACCCATGCAGAACTCTACACAATTTGCCCTGAATCTCTACCGGTCCATAGCCTCCCTGTCTCATTGGATCGTCCCACTGCAGAACTCCACACAAATATGCCATGAACCTGTACCCTCCATAACCTCCCTGTCTCACTGGAAAGAACGAATGCAGAACTCCACACAAATATGCACTGAACCTGTACCCGACCATAACCTCCCTGTCTCACTGGAACGTACCACTGCAGAACTCCACACAAATATGCCCTGAACCTGTACCCCTCCATAACCTCCTTGTCTCACTGGAGCGCACCAATGCAGAACTCCACACAAATTTGCCCTGAACCTGTACTCCTTCATAATCTCCCTGTCTCACTGGAACGTACCAATGCAGAACTCCACACAAATATGCCCTGAACCTGTCCCCGTCCATAACCTCCCTGTCTCATTGGATCGTCCCACTGCAGAACTCCACACAAATATGCCATGAACCGGTACCCTCCATAACCTACCTGTCTCACTGGAAAGTACCAATGCAGAACTACACATAAATATGGCCTGAACATGTACCCCTCCATAACCTCCCTGTCTCGTTGGAACGTACCAATGCAGAACTCCACACAAATATGCCCTGAACCTGTACCCTCCATAACCTCCCTGTCTCACTGGAACGTACCAATGCAGAACTACACACAAATATGCCCTGAACATGCACCCCTCCATAACCTCCCTGTCTCACTGGAACGTACCAATGCAGAACTACACACAAATATGGCCTGAATATGTACCCCTCCATAACCTCACTGTCTCGTTGGAACGTACCAATGCAGAACTCCACACAAATGTGCCCTGAACCTGTAACCCTCCACAACCTCCCTGTCTCACTGGAACGTACCAATGCAGAACTACACACAAATATGCCCTGAACATGTACCCCACCATAACATCCCTGTCTCATTGGAACGTACCAATGCAGAACTCCACACAAATATGCCCTGAACCTGTACCCGACCATAACCTCCCTGTCTCACTGGACCGTACCACTGCAGAACTCCACACAAATATGCCCTGAACCTGTACCCTCCATAACCTCCCTGTCTCACTGGAACGTACCAATGCAGAACTACACACAAATATGGCTTGAACATGTACCCCTCCATAACCTCCCTGTCTCGTTGGAACGTACCAATGCAGAACTCCACACAAATGTGCCCTGGACCTGTACCATCCATAACCTCCCTGCCTCACTGGAACGTACCAATGCAGAACTACACACAAATATGGCGTGAACATGTACCCCTCCATAACCTCACTGTCTCGTTGGATCGTCCCACTGCAGAACTCCACACAAATGTGCCCTGAACCTGTAACCCTCCATAACCTCCCTGTCTCACTGGAAAGTACGAATGCAGAACTCCACACAAATATGTACTGAACCTGTACCCGACCATAACCTCCCTGTCTCACTGGAACGTACCACTGCAGAACTCCACACAAATATGCCCTGAACCTGTACTCCTCCATAACCTCCCTGTCTCACTGGAACGTACCAATGCAGAACTCCACACAAATATGCCCTGAACCTGTCCCCGTCCATAACCTCCCTGTCTCATTGGATCGTCCCACTGCAGAACTACACACAAATATGCCATGAACCGGTACCCTCCATAACCTCCCTGTCTCACTGGAAAGTGCCAATGCAGAACTCCACACAAATATGCCCTGAACCTGTACCCGACCATAACCTCCCTGTCTCACTGGACCGTACCACTGCAGAACTCCACACAAATATGCCCTGAACCTGTACCCTCCATAACCTCCCTGTCTCACTGTAACGTACCAATGCAGAACTACACACAAATATGGCCTGAACATGTACCCCTCCATAACCTCCCTGTCTCGTTGGAACGTACCAATGCAGAACTCCACACAAATGTGCGCTGAACCTGTACCCTCCATAACCTCCCTGTCTCACTGGAACGTACCAATGCAGAACTACACATAAATATGGCCTGAACATGTACCCCTCCTTAACCTCCCTGTCTCGTTGGAACGTACCAATGCAGAACTCCACACAAATGTGCCCTGAACCTGTAACCCTCCATAACCTCCCTGTCTCACTGGAACGTACCAATGCAGAACTACACACAAATATGCCCTGAACATGTACCCCTCCATAACCTCCCTGTCTCATTGGAACGTACCAATGCAGAACTCCACACAAATATGCCCTGAACCTGTACCCGACCATAACCTCCCTGTCTCACTGGACCGTACCACTGCAGAACTCCACACAAATATGCCCTGTACCTGTACACGACCATAACCTCCCTGTCTCACTGGACGGTACCACTGCAGAACTCCACACAAATATGCCCTGAACCTGTACCCTCCATAAACTCCCTGTCTCACTGGAACGTACCAATGCAGAACACCACACAAATATGCCCTGAACCTGTACCTCTCCATAACCTCCCTGTCACACTGGAACGTAGCAATGCAGAACTCCGCACAAATATGCACTGAACCGGTACCCTCCATAACCTCCCTGTCTCACTGGAACGTACCAATGCAGAACTACACACAAATATGCCCTGAACCTGTACCCCTCCATAACCTCCCTGTCTCACTGGAACGTACCAATGCAGAATACCACACAAATATGCCCTGAACGTGTACCCGCCCATAACCTCCTTGTCTCACAGGAACGCACCCATGCAGAACTCTAAACAATTTGCCCTGAACCTCTACCGGTCCATAGCCTCCCTGTCTCATTGGATCGTCCCACTGCAGAACTCCACACAAATATGCCATGAACCTGTACCCTCCATAACCTCCCTGTCTCACTGGAAAGTACGAATGCAGAACTCCACACAAATATGCACTGAACCTGTACCCGACCATAACCTCCCTGTCTCACTGGAACGTACCACTGCAGAACTCCACACAAATATGCCCTGAACCTGTACCCCTCCATAACCTCCTTGTCTCACTGGAGCGCACCAATGCAGAACTCCACACAAATTTGCCCTGAACCTGTACTCCTTCATAACCTCCCTGTCTCACTGGAACGTACCAATGCAGAACTCCACACAAATATGCCCTGAACCTGTCCCCGTCCATAACCTCCCTGTCTCATTGGATCGTCCCACTGCAGAACTCCACACAAATATGCCATGAACCGGTACCCTCCATAACCTCCCTGTCTCACTGGAAAGTACCAATGCAGAACTCCACACAAATATGCCCTGAACCTGTACCCGACCATAACCTCCCTGTCTCACTGGACTGTACCACTGCAGAACTCCACACAAATATGCCCTGAACCTGTACCCTCCATAACCTCCCTGTCTCACTGGAACGTACCAATGCAGAACTACACACAAATATGGCCTGAACATGCACCCCTCCATAACCTCCCTGTCTCGTTGGAACGTACCAATGCAGAACTCCACACAAATGTGCCCTGAACCTGTACCCTCCATAACCTCCCTGTCTCACTGGAACGTACCAATGCAGAACTACACACAAATATGCCCTGAACCTGTACCCGACCATAACCTCCCTGTCTCACTGGACCGTACCACTGCAGAACTCCACACAAATATGCCCTGAACCTGTACCCTCCATAACCTCCCTGTCTCACTGGAACGTACCAATGCAGAACTACACACAAATATGCCCTGAACATGTACCCCTCCATAACCTCCCTGTCTCATTAGAACGTACCAATGCAGAACTCCACACAAATATGCCCTGAACCTGTACCCGACCATAACCTCCCTGTCTCACTGGACCGTACCACTGCAGAACTCCACACAAATATGCCCTGAACCTGTACCCTCCATAACCTCCCTGTCTCACTGGAACGTACCAATGCAGAACTACACACAAATATGCCCTGAACATGTACCCCTCCATAGCCTCCCTGTCTCATTGGAACGTACCAATGCAGAACTCCACACAAATATGCCCTGAACCTGTACCTCTCCATAACCTCCCTGTCACACTGGAACGTACCAATTCAGAACTCCGCACAAATATGCACTGAACCGGTACCCTCCATAACCTCCCTGTCTCACTGGAAAGTACGAATGCAGAACTCCACACAAATATGTACTGAACCTGTACCCGACCATAACCTCCCTGTCTCACTGGAACGTACCACTGCAGAACTCCACACAAATATGCCCTGAACCTGTACTCCTCCATAACCTCCCTGTCTCACTGGAACGTACCAATGCAGAACTCCACACAAATATGCACTGAACCTGTACCCGACCATAACCTCCCTGTCTCACTGGAACGTACCACTGCAGAACTCCACACAAATATGCCCTGAACCTGTACCCCTCCATAACCTCCTTGTCTCACTGGAGCGCACCAATGCAGAACTCCACACAAATTTGCCCTGAACCTGTACTCCTTCATAACCTCCCTGTCTCACTGGAACGTACCAATGCAGAACTCCACACAAATATGCCCTGAACCTGTCCCCGTCCATAACCTCCCTGTCTCATTGGATCGTCCCACTGCAGAACTCCACACAAATATGCCATGAACCGGTACCCTCCATAACCTCCCTGTCTCACTGGAAAGTACCAATGCAGAACTCCACACAAATATGCCCTGAACCTGTACCCGACCATAACCTCCCTGTCTCACTGGACTGTACCACTGCAGAACTCCACACAAATATGCCCTGAACCTGTACCCTCAATAACCTCCCTGTCTCACTGGAACGTACCAATGCAGAACTACACACAAATATGGCCTGAACATGCACCCCTCCATAACCTCCCTGTCTCGTTGGAACGTACCAATGCAGAACTCCACACAAATGTGCCCTGAACCTGTACCCTCCATAACCTCCCTGTCTCACTGGAACGTACCAATGCAGAACTACACACAAATATGGCCTGAACATGAACCCCTCCATAACCTCACTGTCTCGTTGGAACGTACCAATGCAGAACTCCACACAAATGTGCCCTGAACCTGTAACCCTCCACAACCTCCCTGTCTCACTGGAACGTACCAATGCAGAACTACACACAAATATGCCCTGAACATGTACCCCTCCATAACATCCCTGTCTCATTGGAACGTACCAATGCAGAACTCCACACTAATATGCCCTGAACCTGTACCCGACCATAACCTCCCTGTCTCACTGGACCGTACCACTGCAGAACTCCACACAAATATGCCCTGAACCTGTACCCTCCATAACCTCCCTGTCTCACTGGAACGTACCAATGCAGAACTACACACAAATATGCCCTGAACATGTACCCCTCCATAACCTCCCTGTCTCATTAGAACGTACCAATGCAGAACTCCACACAAATATGCCCTGAACCTGTACCCGACCATAACCTCCCTGTCTCACTGGACCGTACCACTGCAGAACTCCACACAAATATGCCCTGAACCTGTACCCTCCATAACCTCCCTGTCTCACTGGAACGTACCAATGCAGAACTACACACAAATATGCCCTGAACATGTACCCCTCCATAGCCTCCCTGTCTCATTGGAACGTACCAATGCAGAACTCCACACAAATATGCCCTGAACCTGTACCTCTCCATAACCTCCCTGTCACACTGGAACGTACCAATTCAGAACTCCGCACAAATATGCACTGAACCGGTACCCTCCATAACCTCCCTGTCTCACTGGAAAGTACGAATGCAGAACTCCACACAAATATGTACTGAACCTGTACCCGACCATAACCTCCCTGTCTCACTGGAACGTACCACTGCAGAACTCCACACAAATATGCCCTGAACCTGTACTCCTCCATAACCTCCCTGTCTCACTGGAACGTACCAATGCAGAACTCCACACAAATATGCCCTGAACCTGTCCCCGTCCATAACCTCCCTGTCTCATTGGATCGTCCCACTGCAGAACTACACACAAATATGCCATGAACCGGTACCCTCCATAACCTCCCTGTCTCACTGGAAAGTGCCAATGCAGAACTCCACACAAATATGCCCTGAACCTGTACCCGACCATAACCTCCCTGTCTCACTGGACCGTACCACTGCAGAACTCCACACAAATATGCCCTGAACCTGTACCCTCCATAACCTCCCTGTCTCACTGTAACGTACCAATGCAGAACTACACACAAATATGGCCTGAACATGTACCCCTCCATAACCTCCCTGTCTCGTTGGAACGTACCAATGCAGAACTCCACACAAATGTGCGCTGAACCTGTACCCTCCATAACCTCCCTGTCTCACTGGAACGTACCAATGCAGAACTACACATAAATATGGCCTGAACATGTACCCCTCCATAACCTCCCTGTCTCGTTGGAACGTACCAATGCAGAACTCCACACAAATGTGCCCTGAACCTGTAACCCTCCATAACCTCCCTGTCTCACTGGAACGTACCAATGCAGAACTACACACAAATATGCCCTGAACATGTACCCCTCCATAACCTCCCTGTCTCATTGGAACGTACCAATGCAGAACTCCACACAAATATGCCCTGAACCTGTACCCGACCATAACCTCCCTGTCTCACTGGACCGTACCACTGCAGAACTCCACACAAATATGCCCTGTACCTGTACACGACCATAACCTCCCTGTCTCACTGGACGGTACCACTGCAGAACTCCACACAAATATGCCCTGAACCTGTACCCTCCATAAACTCCCTGTCTCACTGGAACGTACCAATGCAGAACTCCACACAAATATGCCCTGAACCTGTACCTCTCCATAACCTCCCTGTCACACTGGAACGTAGCAATGCAGAACTCCGCACAAATATGCACTGAATCGGTACCCTCCATAACCTCCCTGTCTCACTGGAACGTACCAATGCAGAACTACACACAAATATGCCCTGAACCTGTACCCCTCCATAACCTCCCTGTCTCACTGGAACGTACCAATGCAGAATACCACACAAATATGCCCTGAACGTGTACCCGCCCATAACCTCCTTGTCTCACAGGAACGCACCCATGCAGAACTCTACACAATTTGCCCTGAATCTCTACCGGTCCATAGCCTCCCTGTCTCATTGGATCGTCCCACTGCAGAACTCCACACAAATATGCCATGAACCTGTACCCTCCATAACCTCCCTGTCTCACTGGAAAGTACGAATGCAGAACTCCACACAAATATGCACTGAACCTGTACCCGACCATAACCTCCCTGTCTCACTGGAACGTACCACTGCAGAACTCCACACAAATATGCCCTGAACCTGTACCCCTCCATAACCTCCTTGTCTCACTGGAGCGCACCAATGCAGAACTCCACTCAAATTTGCCCTGAACCTGTCCCCGTCCATAACCTCCCTGTCTCATTGGATCGTCCCACTGCAGAACTCCACACAAATATGCCATGAACCGGTACCCTCCATAACCTCCCTGTCTCACTGGAAAGTACCAATGCAGAACTCCACACAAATATGCCCTGAACCTGTACCCGACCATAACCTCCCTGTCTCACTGGACTGTACCACTGCAGAACTCCACACAAATATGCCCTGAACCTGTACCCTCCATAACCTCCCTGTCTCACTGGAACGTACCAATGCAGAACTACACACAAATATGGCCTGAACATGCACCCCTCCATAACCTCCCTGTCTCGTTGGAACGTACCAATGCAGAACTCCACACAAATGTGCCCTGAACCTGTACCCTCCATAACCTCCCTGTCTCACTGGAACGTACCAATGCAGAACTACACACAAATATGGCATGAACATGTACCCCTCCATAACCTCACTGTCTCGTTGGAACGTACCAATGCAGAACTCCACACAAATGTGCCCTGAACCTGTAACCCTCCACAACCTCCCTGTCTCACTGGAACGTACCAATGCAGAACTACACACAAATATGCCCTGAACATGTACCCCTCCATAACATCCCTGTCTCATTGGAACGTACCAATGCAGAACTCCACACAAATATGCCCTGAACCTGTACCCGACCATAACCTCCCTGTCTCACTGGACCGTACCACTGCAGAACTCCACACAAATATGCCCTGAACCTGTACCCTCCATAACCTCCCTGTCTCACTGGAACGTACCAATGCAGAACTACACACAAATATGCCCTGAACATGTACCCCTCCATAACCTCCCTGTCTCATTAGAACGTACCAATGCAGAACTCCACACAAATATGCCCTGAACCTGTACCCGACCATAACCTCCCTGTCTCACTGGACCGTACCACTGCAGAACTCCACACAAATATGCCCTGAACCTGTACCCTCCATAACCTCCCTGTCTCACTGGAACGTACCAATGCAGAACTACACACAAATATGCCCTGAACATGTACCCCTCCATAGCCTCCCTGTCTCATTGGAACGTACCAATGCAGAACTCCACACAAATATGCCCTGAACCTGTACCTCTCCATAACCTCCCTGTCACACTGGAACGTACCAATTCAGAACTCCGCACAAATATGCACTGAACCGGTACCCTCCATAACCTCCCTGTCTCACTGGAACGTACCAATGCAGAATTCCACACAAATATGCCCTTTACGTGTACCCGCCCATAATCTCATTGTATCACTGGAACGCACCAATGCAGATCTCCACACAAATTTGCCCTGAACCTGTACCCCTCCATAACCTCCCTGTCTCAATGGAACGTACCAATGCAGAACTCCACTCAAATATGCCCTGATCCTGTACCGTGCATAATCTCTTGTCTCACTGGAACGTACCAATGCAGAACTCCACACAAATATGCCCTAAACCTGTACCCTCCATAACCTCCCTGTCTCACTGGAACGTACCAATGCAGAACTACACACAAATATGCCCTGAACCTTTACCCCTCAATAACCTCCCTGCCTCACTGGAACGTACCAATGCAGAATACCACACAAATATGCCCTGAACGTGTACCCGCCCATATCCTCCTTGTCTCACTGGAACGCACCAATGCAGAACTCCACACAAATTTGACCTGAACCTGTACCCCTCCATAAACTCCCTGTCTCACTGGAACGTATCAATGCAGAACTCCACACAAATTTGCCCTGAACCGGTACCCTCCATAACCTCCCTGTCTCACTGGAACGTACCAATGCAGAATTCCACACAAAAATGCCCTGAACGTGTACCCGCTCATAACCTCCTTGTCTCACTGGAAAGTACCAATGCAGAACTCCACACAAATATGCACTGAACCTGTACCCGACCATAACCTCCCTGTCTCACTGGAACGTACCACTGCAGAACTCCACACAAATATGCCCTGAACCTGTACCCCTCCATAACCTCCTTGTCTCACTGGAGCGCACCAATGCAGAACTCCACACAAATTTGCCCTGAACCTGTACTCCTCCATAACCTCTCTGTCTCACTGGAACGTAACAATGCAGAACTCCACACAAATATGCCCTGAACCTGTACCCGTGCATAACCTCCCTGTCTCATTGGATCGTCCCACTGCAGAACTCCACACAAATATGCCATGAACCGGTACCCTCCATAACCTCCCTGTCTCACTGGAAAGTACCAATGCTGAACTCCACACAAATATGCCCTGAACCTGTACCCGACCATAACCTCCCTGTCTCACTGGACCGTACCACTGCAGAACTCCACACAAATATGCCCTGAACCTGTACCCTCCATAACCTCCCTGTCTCACTGGAACGTACCAATGCAGAACTACACACAAATATGCCCTGAACATGTACCCCTCCATAACCTCCCTGTCTCATTGGAACGTACCAATGCAGAACTCCACACAAATGTGCCCTGAACCTGTAACCCTCCATAACCTCCCTGTTTCAGTGGAACGTACCAATGCAGATCTCCACACAAATATGCCCTGAATCTGTACCTCTCCATAACCTCCCTGTCTCACTGGAACGTACCAATGCAGAATTCCACACAAATATGCCCTTTACGTGTACCCGCCAATAATCTCCTTGTCACACTGGAACGCACCAATGCAGATCTCCACACAAATTTGCCCTGAACCTGTACCCCTCCATAACCTCACTGTCTCAATGGAACGTACCAATGCAGAACTCCACTCAAATATGCACTGATCCTGTACCGTGCATAACCTCCCTGTCTCACTGGAACTTACCAATGCCGAACACCACACAAATATGCCCTGAACCTGTACCCTCCATAACCTCCCTGTCTCACTGGAACGTACCAATGCAGAACTACACACAAATATGCCCTGAACCTGTACCCCTCCATAACCTCCCTGTCTCACTGGAACGTACCAATGCATAATACCACACAAATATGCCCTGAACGTGCACCCGCCCATAACCTACTTGTCTCACTGGAACGCACCAATGCAGAACTCCACACAAATTTGCCCTGAACCTGTACCCCTCCATAAACTCCCTGTCTCGCTGGAACGTACCAATGCAGAACTCCACACAAATTTGCCCTGAACCGGTACCCTCCATAACCTCCCTGTCTCACTGGAACGTACCAATGCAGAATTCCACACAAATATGCCCTGAACGTGTACACGCCCATAACCTCCTTGTCTCACTGGAACGCACCCATGCAGAACTCTACACAATTTGCCCTGAACCTGTACCGATCCATAGCCTCCCTGTCTCATTGGATTGTCCCACTGCAGAACTCCACACAAATATGCCATGAACCTGTACACTCCATAACCTCCCTGTCTCACTGGAAAGTACCAATGCAGAACTCCACACAAATATGCACTGAACCTGTACCCGACCATAACCTCCCTGTCTCACTGGAACGTACCACTGCAGAACTCCACACAAATATGCCCTGAACCTGTAACCTCCATAACCTCCCTGTCTCACAGGAACGTACCAATGTAGAACTACACACAAATATGCCCTGAACCTGTAACCCTCCATAACCTCCTTGTCTCACTGGAGCGCACCAATGCAGAACTCCACACAAATTTGCCCTGAACCTGTACTCCTCCATAACCTCCCTGTCTCACTGGAACGTACCAATGCAGAACTCCACACAAATATGCCCTGAACCAGTACCCGTCCATAACCTCCCTGTCTCATTGGATCGTCCCACTGCAGAACTCCACACAAATAAGCCATGAACCGGTACCCTCCATAACCTCCCTGTCTCACTGGAAAGTACCAATGCAGAACTCCACACAAAAATGCCCTGAACCTGTACCCGACCATAACCTCCCTGTCTCACTGGACCGTACCACTGCAGAACTACACACAAATATGCCCTGAACCTGTACCCTCCATAACCTCCCTGTCTCACTGGAACGTACCAATGCAGAACTACACACAAATATGCCCTGAACATGTACCCCTCCATAACCTCCCTGTCTCATTGGAACGTACCAATGCAGACCTCCGCACAAATATGCACTGAACCGGTACCCTCCATAACCTCCCTGTCTCACTGGAACGTACCAATGCCGAATTCCACACAAATATGCCCTTTACGTGTACCCGCTCATAACCTCCTTGTCTCACTGGAACGCACCAATGCAGAACTCCACACAAATTTGTCCTGAACCTGTGCCCCTCCATAACATCCCTGTCTCACTGGAACGTACCAATGCAGAACTCAACACAAATATGCCCTGAACCTGTACCCTCCATAACCTCCCTGTCTCACTGGACCGTACCATTGTAGAACACCACACAAATATGCCCTGAACCTGTACCCTCCATAACCGCCCTGTCTCACTGGAACGTACCAATGCAGAACTACACACAAATATGGCCTTTACGTATAGCCGCCCATAATCTCCTTGTCTCACTGGAACGCACCAATGCAGATCTCCACACAAATTTGCCCTGAACCTGTACCCCTCCATAACCTCACTGTCTCAATGGAACGTACCAATGCAGAACTCCACTCAAATATGTCCTGATCCTGTACCGTGCATAACCTCCCTGTCTCACTGGAACGTACCAATGCAGAATTCCACACAAATATGCCCTGAACGTGTACCCGCCCATAACCTCCTTGTCTCACTGGAACGCACCCATGCAGAACTCTACACAATTTGCCCTGAACCTGTACCGGTCCATAGCCTCCCTGTCTTATTGGATTGTCCCACTGCAGAACTCCACACAAATATGCCATGAACCTGTACACTCCATAACCTCCCTGTCTCACTGGAAAGTACCAATGCAGAACTCCACACAAATATGCACTGAACCTGTACCCGACCATAATCTCCCTGTCTCACTGGAACGTACCACTGCAGAACTCCACACAAATATGCCCTGAACCTGTAACCTCCATAATCTCCCTGTCTCACTGGAACGTACCAATGTAGAACTACACACAAATATGCCCTGAACCTGTACCCCTCCATAACCTCCTTGTCTCACTGGAGCGCACCAATGCAGAACTCCACACAAATTTGCCCTGAACCTGTACTCCTCCATAACCTCCCTGTCTCACTGGAACGTACCAATGCAGAACTCCACACAAATATGCCCTGATCCTGTACCCGTCCATAACCTCCCTGTCTCATTGGATCGTCCCACTGCAGAACTCCACACAAATAAGCCATGAACCGGTACCCTCCATAACCTCCCTTTCTCACTGGAAAGTACCAATGCAGAACTCCACACAAATATGCCCTTTACGTGTACCCGCCCATAACCTCCTTGTCTCACTGGAACGCACCAATGCAGAACTCCACACAAATTTGCCCTGAACCTGTGCCCCTCCATAACATCCCTGTCTCACTGGAACGTACCAATGCAGAACTCAACACAAATATGCCCTGAACCTGTACCCTCCATAACCTCCCTGTCTCACTGGAACGTACCATTGCAGAACACCACACAAATATGCCCTGAACGTGTACCCCGCCGTAACCTCCTTGTCTCACTGGAAAGTACCAACGCAGAACTCCACACAAATATGCCCTGAACCTGTACCACTCCATAACCTCCCTGTCTCACTGGAAAGTACCAATGCAGAACTCCACACAAATTTGCCCAGAACCGGTACACTCCATAATCTACCTGTCTCACTGGAAAGTACCAATGCAGAATTCCACACAAATATGCCCTGAACGTATACCCGCCCATAACCTCCTTGTCTCACGGAGCGCACCAATGCAGAACTCCACACAAATTTGCCCTGAACCTGTACTCCTCCATAACCTCCCTGTCTCACTGGAACGTACCAATGCAGAACTCCACACAAATATGCCATGAACCGGTACCCTCCATAACCTCCCTGTCTCACTGGAAAGTACCAATGCAGAACTCCACACAAATATGCCCTGAACCTGTACCCGACCATAACCTCCCAGTCTCACTGGACCGTACCACTGCAGAACTCCACACAAATATGCCCTGAACCTGTACCCTCCATAAACTCCCTGTCTCACTGGAACGTACCAATGCAGAATTCCACACAAATATGCCCTGAACCTGTACCTCTCCATAACCTCCCTGTCACACTGGAACGTAGCAATGCAGAACTCCGCACAAATATGCACTGAACCGGTACCCTCCATAACCTCCCTGTCTCACTGGAACGTACCAATGCAGAACTACACACAAATATGCCCTGAACCTGTACCCCTCCATAACCTCCCTGTCTCACTGGAACGTACCAATGCAGAATACCACACAAATATGCCCTGAACGTATAACCGCCCATAACCTCCTTGTCTCACAGGAACGCACCCATGCAGAACTCTACACAATTTGCCCTGAACCTCTACCGGTCCATAGCCTCCCTGTCTCATTGGATCGTCCCACTGCAGAACTCCACACAAATATGCCATGAACCTGTACCCTCCATAACCTCCCTGTCTCACTGGAAAGTACCAATGCAGAACTCCACACAAATATGCCCTGAACCTGTACCCGACCATAACCTCCCTGTCTCACTGGACCGTACCACTGCAGAACTCCACACAAATATGCCCTGAACCTGTACCCTCCATAACCTCCCTGTCTCACTGGAACGTACCAATGCAGAACTACACACAAATATGGCCTGAACATGTACCCCTCCATAACCTCCCTGTCTCGTTGGAACGTACCAATGCAGAACTCCACACAAATGTGCCCTGAACCTGTACCCTCCATAACCTCCCTGTCTCACTGGAACGTACCAATGCAGAACTACACACAAATATGGCCTGAACATGTACCCCTCCATAACCTCCCTGTCTCGTTGGAACGTACCAATGCAGAACTCCACACAAATGTGCCCTGAACCTGTAACCCTCCATAACCTCCCTGTCTCACTGGAACGTACCAATGCAGAACTACACACAAATATGCCCTGAACATGTACCCCTCCATAACCTCCCTGTCTCATTGGAACGTACCAATGCAGAACTCCACACAAATATGCCCTGAACCTGTACCCGACCATAACCTCCCTGTCTCACTGGACCGTACCACTGCAGAACTCCACACAAATATGCCCTGAACCTGTACCCGACCATAACGTCCCTGTCTCACTGGACCGTACCACTGCAGAACTCCACACAAATATGCCCTGAACCTGTACCCCTCCATAACCTCCCTGTCTCACTGGAACGTACCAATGCAGAATACCACACAAATATGCCCTGAACGTGTACCCGCCCATAACCTCCTTGTCTCACAGGAACGCACCCATGCAGAACTCTACACAATTTGCACTGAACCTCTACCGGTCCATAGCCTCCCTGTCTCATTGGATCGTCCCATTGCAGAACTCCACACAAATATGCCATGAACCTGTACCCTCCATAACCTCCCTGTCTCACTGGAAAGTACGAATGCAGATCTCCACACAAATATGCACTGAACCTGTACCCGACCATAACCTCCCTGTCTCACTGGAAAGTACCACTGCAGAACTACACACAAATATGGCCTGAACATGTACCCCTCCATAACCTCCCTGTCTCGTTGGAACGTACCAATGCAGAACTCCACACAAATGTGCCCTGAACCTGTAACCCTCCATAACCTCCCTGTCTCACTGGAACGTACCAATGCAGAACTACACACAAATATGCCCTGAACATGTACCCCTCCATAACCTCCCTGTCTCATTGGAACGTACCAATGCAGAACTCCACACAAATATGCCCTGAACCTGTACCCGACCATAACCTCCCTGTCTCACTGGACCGTACCACTGCAGAACTCCACACAAATATGCCCTGAACCTGTACCCGACCATAACGTCCCTGTCTCACTGGACCGTACCACTGCAGAACTCCACACAAATATGCCCTGAACCTGTACCCCTCCATAACCTCCCTGTCTCACTGGAACGTACCAATGCAGAATACCACACAAATATGCCCTGAACGTGTACCCGCCCATAACCTCCTTGTCTCACAGGAACGCACCCATGCAGAACTCTACACAATTTGCACTGAACCTCTACCGGTCCATAGCCTCCCTGTCTCATTGGATCGTCCCATTGCAGAACTCCACACAAATATGCCATGAACCTGTACCCTCCATAACCTCCCTGTCTCACTGGAAAGTACGAATGCAGAACTCCACACAAATATGCACTGAACCTGTACCCGACCATAACCTCCCTGTCTCACTGGAAAGTACCACTGCAGAACTCCACACAAATATGCCCTGAACCTGTACTCCTCCATAACCTCCCTGTCTCACTGGAACGTACCAATGCAGAACTCCACACAAATATGCCCTGAACCTGTCCCCGTCCATAACCTCCCTGTCTCATTGGATCGTCCCACTGCAGAACTCCACACAATTATGCCATGAACCGGTACCCTCCATAACCTCCCTGTCTCACAGGAACGTACCAATGTAGAACTACACACAAATATGCCCTGAACCTGTACCCCTCCATAACCTCCTTGTCTCACTGGAGCGCACCAATGCAGAACTCCACACAAATTTGCCCTGAACCTGTACTCCTCCATAACCTCCCTGTCTCACTGGAACGTACCAATGAAGAACTCCACACAAATATGCCCTGAACCAGTACCCGTCCATAACCTCCCTGTCTCATTGGATCGTCCCACTGCAGAACTCCACACAAATAAGCCATGAACCGGTACCCTCCATAACCTCCCTGTCTCACTGGAAAGTACCAATGCAGAACTCCACACAAAAATGCCCTGAACCTGTACCCGACCATAACCTCCCTGTCTCACTGGACCGTACCACTGCAGAACTCCACACAAATATGCCCTGAACCTGCACCCTCCATAACCTCCCTGTCTCACTGGAATGTACCAATGCAGAACTACACACAAATATGCCCTGAACATGTACCCCTCCATAACCTCCCTGTCTCATTGGAACGTACCAATGCAGACCTCCGCACAAATATGCACTGAACCGGTACCCTCCATAAACTCCCTGTCTCACTGGAACGTACCAATGCCGAATTCCACACAAATATGCCCTTTACGTGTACCCGCCCATAACCTCCTTGTCTCACTGGAACGCACCAATGCAGAACTCCACACAAATTTGTCCTGAACCTGTGCCCCTCCATAACATCCCTGTCTCACTGGAACGTACCAATGCAGAACTCAACACAAATATGCCCTGAACCTGTACCCTCCATAACCTCCCTGTCTCACTGGACCGTACCATTGTAGAACACCACACAAATATGCCCTGAACCTGTACCCTCCATAACCGCCCTGTCTCACTGGAACGTACCAATGCAGAACTACACACAAATATGCCCTTTACGTGTACCCGCCCATAATCTCCTTGTCTCACTGGAACGCACCAATGCAGATCTCCACACAAATCTGCCCTGAACCTGTACCCCTCCATAACCTCACTGTCTCAATGGAACGTACCAATGCAGAACTCCACTCAAATATGTCCTGATCCTGTACCGTGCATAACCTCCCTGTCTCACTGGAACGTACCAATGCCGAACACCACACAAATATGCCCTGAACCTGTACCCTCCAGATCCTCCCTGTCTCACTGGAACGTACCAATGCAGAACTACACACAAATATGCCCTGAACCTGTACCCCTCCATAACCTCCCTGTCTCACTGGAACGTACCAATGCAGAATACCACACAAATATGCCCTGAACGTGTACCCGCCCATAATCTCCTTGTCTCACTGGAACGCACCAATGCAGATCTCCACACAAATTTGCCCTGAACCTGTACCCCTCCATAACCTCACTGTCTCAATGGAACGTACCAATGCAGAACTCCACTCAAATATGTCCTGATCCTGTACCGTGCATAACCTCCCTGTCTCACTGGAACGTACCAATGCAGAATTCCACACAAATATGCCCTGAACGTGTACCCGCCCATAACCTCCTTGTCTCACTGGAACGCACCCATGCAGAACTCTACACAATTTGCCCTGAACCTGTACCGGTCCATAGCCTCCCTGTCTTATTGGATTGTCCCACTGCAGAACTCCACACAAATATGCCATGAACCTGTACACTCCATAACCTCCCTGTCTCACTGGAAAGTACCAATGCAGAACTCCACACAAATATGCACTGAACCTGTACCCGACCATAATCTCCCTGTCTCACTGGAACGTACCACTGCAGAACTCCACACAAATATGCCCTGAACCTGTAACCTCCATAATCTCCCTGTCTCACTGGAACGTACCAATGTAGAACTACACACAAATATGCCCTGAACCTGTACCCCTCCATAACCTCCTTGTCTCACTGGAGCGCACCAATGCAGAACTCCACACAAATTTGCCCTGAACCTGTACTCCTCCATAACCTCCCTGTCTCACTGGAACGTACCAATGCAGAACTCCACACAAATATGCCCTGATCCTGTACCCGTCCATAACCTCCCTGTCTCATTGGATCGTCCCACTGCAGAACTCCACACAAATAAGCCATGAACCGGTACCCTCCATAACCTCCCTTTCTCACTGGAAAGTACCAATGCAGAACTCCACACAAATATGCCCTTTACGTGTACCCGCCCATAACCTCCTTGTCTCACTGGAACGCACCAATGCAGAACTCCACACAAATTTGCCCTGAACCTGTGCCCCTCCATAACATCCCTGTCTCACTGGAACGTACCAATGCAGAACTCAACACAAATATGCCCTGAACCTGTACCCTCCATAACCTCCCTGTCTCACTGGAACGTACCATTGCAGAACACCACACAAATATGCCCTGAACGTGTACCCCGCCGTAACCTCCTTGTCTCACTGGAAAGTACCAACGCAGAACTCCACACAAATATGCCCTGAACCTGTACCACTCCATAACCTCCCTGTCTCACTGGAAAGTACCAATGCAGAACTCCACACAAATTTGCCCAGAACCGGTACACTCCATAATCTACCTGTCTCACTGGAAAGTACCAATGCAGAATTCCACACAAATATGCCCTGAACGTATACCCGCCCATAACCTCCTTGTCTCACGGAGCGCACCAATGCAGAACTCCACACAAATTTGCCCTGAACCTGTACTCCTCCATAACCTCCCTGTCTCACTGGAACGTACCAATGCAGAACTCCACACAAATATGCCATGAACCGGTACCCTCCATAACCTCCCTGTCTCACTGGAAAGTACCAATGCAGAACTCCACACAAATATGCCCTGAACCTGTACCCGACCATAACCTCCCAGTCTCACTGGACCGTACCACTGCAGAACTCCACACAAATATGCCCTGAACCTGTACCCTCCATAAACTCCCTGTCTCACTGGAACGTACCAATGCAGAATTCCACACAAATATGCCCTGAACCTGTACCTCTCCATAACCTCCCTGTCACACTGGAACGTAGCAATGCAGAACTCCGCACAAATATGCACTGAACCGGTACCCTCCATAACCTCCCTGTCTCACTGGAACGTACCAATGCAGAACTACACACAAATATGCCCTGAACCTGTACCCCTCCATAACCTCCCTGTCTCACTGGAACGTACCAATGCAGAATACCACACAAATATGCCCTGAACGTATAACCGCCCATAACCTCCTTGTCTCACAGGAACGCACCCATGCAGAACTCTACACAATTTGCCCTGAACCTCTACCGGTCCATAGCCTCCCTGTCTCATTGGATCGTCCCACTGCAGAACTCCACACAAATATGCCATGAACCTGTACCCTCCATAACCTCCCTGTCTCACTGGAAAGTACCAATGCAGAACTCCACACAAATATGCCCTGAACCTGTACCCGACCATAACCTCCCTGTCTCACTGGACCGTACCACTGCAGAACTCCACACAAATATGCCCTGAACCTGTACCCTCCATAACCTCCCTGTCTCACTGGAACGTACCAATGCAGAACTACACACAAATATGGCCTGAACATGTACCCCTCCATAACCTCCCTGTCTCGTTGGAACGTACCAATGCAGAACTCCACACAAATGTGCCCTGAACCTGTACCCTCCATAACCTCCCTGTCTCACTGGAACGTACCAATGCAGAACTACACACAAATATGGCCTGAACATGTACCCCTCCATAACCTCCCTGTCTCGTTGGAACGTACCAATGCAGAACTCCACACAAATGTGCCCTGAACCTGTAACCCTCCATAACCTCCCTGTCTCACTGGAACGTACCAATGCAGAACTACACACAAATATGCCCTGAACATGTACCCCTCCATAACCTCCCTGTCTCATTGGAACGTACCAATGCAGAACTCCACACAAATATGCCCTGAACCTGTACCCGACCATAACCTCCCTGTCTCACTGGACCGTACCACTGCAGAACTCCACACAAATATGCCCTGAACCTGTACCCGACCATAACGTCCCTGTCTCACTGGACCGTACCACTGCAGAACTCCACACAAATATGCCCTGAACCTGTACCCCTCCATAACCTCCCTGTCTCACTGGAACGTACCAATGCAGAATACCACACAAATATGCCCTGAACGTGTACCCGCCCATAACCTCCTTGTCTCACAGGAACGCACCCATGCAGAACTCTACACAATTTGCACTGAACCTCTACCGGTCCATAGCCTCCCTGTCTCATTGGATCGTCCCATTGCAGAACTCCACACAAATATGCCATGAACCTGTACCCTCCATAACCTCCCTGTCTCACTGGAAAGTACGAATGCAGATCTCCACACAAATATGCACTGAACCTGTACCCGACCATAACCTCCCTGTCTCACTGGAAAGTACCACTGCAGAACTACACACAAATATGGCCTGAACATGTACCCCTCCATAACCTCCCTGTCTCGTTGGAACGTACCAATGCAGAACTCCACACAAATGTGCCCTGAACCTGTAACCCTCCATAACCTCCCTGTCTCACTGGAACGTACCAATGCAGAACTACACACAAATATGCCCTGAACATGTACCCCTCCATAACCTCCCTGTCTCATTGGAACGTACCAATGCAGAACTCCACACAAATATGCCCTGAACCTGTACCCGACCATAACCTCCCTGTCTCACTGGACCGTACCACTGCAGAACTCCACACAAATATGCCCTGAACCTGTACCCGACCATAACGTCCCTGTCTCACTGGACCGTACCACTGCAGAACTCCACACAAATATGCCCTGAACCTGTACCCCTCCATAACCTCCCTGTCTCACTGGAACGTACCAATGCAGAATACCACACAAATATGCCCTGAACGTGTACCCGCCCATAACCTCCTTGTCTCACAGGAACGCACCCATGCAGAACTCTACACAATTTGCACTGAACCTCTACCGGTCCATAGCCTCCCTGTCTCATTGGATCGTCCCATTGCAGAACTCCACACAAATATGCCATGAACCTGTACCCTCCATAACCTCCCTGTCTCACTGGAAAGTACGAATGCAGAACTCCACACAAATATGCACTGAACCTGTACCCGACCATAACCTCCCTGTCTCACTGGAAAGTACCACTGCAGAACTCCACACAAATATGCCCTGAACCTGTACTCCTCCATAACCTCCCTGTCTCACTGGAACGTACCAATGCAGAACTCCACACAAATATGCCCTGAACCTGTCCCCGTCCATAACCTCCCTGTCTCATTGGATCGTCCCACTGCAGAACTCCACACAATTATGCCATGAACCGGTACCCTCCATAACCTCCCTGTCTCACAGGAACGTACCAATGTAGAACTACACACAAATATGCCCTGAACCTGTACCCCTCCATAACCTCCTTGTCTCACTGGAGCGCACCAATGCAGAACTCCACACAAATTTGCCCTGAACCTGTACTCCTCCATAACCTCCCTGTCTCACTGGAACGTACCAATGAAGAACTCCACACAAATATGCCCTGAACCAGTACCCGTCCATAACCTCCCTGTCTCATTGGATCGTCCCACTGCAGAACTCCACACAAATAAGCCATGAACCGGTACCCTCCATAACCTCCCTGTCTCACTGGAAAGTACCAATGCAGAACTCCACACAAAAATGCCCTGAACCTGTACCCGACCATAACCTCCCTGTCTCACTGGACCGTACCACTGCAGAACTCCACACAAATATGCCCTGAACCTGCACCCTCCATAACCTCCCTGTCTCACTGGAATGTACCAATGCAGAACTACACACAAATATGCCCTGAACATGTACCCCTCCATAACCTCCCTGTCTCATTGGAACGTACCAATGCAGACCTCCGCACAAATATGCACTGAACCGGTACCCTCCATAAACTCCCTGTCTCACTGGAACGTACCAATGCCGAATTCCACACAAATATGCCCTTTACGTGTACCCGCCCATAACCTCCTTGTCTCACTGGAACGCACCAATGCAGAACTCCACACAAATTTGTCCTGAACCTGTGCCCCTCCATAACATCCCTGTCTCACTGGAACGTACCAATGCAGAACTCAACACAAATATGCCCTGAACCTGTACCCTCCATAACCTCCCTGTCTCACTGGACCGTACCATTGTAGAACACCACACAAATATGCCCTGAACCTGTACCCTCCATAACCGCCCTGTCTCACTGGAACGTACCAATGCAGAACTACACACAAATATGCCCTTTACGTGTACCCGCCCATAATCTCCTTGTCTCACTGGAACGCACCAATGCAGATCTCCACACAAATCTGCCCTGAACCTGTACCCCTCCATAACCTCACTGTCTCAATGGAACGTACCAATGCAGAACTCCACTCAAATATGTCCTGATCCTGTACCGTGCATAACCTCCCTGTCTCACTGGAACGTACCAATGCCGAACACCACACAAATATGCCCTGAACCTGTACCCTCCAGATCCTCCCTGTCTCACTGGAACGTACCAATGCAGAACTACACACAAATATGCCCTGAACCTGTACCCCTCCATAACCTCCCTGTCTCACTGGAACGTACCAATGCAGAATACCACACAAATATGCCCTGAACGTGTACCCGCCCATAACCTCCTTGTCTCACTGGAACGCACCAATGCAGAACTCCACACAAATTTGCCCTTAACCTGTACCCCTCCATAAACTCCCTGTCTCACTGGAACGTACCAATGCAGAACTCCACACAAATTTGCCCTGAACCGGTACCCTCCATAACCTCCCTGTCTCACTGGAACGTACCAATGCAGAATTCCACACAAATATGCCCTGAACGTGTACCCGCCCATAACCTCCTTGTCTCACTGGAACGCACCCATGCAGAACTCTACACAATTTGCCCTGAAACTGTACCGGTCCATAGCCTCCCTGTCTCATTGGATTGTCCCACTGCAGAACTCCACACAAATATGCCATGAACCTGTACACTCCATAACCTCCCTGTCTCACTGGAAAGTACCAATGCAGAACTCCACACAAATATGCACTGAACCTGTACCCGACCATAACCTCCCTGTCTCACTGGAACGTACCACTGCAGAACTCCACACAAATATGCCCTGAACCTGTAACCTCCATAACCTCCCTGTCTCACTGGAACGTACCAATGTAGAACTACACACAAATATGCCCTGAACCTGTACCCCTCCATAACCTCCTTGTCTCACTGGAGCGCACCAATGCAGAACTCCACACAAATTTGCCCTGAACCTGTACTCCTCCATAACCTCCCTGTCTCACTGGAACGTACCAATGCAGAACTCCACACAAATATGCCCTGAACCTGTACCCGTCCATAACCTCCCTGTCTCATTGGATCGTCCCTCTGCGGAACTCCACACAAATAAGCCATGAACCGGTACCCTCCATAACCTCCCTGTCTCACTGGAAAGTACCAATGCAGAACTCCACACAAATATGCCCTTTACGTGTACCCGCCCATAACCTCCTTGTCTCACTGGAACGCACCAATGCAGAACTCCACACAAATTTGCCCTGAACCTGTGCCCCTCCATAACATCCCTGTCTCACTGGAACGTACCAATGCAGAACTCAACACAAATATGCCCTGAACCTGTACCCTCCATAACCTCCCTGTCTCACTGGAACGTACCATTGCAGAACACCACACAAATATGCCCTGAACGTGTACCCCGCCATAACCTCCTTGTCTCACTGGAAAGTACCAACGCAGAACTCCACACAAATATGCCCTGAACCTGTACCACTCCATAACCTCCCTGTCTCACTGGAACGTACCAATGCAGAATCCACACAAATTTGCCCAGAACCGGTTCACTCCATAATCTACCTGTCTCACTGGAACGTACCAATGCAGAATTCCACACAAATATGCCCTGAACGTATACCCGCCCATAACCTCCTTGTCTCACGGAGCGCACCAATGCAGAACTCCACACAAATTTGCCCTGAACCTGTACTCCTCCATAACCTCACTGTCTCACTGGAACGTACCAATGCAGAACTCCACACAAATATGCCATGAACCGGTACCCTCCATAACCTCCCTGTCTCACTGGAAAGTACCAATGCAGAACTCCACACAAATATGCCCTGAACCTGTACCCGACCATAACCTCCCAGTCTCACTGGACCGTACCACTGCAGAACTCCACACAAATATGCCCTGAACCTGTACCCTCCATAACCTCCCTGTCTCACTGGAACGTACCAATGCAGAATTCCACACAAATATGCCCTGAACCTGTACCTCTCCATAACCTCCCTGTCACACTGGAACGTAGCAATGCAGAACTCCGCACAAATATGCACTGAACCGGTACCCTCCATAACCTCCCTGTCTCACTGGAACGTACCAATGCAGAACTACACACAAATATGCCCTGAACCTGTACCCCTCCATAACCTCCCTGTCTCACTGGAACGTACCAATGCAGAATACCACACAAATATGCCCTGAACGTATAACCACCCATAACCTCCTTGTCTCACAGGAACGCACCCATGCAGAACTCTACACAATTTGCCCTGAACCTCTACCGGTCCATAGCCTCCCTGTCTCATTGGATCGTCCCACTGCAGAACTCCAGACAAATATGCCATGAACCTGTACCCGACCATAACCACCCTGTCTCACTGGACCGTACCACTGCAGAACTCCACACAAATATGCCCTGAACCTGTACCCTCCATAACCTCCCTGTCTCACTGGAACGTACCAATGCAGAACTACACACAAATATGGCCTGAACATGTACCCCTCCATAACCTCCCTGTCTCGTTGGAACGTACCAATGCAGAACTCCACACAAATGTGCCATGAACCTGTACCCTCCATAACCTCCCTGTCTCACTGGAACGTACCAATGCAGAACTACACACAAATATGGCCTGAACATGTACCCCTCCATAACCTCCCTGTCTCGTTGGAACGTACCAATGCAGAACTCCACACAAATGTGCCCTGAACCTGTAACCCTCCATAACCTCCCTGTCTCACTGGAACGTACCAATGCAGAACTACACACAAATATGCCCTGAACATGTACCCCTCCATAACCTCCCTGTCTCATTGGAACGTACCAATGCAGAACTCCACACAAATATGCCCTGAACCTGTACCCGACCATAACCTCCCTGTCTCACTGGACCGTACCACTGCAGAACTCCACACAAATATGCCCTGAACCTGTACCCGACCATAACGTCCCTGTCTCACTGGACCGTACCACTGCAGAACTCCACACAAATATGCCCTGAACCTGTACCCTCCATAACCTCCCTGTCTCACTGGAACGTACCAATGCAGAATTCCACACAAATATGCCCTGAACCTGTACCTCTCCATAACCTCCCTGTCACACTGGAACGTAGCAATGCAGAACTCCGCACAAATATGCACTGAACCTGTACCCGACCATAACCTCCCTGTCTCACTGGAACGTACCACTGCAGAACTCCACACAAATATGCCCTGAACCTGTAACCTCCATAACCTCCCTGTCTCACTGGAACGTACCAATGTAGAACTACACACAAATATGCCCTGAACCTGTACCCCTCCATAACCTCCTTGTCTCACTGGAGCGCACCAATGCAGAACTCCACACAAATTTGCCCTGAACCTGTACTCCTCCATAACCTCCCTGTCTCACTGGAACGTACCAATGCAGAACTCCACACAAATATGCCCTGAACCTGTACCCGTCCATAACCTCCCTGTCTCATTGGATCGTCCCTCTGCGGAACTCCACACAAATAAGCCATGAACCGGTAACCTCCATAACCTCCCTGTCTCACTGGAAAGTACCAATGCAGAACTCCACACAAATATGCCCTTTACGTGTACCCGCCCATAACCTCCTTGTCTCACTGGAACGCACCAATGCAGAACTCCACACAAATTTGCCCTGAACCTGTGCCCCTCCATAACATCCCTGTCTCACTGGAACGTACCAATGCAGAACTCAACACAAATATGCCCTGAACCTGTACCCTCCATAACCTCCCTGTCTCACTGGAACGTACCATTGCAGAACACCACACAAATATGCCCTGAACGTGTACCCCGCCATAACCTCCTTGTCTCACTGGAAAGTACCAACGCAGAACTCCACACAAATATGCCCTGAACCTGTACCACTCCATAACCTCCCTGTCTCACTGGAACGTACCAATGCAGAATCCACACAAATTTGCCCAGAACCGGTTCACTCCATAATCTACCTGTCTCACTGGAACGTACCAATGCAGAATTCCACACAAATATGCCCTGAACGTATACCCGCCCATAACCTCCTTGTCTCACGGAGCGCACCAATGCAGAACTCCACACAAATTTGCCCTGAACCTGTACTCCTCCATAACCTCACTGTCTCACTGGAACGTACCAATGCAGAACTCCACACAAATATGCCATGAACCGGTACCCTCCATAACCTCCCTGTCTCACTGGAAAGTACCAATGCAGAACTCCACACAAATATGCCCTGAACCTGTACCCGACCATAACCTCCCAGTCTCACTGGACCGTACCACTGCAGAACTCCACACAAATATGCCCTGAACCTGTACCCTCCATAACCTCCCTGTCTCACTGGAACGTACCAATGCAGAATTCCACACAAATATGCCCTGAACCTGTACCTCTCCATAACCTCCCTGTCACACTGGAACGTAGCAATGCAGAACTCCGCACAAATATGCACTGAACCGGTACCCTCCATAACCTCCCTGTCTCACTGGAACGTACCAATGCAGAACTACACACAAATATGCCCTGAACCTGTACCCCTCCATAACCTCCCTGTCTCACTGGAACGTACCAATGCAGAATACCACACAAATATGCCCTGAACGTATAACCACCCATAACCTCCTTGTCTCACAGGAACGCACCCATGCAGAACTCTACACAATTTGCCCTGAACCTCTACCGGTCCATAGCCTCCCTGTCTCATTGGATCGTCCCACTGCAGAACTCCACACAAATATGCCATGAACCTGTACCCTCCATAACCTCCCTGTCTCACTGGAAAGTACCAATGCAGAACTCCACACAAATATGCCCTGAACCTGTACCCGACCATAACCACCCTGTCTCACTGGACCGTACCACTGCAGAACTCCACACAAATATGCCCTGAACCTGTACCCTCCATAACCTCCCTGTCTCACTGGAACGTACCAATGCAGAACTACACACAAATATGGCCTGAACATGTACCCCTCCATAACCTCCCTGTCTCGTTGGAACGTACCAATGCAGAACTCCACACAAATGTGCCATGAACCTGTACCCTCCATAACCTCCCTGTCTCACTGGAACGTACCAATGCAGAACTACACACAAATATGGCCTGAACATGTACCCCTCCATAACCTCCCTGTCTCGTTGGAACGTACCAATGCAGAACTCCACACAAATGTGCCCTGAACCTGTAACCCTCCATAACCTCCCTGTCTCACTGGAACGTACCAATGCAGAACTACACACAAATATGCCCTGAACATGTACCCCTCCATAACCTCCCTGTCTCATTGGAACGTACCAATGCAGAACTCCACACAAATATGCCCTGAACCTGTACCCGACCATAACCTCCCTGTCTCACTGGACCGTACCACTGCAGAACTCCACACAAATATGCCCTGAACCTGTACCCGACCATAACGTCCCTGTCTCACTGGACCGTACCACTGCAGAACTCCACACAAATATGCCCTGAACCTGTACCCTCCATAACCTCCCTGTCTCACTGGAACGTACCAATGCAGAATTCCACACAAATATGCCCTGAACCTGTACCTCTCCATAACCTCCCTGTCACACTGGAACGTAGCAATGCAGAACTCCGCACAAATATGCACTGAACCGGTACCCTCCATAACCTCCCTGTCTCACTGGAACGTACCAATGCAGAACTACACACAAATATGCCCTGAACCTGTACCCCTCCATAACCTCCCTGTCTCACTGGAACGTACCAATGCAGAATACCACACAAATATGCCCTGAACGTATAACCGCCCATAACCTCCTTGTCTCACAGGAACGCACCCATGCAGAACTCTACACAATTTGCCCTGAACCTCTACCGGTCCATAGCCTCCCTGTCTCATTGGATCGTCCCACTGCAGAACTCCACACAAATATGCCATGAACCTGTACCCTCCATAACCTCCCTGTCTCACTGGAAAGTACCAATGCAGAACTCCACACAAATATGCCCTGAACCTGTACCCGACCATAACCTCCCTGTCTCACTGGACCGTACCACTGCAGAACTCCACACAAATATGCCCTGAACCTGTACCCTCCATAACCTCCCTGTCTCACTGGAACGTACCAATGCAGAACTACACACAAATATGGCCTGAACATGTACCCCTCCATAACCTCCCTGTCTCGTTTGAACGTACCAATGCAGAACTCCACACAAATGTGCCATGAACCTGTACCCTCCATAACCTCCCTGTCTCACTGGAACGTACCAATGCAGAACTACACACAAATATGGCCTGAACATGTACCCCTCCATAACCTCCCTGTCTCGTTGGAACGTACCAATGCAGAACTCCACACAAATGTGCCCTGAACCTGTAACCCTCCATAACCTCCCTGTCTCACTGGAACGTACCAATGCAGAACTACACACAAATATGCCCTGAACATGTACCCCTCCATAACCTCCCTGTCTCATTGGAACGTACCAATGCAGAACTCCACACAAATATGCCCTGAACCTGTACCCGACCATAACCTCCTTGTCTCACTGGACCGTACCACTGCAGAACTCCTCACAAATATGCCCTGAACCTGTACCCGACCATAACGTCCCTGTCTCACTGGACCGTACCACTGCAGAACTCCACACAAATATGCCCTGAACCTGTACCCTCCATAACCTCCCTGTCTCACTGGAACGTACCAATGCAGAATTCCACACAAATATGCCCTGAACCTGTACCTCTCCATAACCTCCCTGTCACACTGGAACGTAGCAATGCAGAACTCCGCACAAATATGCACTGAACCGGTACCCTCCATAACCTCCCTGTCTCACTGGAACGTACCAATGCAGAACTACACACAAATATGCCCTGAACCTGTACCCCTCCATAACCTCCCTGTCTCACTGGAACGTACCAATGCAGAACTCCACACAAATATGCCCTGAACCTGTCCCCGTCCATAACCTCCCTGTCTCATTGGATCGTCCCACTGCAGAACTCCACACAAATATGCCATGAACCTGTACCCTCCATAACCTCCCTGTCTCACTGGAAAGTACCAATGCAGAACTCCACACAAATATGCCCTGAACCTGTACCCGACCATAACCTCCCTGTCTCACTGGACCGTACCACTGCAGAACTCCACACAAATATGCCCTGAACCTGTACCCTCCATAACCTCCCTGTCTCACTGGAACGTACCAATGCAGAACTCCACACAAATATGCCCTGAACCTGTACCTCTCCATAACCTCCCTGTCATACTGGAACGTAGCAATGCAGAACTCCGCACAAATATGCACTGAACCGGTACCCTCCATAACATCCCTGTCTCACTGGAACGTACCAATGCAGAACTACACACAAATATGCCCTGAACCTGTACCCCTCCATAACCTCCCTGTCTCACTGGAACGTACCAATGCAGAATACCACACAAATATGCCCTGAACGTATAACGGCCCATAACCTCCTTGTCTCACAGGAACGCACCCATGCAGAACTCTACACAATTTGCCCTGAACCTCTACCGGTCCATAGCCTCCCTGTCTCATTGGATCGTCCCACTGCAGAACTCCACACAAATATGCCATGAACCTGTACCCTCCATAACCTCCCTGTCTCACTGGAAAGTACCAATGCAGAACTCCACACAAATATGCCCTGAACCTGTACCCGACCATAACCTCCCTGTCTCACTGGACCGTACCACTGCAGAACTCCACACAAATATGCCCTGAACCTGTACCCTCCATAACCTCCCTGTCTCACTGGAACGTACCAATGCAGAACTACACACAAATATGGCCTGAACATGTACCCCTCCATAACCTCCCTGTCTCGTTGGAACGTACCAATGCAGAACTCCACGCAAATGTGCCCTGAACCTGTACCCTCCATAACCTCCCTGTCTCACTGGAACGTACCAATGCAGAACTACACACAAATATGGCCTGAACATGTACCCCTCCATAACCTCCCTGTCTCGTTGGAACGTACCAATGCAGAACTCCACACAAATGTGCCCTGAACCTGTAACCCTCCATAACCTCCCTGTCTCACTGGAACGTACCAATGCAGAACTACACACAAATATGCCCTGAACATGTCCCCCTGCATAACCTCCCTGTCTCATTGGAACGTACCAATGCAGAACTCCACACAAATATGCCCTGAACCTGTACCCGACCATAACCTCCCTGTCTCACTGGACCGTACCACTGCAGAACTCCACACAAATATGCCCTGAACCTGTACCCGACCATAACGTCCCTGTCTCACTGGACCGTACCACTGCAGAACTCCACACAAATATGCCCTGAACCTGTACCCTCCATAACCTCCCTGTCTCACTGGAACGTACCAATGTAGAACTCCACACAAATATGCCCTGAACCTGTACCTCTCCATAACCTCCCTGTCATACTGGAACGTAGCAATGCAGAACTCCGCACAAATATGCACTGAACCGGTACCCTCCATAACATCCCTGTCTCACTGGAACGTACCAATGCAGAACTACACACAAATATGCCCTGAACCTGTACCCCTCCATAACCTCCCTGTCTCACTGGAACGTACCAATGCAGAATACCACACAAATATGCCCTGAACGTGTACCCGCCCATAACCTCCTTGTCTCACAGGAACGCACCCATGCAGAACTCTACACAATTTGCACTGAACCTCTACCGGTCCATAGCCTCCCTGTCTCATTGGATCGTCCCATTGCAGAACTCCACACAAATATGCCATGAACCTGTACCCTCCATAACTTCCCTGTCTCACTGGAAAGTACGAATGCAGAACTCCACACAAATATGCACTGAACCTGTACCCGACAATAACTTCCCTGTCTCACTGGAAAGTACCACTGCAGAACTCCACACAAATATGCCCTGAACCTGTACCCTCCATAACCTCCCTGTCTCACTGGAACGTACCAATGCAGAACTACACACAAATATGGCCTGAACATGTACCCCTCCATAACCTCCCTGTCTCGTTGGAACGTACCAATGCAGAACTCCACACAAATGTGCCATGAACCTGTACCCTCCATAACCTCCCTGTCTCACTGGAACGTACCAATGCAGAACTACACACAAATATGGCCTGAACATGTACCCCTCCATAACCTCCCTGTCTCGTTGGAACGTACCAATGCAGAACTCCACACAAATGTGCCCTGAACCTGTAACCCTCCATAACCTCCCTGTCTCACTGGAACGTACCAATGCAGAACTACACACAAATATGCCCTGAACATGTACCCCTCCATAACCTCCCTGTCTCATTGGAACGTACCAATGCAGAACTCCACACAAATATGCCCTGAACCTGTACCCGACCATAACCTCCCTGTCTCACTGGACCGTACCACTGCAGAACTCCACACAAATATGCCCTGAACCTGTACCCGACCATAACGTCCCTGTCTCACTGGACCGTACCACTGCAGAACTCCACACAAATATGCCCTGAACCTGTACCCTCCATAACCTCCCTGTCTCACTGGAACGTACCAATGCAGAATTCCACACAAATATGCCCTGAACCTGTACCTCTCCATAACCTCCCTGTCACACTGGAACGTAGCAATGCAGTACTCCGCACAAATATGCACTGAACCGGTACCCTCCATAACCTCCCTGTCTCACTGGAACGTACCAATGCAGAACTACACACAAATATGCCCTGAACCTGTACCCCTCCATAACCTCCCTGTCTCACTGGAACGTACCAATGCAGAATACCACACAAATATGCCCTGAACGTATAACCGCCCATAACCTCCTTGTCTCACAGGAACGCACCCATGCAGAACTCTACACAATTTGCCCTGAACCTCTACCGGTCCATAGCCTCCCTGTCTCATTGGATCGTCCCACTGCAGAACTCCACACAAATATGCCATGAACCTGTACCCTCCATAACCTCCCTGTCTCACTGGAAAGTACCAATGCAGAACTCCACACAAATATGCCCTGAACCTGTACCCGACCATAACCTCCCTGTCTCACTGGACCGTACCACTGCAGAACTCCACACAAATATGCCCTGAACCTGTACCCTCCATAACCTCCCTGTCTCACTGGAACGTACCAATGCAGAACTACACACAAATATGGCCTGAACATGTACCCCTCCATAACCTCCCTGTCTCGTTGGAACGTACCAATGCAGAACTCCACACAAATGTGCCATGAACCTGTACCCTCCATAACCTCCCTGTCTCACTGGAACGTACCAATGCAGAACTACACACAAATATGGCCTGAACATGTACCCCTCCATAACCTCCCTGTCTCGTTGGAACGTACCAATGCAGAACTCCATACAAATGTGCCCTGAACCTGTAACCCTCCATAACCTCCCTGTCTCACTGGAACGTACCAATGCAGAACTACACACAAATATGCCCTGAACATGTACCCCTCCATAACCTCCCTGTCTCATTGGAACGTACCAATGCAGAACTCCACACAAATATGCCCTGAACCTGTACCCGACCATAACCTCCTTGTCTCACTGGACCGTACCACTGCATTACTCCACACAAATATGCCCTGAACCTGTACCCGACCATAACGTCCCTGTCTCACTGGACCGTACCACTGCAGAACTCCACACAAATATGCCCTGAACCTGTACCCTCCATAACCTCCCTGTCTCACTGGAACGTACCAATGCAGAATTCCACACAAATATGCCCTGAACCTGTACCTCTCCATAACCTCCCTGTCACACTGGAACGTAGCAATGCAGAACTCCGCACAAATATGCACTGAACCGGTACCCTCCATAACCTCCCTGTCTCACTGGAACGTACCAATGCAGAACTACACACAAATATGCCCTGAACCTGTACCCCTCCATAACCTCCCTGTCTCACTGGAACGTACCAATGCAGAACTCCACACAAATATGCCCTGAACCTGTCCCCGTCCATAACCTCCCTGTCTCATTGGATCGTCCCACTGCAGAACTCCACACAAATATGCCATGAACCTGTACCCTCCATAACCTCCCTGTCTCACTGGAAAGTACCAATGCAGAACTCCACACAAATATGCCCTGAACCTGTACCCGACCATAACCTCCCTGTCTCACTGGACCGTACCACTGCAGAACTCCACACAAATATGCCCTGAACCTGTACCCTCCATAACCTCCCTGTCTCACTGGAACGTACCAATGCAGAACTACACACAAATATGGCCTGAACATGTACCCCTCCATAACCTCCCTGTCTCGTTGGAACGTTCCAATGCAGAACTCCACACAAATGTGCCCTGAACCTGTACCCTCCATAACCTCCCTGTCTCACTGGAACGTACCAATGCAGAACTACACACAAATATGGCCTGAACATGTACCCCTCCATAACCTCCCTGTCTCGTTGGAACGTACCAATGCAGAACTCCACACAAATGTGCCCTGAACCTGTAACCCTCCATAACCTCCCTGTCTCCCTGGAACGTACCAATGCAGAACTACACACAAATATGCCCTGAACATGTACCCCTCCATAACCTCCCTGTCTCATTGGAACGTACCAATGCAGAACTCCACACAAATATGCCCTGAACCTGTACCCGACCATAACCTCCCTGTCTCACTGGACGGTACCACTGCAGAACTCCACACAAATATGCCCTGAACCTGTACCCGACCATAACGTCCCTGTCTCACTGGACCGTACCACTGCAGAACTCCACACAAATATGCCCTGAACCTGTACCCTCCATAACCTCCCTGTCTCACTGGAACGTACCAATGCAGAACTCCACACAAATATGCCCTGAACCTGTACCTCTCCATAACCTCCCTGTCATACTGGAACGTAGCAATGCAGAACTCCGCACAAATATGCACTGAACCGGTACCCTCCATAACATCCCTGTCTCACTGGAACGTACCAATGCAGAACTACACACAAATATGCCCTGAACCTGTACCCCTCCATAACCTCCCTGTCTCACTGGAACGTACCAATGCAGAATACCACACAAATATGCCCTGAACGTATAACGGCCCATAACCTCCTTGTCTCACAGGAACGCACCCATGCAGAACTCTACACAATTTGCCCTGAACCTCTACCGGTCCATAGCCTCCCTGTCTCATTGGATCGTCCCACTGCAGAACTCCACACAAATATGCCATGAACCTGTACCCTCCATAACCTCCCTGTCTCACTGGAAAGTACCAATGCAGAACTCCACACAAATATGCCCTGAACCTGTACCCGACCATAACCTCCCTGTCTCACTGGACCGTACCACTGCAGAACTCCACACAAATATGCCCTGAACCTGTACCCTCCATAACCTCCCTGTCTCACTGGAACGTACCAATGCAGAACTACACACAAATATGGCCTGAACATGTACCCCTCCATAACCTCCCTGTCTCGTTGGAACGTACCAATGCAGAACTCCACACAAATGTGCCCTGAACCTGTACCCTCCATAACCTCCCTGTCTCACTGGAACGTACCAATGCAGAACTACACACAAATATGGCCTGAACATGTACCCCTCCATAACCTCCCTGTCTCGTTGGAACGTACCAATGCAGAACTCCACACAAATGTTCCCTGAACCTGTAACCCTCCATAACCTCCCTGTCTCACTGGAACGTACCAATGCAGAACTACACACAAATATGCCCTGAACATGTACCCCTGCATAACCTCCCTGTCTCATTGGAACGTACCAATGCAGAACTCCACACAAATATGCCCTGAACCTGTACCCGACCATAACCTCCCTGTCTCACTGGACCGTACCACTGCAGAACTCCACACAAATATGCCCTGAACCTGTACCCGACCATAACGTCCCTGTCTCACTGGACCGTACCACTGCAGAACTCCACACAAATATGCCCTGAACCTGTACCCTCCATAACCTCCCTGTCTCACTGGAACGTACCAATGTAGAACTCCACACAAATATGCCCTGAACCTGTACCTCTCCATAACCTCCCTGTCATACTGGAACGTAGCAATGCAGAACTCCGCACAAATATGCACTGAACCGGTACCCTCCATAACATCCCTGTCTCACTGGAACGTACCAATGCAGAACTACACACAAATATGCCCTGAACCTGTACCCCTCCATAACCTCCCTGTCTCACTGGAACGTACCAATGCAGAATACCACACAAATATGCCCTGAACGTGTACCCGCCCATAACCTCCTTGTCTCACAGGAACGCACCCATGCAGAACTCTACACAATTTGCACTGAACCTGTACTCCTCCATAACCTCCCTGTCTCACTGGAACGTACCAATGCAGAACTCCACAGAAATATGCCCTGAACCTGTCCCCGTCCATAACCTCCCTGTCTCATTGGATCGTCCCACTGCAGAACTCCACACAATTATGCCATGAACCGGTACCCTCCATAACCTCCCTGTCTCACTGGAAAGTACCAATGCAGAACTCCACACAAATATGCCCTGAACCTGTACCCGACCATAACCTCCCTGTCTCACTGGACCGTACCACTGCAGAACTCCACACAAATATGCCCTGAACCTGTACCCTCCATAACCTCCCTGTCTCACTGGAACGTACCAATGCAGAACTACACACAAATATGGCCTGAACATGTACCCCTCCATAACCTCCCTGTCTCGTTGGAACGTACCAATGCAGAACTCCACACAAATGTGCCCTGAACCTGTACCTTCCTTAACCTCCCTGTCTCACTGGAACGTACCAATGCAGAACTACACACAAATATGGCCTGAACATGTACCCCTCCATAACCTCCCTGTCTCGTTGGAACGTACCAATGCAGAACTCCACACAAATGTGCCCTGAACCTGTAACCCTCCATAACCTCCCTGTCTCACTGGAACGTACCAATGCAGAACTACACACAAATATGCCCTGAACATGTACCCCTCCATAACCTCCCTGTCGCATTGGAACGTAGCAATGCAGAACTCCACACAAATATGCCCTGAACCTGTACCCTACCATAATCTCCCTGTCTCACTGGACCGTACCACTGCAGAACTCCACACAAATATGCCCTGAACCTGTACCCTCCATAACCTTCCTGTCTCACTGGAACGTACCAATGCAGAACTCCACACAAATATGCCCTGAACCTGTACCCGACCATAACCTCCCTGTCTCACTGGACCGTACCACTGCAGAACTCCACACAAATATGCCCTGAACCTGTACCCTCCATAACCTCCCTGTCTCACTGGAACGTACCAATGCAGAACTCTACACAAATATGCCCTGAACCTGTCCCCGTCCATAACCTCCCTGTCTCATTGGATCGTCCCACTGCAGAACTCCACACAAATATGCCATGAACCTGTACACTCCATAACCTCCCTGTCTCACTGGAAAGTACCAATGCAGAACTCCACACAAATATGCCCTGAACCTGTACCCTCCATAACCTCCCTGTCTCACTGGAACGTACCAATGCAGAACTCCACACAAATATGGCCTGAACATGTACCCCTCCATAAACTCCCTGTCTCGTTGGAACGTACCAATGCAGAACTCCACACAAATGTGCCCTGAACCTGTACCCTCCATAACCTCCCTGTCTCACTGGAACGTACCAATGCAGAACTACACACAAATATGGCCTGAACGTGTACCCCTCCATAACCTCCCTGTCTCGTTGGAACGTAGCAATGCAGAACTCCACACAAATGTGCCCTGAACCTGTACCCCTCCATAACCTCCCTGTCTCACTGGAACGTACCAATGCAGAATACCACACAAATATGCCCTGAACGTATAACGGCCCATAACCTCCTTGTCTCACAGGAACGCACCCATGCAGAACTCTACACAATTTGCCCTGAACCTCTACCGGTCCATAGCCTCCCTGTCTCATTGGATCGTCCCACTGCAGAACTCCACACAAATATGCCATGAACCTGTACCCTCCATAACCTCCCTGTCTCACTGGAAAGTACCAATGCAGAACTCCACACAAATATGCCCTGAACCTGTACCCGACCATAACCTCCCTGTCTCACTGGACCGTACCACTGCAGAACTCCACACAAATATGCCCTGAACCTGTACCCTCCATAACCTCCCTGTCTCACTGGAACGTACCAATGCAGAACTACACACAAATATGGCCTGAACATGTACCCCTCCATAACCTCCCTGTCTCGTTGGAACGTACCAATGCAGAACTCCACACAAATGTGCCCTGAACCTGTACCCTCCATAACCACCCTGTCTCACTGGAACGTACCAATGCAGAACTACACACAAATATGGCCTGAACATGTACCCCTCCATAACCTCCCTGTCTCGTTGGAACGTACCAATGCAGAACTCCACACAAATGTGCCCTGAACCTGTAACCCTCCATAACCTCCCTGTCTCACTGGAACGTACCAATGCAGAACTACACACAAATATGCCCTGAACATGTACCCCTGCATAACCTCCCTGTCTCATTGGAACGTACCAATGCAGAACTCCACACAAATATGCCCTGAACCTGTACCCGACCATAACCTCCCTGTCTCACTGGACCGTACCACTGCAGAACTCCACACAAATATGCCCTGAACCTGTACCCGACCATAACGTCCCTGTCTCACTGGACCGTACCACTGCAGAACTCCACACAAATATGCCCTGAACCTGTACCCTCCATAACCTCCCTGTCTCACTGGAACGTACCAATGTAGAACTCCACACAAATATGCCCTGAACCTGTACCTCTCCATAACCTCCCTGTCATACTGGAACGTAGCAATGCAGAACTCCGCACAAATATGCACTGAACCGGTACCCTCCATAACATCCCTGTCTCACTGGAACGTACCAATGCAGAACTACACACAAATATGCCCTGAACCTGTACCCCTCCATAACCTCCCTGTCTCACTGGAACGTACCAATGCAGAATACCACACAAATATGCCCTGAACGTGTACCCGCCCATAACCACCTTGTCTCACAGGAACGCACCCATGCAGAACTCTACACAATTTGCACTGAACCTCTACCGGTCCATAGCCTCCCTGTCTCATTGGATCGTCCCATTGCAGAACTCCACACAAATATGCCATGAACCTGTACCCTCCATAACCTCCCTGTCTCACTGGAAAGTACGAATGCAGAACTCCACACAAATATGCACTGAACCTGTACCCGACAATAACTTCCCTGTCTCACTGGAAAGTACCACTGCAGAACTCCACACAAATATGCCCTGAACCTGTACCCCTCCATAACCTCCTTGTCTCACTGGAGCGCACCAATGCAGAACTCCACACAAATTTGCCCTGAACCTGTACTCCTCCATAACCTCCCTGTCTCACTGGAACGTACCAATGCAGAACTCCACACAAATATGCCCTGAACCTGTCCCCGTCCATAACCTCCCTGTCTCATTGGATCGTCCCACTGCAGAACTCCACACAATTATGCCATGAACCGGTACCCTCCATAACCTCCCTGTCTCACTGGAAAGTACCAATGCAGAACTCCACACAAATATGCCCTGAACCTGTACCCGACCATAACCTCCCTGTCTCACTGGACCGTACCACTGCAGAACTCCACACAAATATGCCCTGAACCTGTACCCTCCATAACCTCCCTGTCTCACTGGAACGTACCAATGCAGAACTACACACAAATATGGCCTGAACATGTACCCCTCCATAACCTCCCTGTCTCGTTGGAACGTACCAATGCAGAACTCCACAAAAATGTGCCCTGAACCTGTAACTTCCTTAACCTCCCTGTCTCACTGGAACGTACCAATGCAGAACTACACACAAATATGGCCTGAACATGTACCCCTCCATAACCTCCCTGTCTCGTTGGAACGTACCAATGCAGAACTCCACACAAATGTGCCCTGAACCTGTAACCCTCCATAACCTCCCTGTCTCACTGGAACGTACCAATGCAGAACTACACACAAATATGCCCTGAACATGTACCCCTCCATAACCTCCCTGTCTCATTGGAACGTAGCAATGCAGAACTCCACACAAATATGCCCTGAACCTGTACCCTACCATAATCTCCCTGTCTCACTGGACCGTACCACTGCAGAACTCCACACAAATATGCCCTGAACCTGTACCCTCCATAACCTTCCTGTCTCACTGGAACGTACCAATGCAGAACTCCACACAAATATGCCCTGAACCTGTACCCGACCATAACCTCCCTGTCTCACTGGACCGTACCACTGCAGAACTCCACACAAATATGCCCTGAACCTGTACCCTCCATAACCTCCCTGTCTCACTGGAACGTACCAATGCAGAACTCTACACAAATATGCCCTGAACCTGTCCCCGTCCATAACCTCCCTGTCTCATTGGATCGTCCCACTGCAGAACTCCACACAAATATGCCCTGAACCTGTACCCGACCATAACCTCCCTGTCTCACTGGACCGTACCACTGCAGAACTCCACACAAATATGCCCTGAACCTGTACCCTCCATAACCTCCCTGTCTCACTGGAACGTACCAATGCAGAACTCCACACAAATATGCCCTGAACCTGTACCCCTCCATAACCTCCTTGTCTCACTGGAGCGCACCAATGCAGAACTCCACACAAATTTGCCCTGAACCTGTACTCCTCCATAACCTCCCTGTCTCACTGGAACGTACCAATGCAGAACTCCACACAAATATGCCCTGAACCTGTCCCCGTCCATAACCTCCCTGTCTCATTGGATCGTCCCACTGCAGAACTCCACACAATTATGCCATGAACCGGTACCCTCCATAACCTCCCTGTCTCACTGGAAAGTACCAATGCAGAACTCCACACAAATATGCCCTGAACCTGTACCCGACCATAACCTCCCTGTCTCACTGGACCGTACCACTGCAGAACTCCACACAAATATGCCCTGAACCTGTACCCTCCATAACCTCCCTGTCTCACTGGAACGTACCAATGCAGAACTACACACAAATATGGCCTGAACATGTACCCCTCCATAACCTCCCTGTCTCGTTGGAACGTACCAATGCAGAACTCCACACAAATGTGCCCTGAACCTGTACCTTCCTTAACCTCCCTGTCTCACTGGAACGTACCAATGCAGAACTACACACAAATATGGCCTGAACATGTACCCCTCCATAACCTCCCTGTCTCGTTGGAACGTACCAATGCAGAACTCCACACAAATGTGCCCTGAACCTGTAACCCTCCATAACCTCCCTGTCTCACTGGAACGTACCAATGCAGAACTCCACACAAATGTGCCCTGAACCTGTACCTTCCTTAACCTCCCTGTCTCACTGGAACGTACCAATGCAGAACTACACACAAATATGGCCTGAACATGTACCCCTCCATAACCTCCCTGTCTCGTTGGAACGTACCAATGCAGAACTCCACACAAATGTGCCCTGAACCTGTAACCCTCCATAACCTCCCTGTCTCACTGGAACGTACCAATGCAGAACTCCACACAAATATGCCCTGAACCTGTACCCTACCATAATCTCCCTGTCTCACTGGACCGTACCACTGCAGAACTCCACACAAATATGCCCTGAACCTGTACCCTCCATAACCTTCCTGTCTCACTGGAACGTACCAATGCAGAACTCCACACAAATATGCCCTGAACCTGTACCCGACCATAACCTCCCTGTCTCACTGGACCGTACCACTGCAGAACTCCACACAAATATGCCCTGAACCTGTACCCTCCATAACCTCCCTGTCTCACTGGAACGTACCAATGCAGAACTCTACACAAATATGCCCTGAACCTGTCCCCGTCCATAACCTCCCTGTCTCATTGGATCGTCCCACTGCAGAACTCCACACAAATATGCCATGAACCTGTACACTCCATAACCTCCCTGTCTCACTGGAAAGTACCAATGCAGAACTCCACACAAATATGCCCTGAACCTGTAACCTCCACAACCTCCCTGTCTCACTGGAACGTACCAATGTAGAACTACACACAAATATGCCCTGAACCTGTACCCCTCCATAACCTCCTTGTCTCACTGGAGCGCACCAATGAGAACTCCACACAAATTTGCCCTGAACCTGTACTCCTCCATAACCTCCCTGTCTCACTGGAACGTACCAATGCAGAACTCCACACAAATATGCCCTGAACCTGTCCCCGTCCATAACCTCCCTGTCTCATTGGATCGTCCCACTGCAGAACTCCACACAATTATGCCATGAACCGGTACCCTCCATAACCTCCCTGTCTCACTGGAAAGTACCAATGCAGAACTCCACACAAATATGCCCTGAACCTGTACCCGACCATAACCTCCCTGTCTCACTGGACCGTACCACTGCAGAACTCCACACAAATATGCCCTGAACCTGTACCCTCCATAACCTCCCTGTCTCACTGGAACGTACCAATGCAGAACTACACACAAATATGGCCTGAACATGTACCCCTCCATAACCTCCCTGTCTCGTTGGAACGTACCAATGCAGAACTCCACACAAATGTGCCCTGAACCTGTACCCTCCATAACCTCCCTGTCTCACTGGAACGTACCAATGCAGAACTACACACAAATATGGCCTGAACGTGTACCCCTCCATAACCTCCCTGTCTCGTTGGAACGTAGCAATGCAGAACTCCACACAAATGTGCCCTGAACCTGTAACCCTCCAATAACATCCCTGTCTCACTGGAACGTACCAATGCAGAACTACACACAAATATGCCCTGAACATGTACCCCTCCATAACCTCCCTGTCTCATTGGAACGTACCAATGCAGAACTCCACACAAATATGCCCTGAACCTGTACCCGACCATAATCTCCCTGTCTCACTGGACCGTACCACTGCAGAACTCCACACAAATATGCCCTGAACCTGTACCCTCCTTAACCTCCCTGTCTCACTGGAACGTACCAATGCAGAACTACACACAAATATGCCCTGAACATGTACCCTCCATAACCTCCCTGTCTCACTGGAACGTACCAATGCAGAACTCCACACAAATATGCCCTGAACCTGTACCTCTCCATAACCTCCCTGTCATACTGGAACGTAGCAATGCAGAACTCCGCACAAATATGCACTGAACCGGTACCCTCCATAACATCCCTGTCTCACTGGAACGTACCAATGCAGAACTACACACAAATATGCCCTGAACCTGTACCCCTCCATAACCTCCCTGTCTCACTGGAACGTACCAATGCAGAATACCACACAAATATGCCCTGAACGTATAACGGCCCATAACCTCCTTGTCTCACAGGAACGCACCCATGCAGAACTCTACACAATTTGCCCTGAACCTCTACCGGTCCATAGCCTCCCTGTCTCATTGGATCGTCCCACTGCAGAACTCCACACAAATATGCCCTGAACCTGTACCCGACCATAACCTCCCTGTCTCACTGGACCGTACCACTGCAGAACTCCACACAAATATGGCCTGAACATGTACCCCTCCATAACCTCCCTGTCTCGTTGGAACGTACCAATGCAGAACTCCACACAAATGTGCCCTGAACCTGTACCCTCCATAACCTCCCTGTCTCACTGGAACGTACCAATGCAGAACTACACACAAATATGGCCTGAACATGTACCCCTCCATAACCTCCCTGTCTCGTTGGAACGTACCAATGCAGAACTCCACACAAATGTGCCCTGAACCTGTAACCCTCCATAACCTCCCTGTCTCACTGGAACGTACCAATGCAGAACTACACACAAATATGCCCTGAACATGTACCCCTCCATAACCTCCCTGTCTCATTGGAACGTACCAATGCAGAACTCCACACAAATATGCCCTGAACCTGTACCCGACCATAACCTCCCTGTCTCACTGGACCGTACCACTGCAGAACTCCACACAAATATGCCCTGAACCTGTACCCGACCATAACGTCCCTGTCTCACTGGACCGTACCACGGCAGAACTCCACACAAATATGCCCTGAACCTGTACCCTCCATAACCTCCCTGTCTCACTGGAACGTACCAATGTAGAACTCCACACAAATATGCCCTGAACCTGTACCTCTCCATAACCTCCCTGTCATACTGGAACGTAGCAATGCAGAACTCCGCACAAATATGCACTGAACCGGTACCCTCCATAACATCCCTGTCTCACTGGAACGTACCAATGCAGAACTACACACAAATATGCCCTGAACCTGTACCCCTCCATAACCTCCCTGTCTCACTGGAACGTACCAATGCAGAATACCACACAAATATGCCCTGAACGTGTACCCGCCCATAACCTCCTTGTCTCACAGGAACGCACCCATGCAGAACTCTACACAATTTGCACTGAACCTATACCGGTCCATAGCCTCCCTGTCTCATTGGATCGTCCCATTGCAGAACTCCACACAAATATGCCATGAACCTGTACCCTCCATAACCTCCCTGTCTCACTGGAAAGTACGAATGCAGAACTCCACACAAATATGCACTGAACCTGTACCCGACAATAACTTCCCTGTCTCACTGGAAAGTACCACTGCAGAACTCCACACAAATATGCCCTGAACCTGTACCCCTCCATAACCTCCTTGTCTCACTGGAGCGCACCAATGCAGAACTCCACACAAATTTGCCCTGAACCTGTACTCCTCCATAACCTCCCTGTCTCACTGGAACGTACCAATGCAGAACTCCACACAAATATGCCCTGAACCTGTCCCCGTCCATAACCTCCCTGTCTCATTGGATCGTCCCACTGCAGAACTCCACACAATTATGCCATGAACCGGTACCCTCCATAACCTCCCTGTCTCACTGGAAAGTACCAATGCAGAACTCCACACAAATATGCCCTGAACCTGTACCCGACCATAACCTCCCTGTCTCACTGGACCGTACCACTGCAGAACTCCACACAAATATGCCCTGAACCTGTACCCTCCATAACCTCCCTGTCTCACTGGAACGTACCAATGCAGAACTACACACAAATATGGCCTGAACATGTACCCCTCCATAACCTCCCTGTCTCGTTGGAACGTACCAATGCAGAACTCCACACAAATGTGCCCTGAACCTGTACCTTCCATAACCTCCCTGTCTCACTGGAACGTACCAATGCAGAACTACACACAAATATGGCCTGAACATGTTCCCCTCCATAACCTCCCTGTCTCGTTGGAACGTACCAATGCAGAACTCCACACAAATGTGCCCTGAACCTGTAACCCTCCATAACCTCCCTGACTCACTGGAACGTACCAATGCAGAACTACACACAAATATGCCCTGAACATGTACCCCTCCATAACCTCCCTGTCTCATTGGAACGTAGCAATGCAGAACTCCACACAAATATGCCCTGAACCTGTACCCGACCATAATCTCCCTGTCTCACTGGACCGTACCACTGCAGAACTCCACACAAATATGCCCTGAACCTGTACCCTCCATAACCTCCCTGTCTCACTGGAACGTACCAATGCAGAACTCCACACAAATATGCCCTGAACCTGTACCCGACCATAACCTCCCTGTCTCACTGGACCGTACCACTGCAGAACTCCACACAAATATGCCCTGAACCTGTACCCTCCATAACCTCCCTGTCTCACTGGAACGTACCAATGCAGAACTCCACACAAATATGCCCTGAACCTGTCCCCGTCCATAACCTCCCTGTCTCATTGGATCGTCCCACTGCAGAACTCCACACAAATATGCCATGAACCTGTACACTCCATAACCTCCCTGTCTCACTGGAAAGTACCAATGCAGAACTCCACACAAATATGCCCTGAACCTGTAACCTCCATAACCTCCCTGTCTCACTGGAACGTACCAATGTAGAACTACACACAAATATGCCCTGAACCTGTACCCCTCCATAACCTCCTTGTCTCACTGGAGCGCACCAATGCAGAACTCCACACAAATTTGCCCTGAACCTGTACTCCTCCATAACCTCCCTGTCTCACTGGAACGTACCAATGCAGAACTCCACACAAATATGCCCTGAACCTGTCCCCGTCCATAACCTCCCTGTCTCATTGGATCGTCCCACTGCAGAACTCCACACAATTATGCCATGAACCGGTACCCTCCATAACCTCCCTGTCTCACTGGAAAGTACCAATGCAGAACTCCACACAAATATGCCCTGAACCTGTACCCGACCATAACCTCCCTGTCTCACTGGACCGTACCACTGCAGAACTCCACACAAATATGCCCTGAACCTGTACCCTCCATAACCTCCCTGTCTCACTGGAACGTACCAATGCAGAACTACACACAAATATGGCCTGAACATGTACCCCTCCATAACCTCCCTGTCTCGTTGGAACGTACCAATGCAGAACTCCACACAAATGTGCCCTGAACCTGTACCCTCCATAACCTCCCTGTCTCACTGGAACGTACGAATGCAGAACTACACACAAATATGGCCTGAACGTGTACCCCTCCATAACCTCCCTGTCTCGTTGGAACGTAGCAATGCAGAACTCCACACAAATGTGCCCTGAACCTGTAACCCTCCATAACCTCCCTGTCTCACTGGAACGTACCAATGCAGAACTACACACAAATATGCCCTGAACATGTACCCCTCCATAACCTCCCTGTCTCATTGGAACGTACCAATGCAGAACTCCACACAAATATGCCCTGAACCTGTACCCGACCATAATCTCCCTGTCTCACTGGACCGTACCACTGCAGAACTCCACACAAATATGCCCTGAACCTGTACCCTCCTTAACCTCCCTGTCTCACTGGAACGTACCAATGCAGAACTACACACAAATATGCCCTGAACATGTACCCCTCCATAACCTCCCTGTCTCATTAGAACGAACCAATGCAGAACTCCACACAAATATGCCCTGAACATGTACCCGACCATAACCTCCCTGTCTCACTGGACCGTACCACTGCAGAACTCCACACAAATATGCCCTGAACCTGTACCCTCCATAACCTCCCTGTCTCACTGGAACGTACCAATGCAGAACTACACACAAATATGCCCTGAACATATACCCCTCCATAACCTCCCTGTCTCATTGGAACGTACCAATGCAGAACTTCACACAAATATGCCCTGAACCTGTACCTCTCCATAACCTCCCTGTCACACTGGAACGTACCAATGCAGAACTCTGCACAAATATGCACTGAACCGGTACCCTCCATAACTTCCCTGTCTCACTGGAACGTACAAATGTAGAATTCCACACAAATATGCCCTTTACGTGTACCCGCCCATAATCTCATTGTCTCACTGGAACGCACCAATGCAGATCTCCACACAAATTTGCCCTGAACCTGTACCCCTCCATAACCTCCCTGTCTCAATGGAACGTACCAATGCAGAACTCCACACAAATATGCCATGAACCTGTAAACTCCATAACCTCCCTGTCTCACTGGAAAGTACCAATGCAGAACTCCACACAAATATGCCCTGAACCTATACCCCTCCATAACCTCCCTGTCTCACTGGAACGTACCAATGCAGAATACCACACAAATATGCCCTGAACGTGTACCCGCCCATAAACTCCTTGTCTCACTGGAACGCACCAATGCAGAACTCCACACAAATTTGCCCTGAACCGGTACCCTCCATAACCTCCCTGTCTCACTGGAACGTACCAATGCAGAATTCCACACAAAAATGCCCTGAACGTGTACCCGCTCATAACCTCCTTGTCTCACTGGAAAGTACCAATGCAGAACTCCACACAAATATGCACTGAACCTGTACCCGACCATAACCTCCCTGTCTCACTGGAACGTACCACTGCAGAACTCCACACAAATATGCCCTGAACCTGTACCCCTCCATAACCTCCTTGTCTCACTGGAGCGCACCAATGCAGAACTCCACACAAATTTGCCCTGAACCTGCACTCCTCCATAACCTCTCTGTCTCACTGGAACGTACCAATGCAGAACTCCACACAAATATGCCCTGAACCTGTACCCGTCCATAACCTCCCTTTCTCATTGGATCGTCCCACTGCAGAACTCCACACAAATATGCCATGAACCGGTACCCTCCATAACCTCCCTGTCTCACTGGAAAGTACCAATGCAGAACTCCACACAAATATGCCCTGAACCTGTACCCGACCATAACCTCCCTGTCTCACTGGACCGTACCACTGCAGAACTCCACACAAATATGCCCTGAACCTGTACCCTCCATAACCTCCCTGTCTCACTGGAACGTACCAATGCAGAACTACACACAAATATGCCCTGAACATGTACCCCGCCATAACCTCCCTGTCTAATTGGAACGTACCAATGCAGAACTCCACACAAATGTGCCCTGAACCTGTAACCCTCCATAACCTCCCTGTTTCAGTGGAACGTAACAATGCAGAACTCCACACAAATATGCCCTGAACCTGTACCTCTCCATAACCTCCCTGTCACACTGGAACGTACCAATGCAGAACTCCGCACAAATATGCACTGAACCGGTACCCTCCATAACCTCCCTGTCTCACTGGAACGTACCAATGCAGAATTCCACACAAATATGCCCTTTACGTGTACCCGCCCATAATCTCCTTGTCTCACTGGAACGCACCAATGCAGATCTCCACACAAATTTGCCCTGAACCTGTACCCCTCCATAACCTCACTGTCTCAATGGAACGTACCAATGCAGAACTCCACTCAAATATGCCCTGATCCTGAACCGTGCATAACCTCCCTGTCTCACTGGAACGTACCAATGCAGAACACCACACAAATATGCCCTGAACCTGTACCCTCCATAACCTCCCTGTCTCACTGGAACGTACCAATGCAGAACTACACACAAATATGCCCTGAACCTGTACCCCTCCATAACCTCCCTGTCTCACTGGAACGTACCAATGCAGAATACCACACAAATATGCCCTGAACGTGTACCCGCCCATAACCTCCTTGTCTCACTGGAACGCACCAATGCAGAACTCCACACAAATTTGCCCTGAACCTGTACCCCTCCATAAACTCCCTGTCTCACTGGAACGTACCAATGCAGAACTCCACACAAATATGCCATGAACCTGTACACTCCATAACCTCCCTGTCTCACTGGAAAGTACCAATGCAGAACACCACACAAATATGCACTGAACCTGTACCCGACCATAAGCTCCCTGTCTCACTGGAACGTACCACTGCAGAACTCCACACAAATATTCCCTGAACTTGTAACCTCCATAACCTCCCTGTCTCACTGGAACGTACCAATGTAGAACTACACACAAATATGCCCTGAACATGTACCCCTCCATAACCTCCTTGTCTCACTGGAGCGCACCAATGCAGAACTCCACACAAATTTGCCCTGAACCTGTACTCCTCCATAACCTCCCTGTCTCACTGGAACGTACCAATGCAGAACTCCACACAAATATGCCCTGAACCTGTACCCGTCCATAACCTCCCTGTCTCATTGGATTGTCCCACTGCAGAACTCCACACAAATAAGCCATGAACCGGTACCCTCCATAACCTCCCTGTCTCACTGGAAAGTACCAATGCAGAACTCTACACAAATATGTCCTGAACCTGTACCCGACCATAACCTCCCTGTCTCACTGGACCGTACCACTGCAGAACTCCACACAAATATGCCCTGAACCTGAACCCTCCATAACCTCCCTGTCTCACTGGAACGTACCAATGCAGAATTCCACACAAATATGCCCTTTACGTGTACCCGCCCATTATCTCCCTGTCTCACTGGAACGCACCAATGCAGATCTCCAGACAAATTTGCCCTGAACCTGTACCCCTCCATAACCACCCTGTCTCAATGGAACGTACCAATGCAGAACTCCACTCAAATATGCCCTGATCCTGTACCGTGCATAACCTCCCTGTCTCACTGGAACGTACCAATGCAGAACTCCACACAAAGATGCCCTGAACCTGTACCCTCCATAACCTCCCTGTCTCACTGGAACGTACCAATGCAGAACTACACACAAATATGCACTGAACCTGTACCCCTCCATAACCTCCCTGTCTCACTGGAACGTACCAATGCAGAACTCCACACAAATATGCCATGAACCTGTACACTCCATAACCTCCCTGTCTCACTGGAAAGTACCAATGCAGAACTCCACACAAATATGCACTGAACCTGTACCCGACCATAAGCTCCCTGTCTCACTGGAACGTACCACTGCAGAACTCCACACAAATATTCCCTGAACTTGTAACCTCCATAACCTCCCTGTCTCACTGGTACGTACCAAGGTAGAACTACACACAAATATGCCCTGAACATGTACCCCTCCATAACCTCCTTGTCTCACTGGAGCGCACCAATGCAGAACTCCACACAAATATGCCCTGAACCTGTACCCGTCCATAACCTCCCTGTCTCATTGGATCGTCCCACTGCAGAACTCCACACAAATAAGCCATGAACCGGTACCCTCCATAACCTCCCTGTCTCACTGGAAAGTACCAATGCAGAACTCCACACAAATATGTCCTGAACCTGTACCCGACCATAACCTCCCTGTCTCACTGGACCGTACCACTGCAGAACTCCACACAAATATGCCCTGAACCTGAACCCTCCATAACCTCCCTGTCTCACTGGAACGTACCAATGCAGAATTCCACACAAATATGCCCTTTACGTGTACCCGCCCATTATCTCCCTGTCTCACTGGAACGCACCAATGCAGATCTCCAGACAAATTTGCCCTGAACCTGTACCCCTCCATAACCACCCTGTCTCAATGGAACGTACCAATGCAGAACTCCACTCAAATATGCCCTGATCCTGTACCGTGCATAACCTCCCTGTCTCACTGGAACGTACCAATGCAGAACTCCACACAAAGATGCCCTGAACCTGTACCCTCCATAACCTCCCTGTCTCACTGGAACGTACCAATGCAGAACTACACACAAATATGCACTGAACCTGTACCCCTCCATAACCTCCCTGTCTCACTGGAACGTACCAATGCAGAATACCACACAAATATGCCCTGAACGTGTACCCGCCCATAACCTCCTTGTCTCACTGGAACGCACCAATGCAGAACTCCACACAAATTTGCCCTGAACCTGTACCCCTCCATAAACTCCCTGTCTCACTGGAACGTACCAATGCAGAACTCCACACAAAATTGCCCTGAACCGGTACCCTCCATAACCTCCCTGTCTCACTGGAACGTACCAATGCAGAATTCCACACAAATATGCCCTGAACGTGTACCCGCCCATAACCTCCTTGTCTCACTGGAACGCACCAATGCAGAACGCCACACAAATTTGCCCTGAACCTGTACCCCTCAATAACGTCCCTGTCTCACGGGAACGTACCAATGCAGAATTCCACACAAATATGCCCTGAACGTGTACCCGCCCATAACCTCCTTGTCTCACTGGAACGCACCAATGCAGAACTCAACACAAATTTGCCCTGAACCTGTACCCCTCCATAACCTCCCTGTCTCACTGGAACGTACCAATGCAGAACTCCACACAAATGTGCCCTGAACCTGTACCCCTCCATAACCTCCCTGTCTCACTGGAAAGCACGAATGCCGAACTCCACTCAAATATGCCCTGATCCTGTACCGTGCATAACCTCTCTGTCTCACTGGAATGTACCATTGCAGAACACCACACAAATATGCCCTGAATCTGTACCCTCCATAACCTCCCTGTCTCAGTGGAACGTACCAATGCAGAACTACAAACAAATATGCCCTGAACCTGTACCCCTGCATAACCTGCCTGTCTCACTGGAACGTACCAATGCAGAACAACAAAAAATATGCCCTGAACCTGTACCCCTCCATAACCTCCCTGTCTCACTGGAACGTACCAATGCAGAATTCCACACAAATATGCCCTGAACGTGTACCCGCCCATAACCTCCTTGTCTCACTGGAACGCACCCATGCAGAACTCTACACAATTTGCCCTGAACCTGTACCGGACCATAGCCTCCCTGTCTCATTGGATCGTCCCACTGCAGAACTCCACACAAATATGCCATGAACCTGTACCCTCCATAACCTCCCTGTCTCACTGGAAAGTACCAATGCAGAACTCCACACAAATATGCACTGAACCTGTGCCCGACCATAACCTCCCTGTCTCACTGGAACGTACCACTGCAGAACTCCACACAAATATGCCCTGAACCTGTACCCTCCATAACCTCCATGTCTCACTGGAACGTACCAATGCAGAACTACACACAAATATGCCCTGAACCTGTACCCCTCCATAACCTCCCAATCTGACTGGAACGTGCCAATGCAGAACATCACACAAATATGCCCTGAACCTGTACCCTCCATAACCTCCCTGTCTCACTGGAACGTACCAATGCAGAACTACACTCAAATATGCCATGAAACTGTACCGCTCCATAACCTCCATGTCACACCGGAACGCACCATTGCAGAACGCCACACAAATATGCCCTGAACGTGTTCCCGCCCATAACCTCCTTGTCTCACTGGAACGTACCATTGCAGAACACCACACATATATGCCCTGAACCTGTACCCGACCATAATCTCCCTGTCTCACTGGACCGTACCACTGCAGAACTCCACACAAATGTGCCCTGAACCTGTACCCCTCCATAACCTCCCTGTCTCATTAGAACGTACCAATGCAGAACTCCACACAAATATGCCCTGAACCTGTACCCTCCATAACCTCCCTGTCTCACTGGAACGTACCAATGCGGAACTACACACAAATATGCCCTGAACATGTACCCCTCCATAACCTCCCTGTCTCATTGGAACGTACCAATGCAGAACTCAACACAAATGTCCCCTGAACCTGTAACCCTCCATAACCTCCCTGTTTCAGTGGAACGTACCAATGCAGAACTCCACACAAATATGCCCTGAACCTGTACCCTCCATAACCTCCCTGTCTCACTGGAACGTACCAATGCAGAACTACACACAAATATGCCCTGAACATGTACCCCTCCATAACCTCCCTGTCTCATTGGAACGTACCAATGCAGAACTCCACACAAATGTCCCCTGAACCTGTAACCCTCCATAACCTCCCTGTTTCAGTGGAACGTACCAATGCAGAACTCCACACAAATATGCCCTGAACCTGTACCTCTCCATAACCTCCCTGTCACACTGGAACGTACCAATGCAGAACTCCGCACAAATATGCACTGAACCGGTACCCTCCATAACCTCCCTGTCTCACTGGAACGTACCAATGAAGAATTCCACACAAATATGCCCTTTACGTGTACCCGCCCATAACCTCCTTGTCTCACTGGAACGCACCAATGCAGAACGCCACACAAATTTGCCCTGAACCTGTACCCCTCAATAACGTCCCTGTCTCACGGGAACGTACCAATGCAGAATTCCACACAAATATGCCCTGAACGTGTACCCGCCCATAACCTCCTTGTCTCACTGGAACGCACCAATGCAGAACTCAACACAAAATTGCCCTGAACCTGTACCCCTCCATAACCTCCCTGTCTCACTGGAACGTACCAATGCAGAACTCCACACAAATATGCCCTGAACCTGTACCCCTCCATAACCTCCCTGTCTCACTGGAAAGCACGAATGCCGAACTCCACTCAAATATGCCCTGATCCTGTACCGTGCATAACCTCCCTGTCTCACTGGAACGTACCATTGCAGAACACCACACAAATATGCCCTGAACCTGTACCCCTCCATAACCTCCCTGTCTCACTGGAAAGTACCAATGCAGAACGCCACACAAATGTGCCATGAACCTGTACCCCTCCATAACCTCCCTGTCTCATTAGAACGTAGCAATGCAGAACTCCACACAAATATGCCCTGAACCTGTACCCTCCATAACCTCCCTGTTTCAGTGGAACGTACCAATGCAGAACTCCACACAAATATGCCCTGAACCTGTACCTCTCCATAACCTCCCTGTCACACTGGAACGTACCAATGCAGAACTCCGCACAAATATGCACTGCACCGGTACCCTCCATAACCTCCCTGTCTCACTGGAACGTACCAATGCAGAATTCCACACAAATATGCCCTTTACGTGTACCCGCCCATAATCTCCTTGTCTCACTGGAACGCACCAATGCAGATCTCCACACAAATATGCCCTGAACATGTACCCCTCCATAACCTCCCTGTCTCATTAGAACGAACCAATGCAGACCTCCACACAAATATGCCCTGAACATGTACCCGACCATAACCTCCCTGTCTCACTGGACCGTACCACTGCAGAACTCCACACAAATATGCCCTGAACCTGTACCCTCCATAACCTCCCTGTCTCACTGGAACGTACCAATGCAGAACTACACACAAATATGCCCTGAACATATACCCCTCCATAACCTCCCTGTCTCATTGGAACGTACCAATGCAGAACTCCGCACAAATATGCACTGAACCGGTACCCTCCATAACTTCCCTGTCTCACTGGAACGTACAAATGTAGAATTCCACACAAATATGCCCTTTAAGTGTACCCGCCCATAATCTCATTGTCTCACTGGAACGCACCAATGCAGATCTCCACACAAATTTGCCCTGAACCTGTACCCCTCCATAACCTCCCTGTCTCAATGGAACGTACCAATGCAGAACTCCACTCAAATATGCCCTGATCCTGTACCGTGCATAACCTCTTGTCTCACTGGAACGTACCAATGCAGAACTCCACACAAATATGCCCTGAACCTGTACCCTCCATAACCTCCCTGTCTCACTGGAACGTACCAATGCAGAACTACACACAAATATGCCCTGAACCTATACCCCTCCATAACCTCCCTGTCTCACTGGAACGTACCAATGCAGAATACCACACAAATATGCCCTGAACGTGTACCCGCCCATAAACTCTTGTCTCACTGGAACGCACCAATGCAGAACTCCACACAAATTTGCCCTGAACCGGTACCCTCCATAACCTCCCTGTCTCACTGGAACGTACCAATGCAGAATTCCACACAAAAATGCCCTGAACGTGTACCCGCTCATAACCTCCTTGTCTCACTGGAAAGTACCAATGCAGAACTCCACACAAATATGCACTGAACCTGTACCCGACCATAACCTCCCTGTCTCACTGGAACGTACCACTGCAGAACTCCACGCAAATATGCCCTGAACCTGTACCCCTCCATAACCTCCTTGTCTCACTGGAGCGCACCAATGCAGAACTCCACACAAATTTGCCCTGAACCTGTACTCCTCCATAACCTCTCTGTCTCACTGGAACGTACCAATGCAGAACTCCACACAAATATGCCCTGAACCTGTACCCGTCCATAACCTCCCTTTCTCTTTGGATCGTCCCACTGCAGAACTCCACACAAATATGCCATGAACCGGTACCCTCCATAACCTCCCTGTCTCACTGGAAAGTACCAATGCAGAACTCCACACAAATATGCCCTGAACCTGTACCCGACCATAACCTCCCTGTCTCACTGGACCGTACCAATGCAGAACTACACACAAATATGCCCTGAACCTGTACCCCTCCGTAACCTCCCTGTCTCACTGGAACGTACCAATGCAGAATACCACACAAATATGCCCTGAACGTGTACCCGCCCATACCCTCCTTGTCTCACTGGAACGCACCAATGCAGAACTCCACACAAATATGCCCTGAACGTGTACCCGCCCATACCCTCCTTGTCTCACTGGAACGCACCAATGCAGAACTCCACACAAATTTGCCCTGAACCTGTACCCCTCCATAAACTCCCTGTCTCACTGGAACGTACCAATGCAGAACTCCACACAAATATGCCATGAACCTGTACACTCCATAACCTCCCTGTCTCACTGGAAAGTACCAATGCAGAACTCCACACAAATATGCACTGAACCTGTACCCGACCATAAGCTCCCTGTCTCACTGGAACGTACCACTGCAGAACTCCACACAAATATTCCCTGAACTTGTAACCTCCATAACCTCCCTGTCTCACTGGAACGTACCAATGTAGAACTACACACAAATTTGCCCTGAACCTGTACTCCTCCATAACCTCCCTGTCTCACTGGAACGTACCAATGCAGAACTCCACACAAATATGCCCTGAACCTGTACCCGTCCATAACCTCCCTGTCTCATTGGATCGTCCCACTGCAGAACTCCACACAAATAAGCCATGAACCGGTACCCTCCATAACCTCCCTGTCTCACTGGAAAGTACCAATGCAGAACTCCACACAAATATGTCCTGAACCTGTACCCGACCATAACCTCCCTGTCTCACTGGACCGTACCACTGCAGAACTCCACACAAATATGCCCTAAACCTGTACCCTCCGTAACCTCCCTGTCTCACTGGAACGTACCAATGCAGAATTCCACACAAATATGCCCTTTACGTGTACCCGCCCATTATCTCCCTGTCTCACTGGAACGCACCAATGCAGATCTCCAGACAAATTTGCCCTGAACCTGTACCCCTCCATAACCACCCTGTCTCAATGGAACGTACCAATGCAGAACTCCACTCAAATATGCCCTGATCCTGTACCGTGCATAACCTCCCTGTCTCACTGGAACGTACCAATGCAGAACTCCACACAAAGATGCCCTGAACCTGTACCCTCCATAACCTCCCTGTCTCACTGGAACGTACCAATGCAGAACTACACACAAATGTGCACTGAACCTGTACCCCTCCATAACCTCCCTGTCTCACTGGAACGTACCAATGCAGAACTCCACACAAATATGCCCTGAACCTGTACCCCTCCATAACCTCCCTGTCTCACTGGAAAGCACGAATGCCGAACTCCACTCAAATATGCCCTGATCCTGTACCGTGCATAACCTCCCTGTCTCACTGGAACGTACCATTGCAGAACACCACACAAATATGCCCTGAACCTGTACCCCTCCATAACCTCCCTGTCTCACTGGAAAGTACCAATGCAGAACTCCACACAAATGTGCCCTGAACCTGTACCCCTCCATAACCTCCCTGTCTCATTAGAACGTACCAATGCAGAACTCCACACAAATATGCCCTGAACCTGTACCCTCCATAACCTCCCTGTCTCACTGGAACGTACCAATGCAGAACTCCACACAAATGTGCCCTGAACCTGTAACCCTCCATAACCTCCCTGTTTCAGTGGAACGTACCAATGCAGAACTCCACACAAATATGCCCTGAACCTGTACCTCTCCATAACCTCCCTGTCACACTGGAACGTACCAATGCAGAACTCCGCACAAATATGCACTGAACCGGTACCCTCCATAACCTCCCTGTCTCACTGGAACGTACCAATGCAGAATTCTACACAAATATGCCCTTTACGTGTACCCGCCCATAATCTCCTTGTCTCACTGGAACGCACCAATGCAGATCTCCACACAAATATGCCCTGAACATGTACCCCTCCATAACCTCCCTGTCTCATTAGAACGAACCAATGCAGAACTCCACACAAATATGCCCTGAACATGTACCCGACCATAACCTCCCTGTCTCACTGGACCGTACCACTGCAGAACTCCACACAAATATGCCCTGAACCTGTACCCTCCATAACCTCCCTGTCTCACTGGAACGTACCAATGCAGAACTACACACAAATATGCCCTGAACATATACCCCTCCATAACCTCCCTGTCTCATTGGAACGTACCAATGCAGAACTCCACACAAATATGCCCTGAACCTGTACCTCTCCATAACCTCCCTGTCACACTGGAACGTACCAATGCAGAACTCCGCACAAATATGCACTGAACCGGTACCCTCCATAACTTCCCTGTCTCACTGGAACGTACAAATGTAGAATTCCACACAAATATGCCCTTTACGTGTACCCGCCCATAATCTCATTGTCTCACTGGAACGCACCAATGCAGATCTCCACACAAATTTGCCCTGAACCTGTACCCCTCCATAACCTCCCTGTCTCAATGGAACGTACCAATGCAGAACTCCACTCAAATATGCCCTGATCCTGTACCGTGCATAACCTCTTGTCTCACTGGAACGTACCAATGCAGAACTCCACACAAATATGCCCTGAACCTGTACCCTCCATAACCTCCCTGTCTCACTGGAACGTACCAATGCAGAACTACACACAAATATGCCCTGAACCTATACCCCTCCATAACCTCCCTGTCTCACTGGAACGTACCAATGCAGAATACCACACAAATATGCCCTGAACGTGTACCCGCCCATAAACTCCTTGTCTCACTGGAACGCACCAATGCAGAACTCCACACAAATTTGCCCTGAACCGGTACCCTCCATAACCTCCCTGTCTCACTGGAACGTACCAATGCAGAATTCCACACAAAAATGCCCTGAACGTGTACCCGCTCATAACCTCCTTGTCTCACTGGAAAGTACCAATGCAGAACTCCACACAAATATGCACTGAACCTGTACCCGACCATAACCTCCCTGTCTCACTCAAACGTACCAGTGCAGAACTCCACACAAATATGCCCTGAACCTGTACCCCTCCATAACCTCCTTGTCTCACTGGAGCGCACCAATGCAGAACTCCACACAAATTTGCCCTGAACCTGTACTCCTCCATAACCTCTCTGTCTCACTGGAACGTACCAATGCAGAACTCCACACAAATATGCCCTGAACCTGTACCCGTCCATAACCTCCCTTTCTCATTGGATCGTCCCACTGCAGAACTCCACACAAATATGCCATGAACCGGTACCCTCCATAACCTCCCTGACTCACTGGAAAGTACCAATGCAGAACTCCACACAAATATGCCCTGAACCTGTACCCGACCATAACCTCCCTGTCTCACTGGACCGTACCACTGCAGAACTCCACACAAATATGCCCTGAACCTGTACCCTCCATAACCTCCCAGTCTCACTGGAACGTACCAATGCAGAACTACACACAAATATGCCCTGAACATGTACCCCTCCATAACCTCCCTGTCTAATTGGAACGTACCAATGCAGAACTCCACACAAATTTGCCCTGAACCTGTACCCCTCCATAACCTCACTGTCTCAATGGAACGTACCAATGCAGAACTCCACTCAAATATGCCCTGATCCTGAACCGTGCATAACCTCCCTGTCTCACTGGAACGTACCAATGCAGAACTACACACAAATATGCCCTGAACCTGTACCCCTCCATAACCTCCCTGTCTCACTGGAACGTACCAATGCAGAATACCACACAAATATGCCCTGAACGTGTACCCGCCCATAACCTCCTTGTCTCACTGGAACGCACCAATGCAGAACTCCACACAAATATGCCCTGAACATGTACCCGACCATAACCTCCCTGTCTCACTGGACCGTACCACTGCAGAACTCCACACAAATATGCCCTGAACCTGTACCCTCCATAACCTCCCTGTCTCACTGGAACGTACCAATGCAGAACTACACACAAATATGCCCTGAACATATACCCCTCCATAACCTCCCTGTCTCATTGGAACGTACCAATGCAGAACTCCACACAAATATGCCCTGAACCTGTACCTCTCCATAACCTCCCTGTCACACTGGAACGTACCAATGCAGAACTCCGCACAAATATGCACTGAACCGGTACCCTCCATAACTTCCCTGTCTCACTGGAACGTACAAATGTAGAATTCCACACAAATATGCCCTTTACGTGTACCCGCCCATAATCTCATTGTCTCACTGGAACGCACCAATGCAGATCTCCACACAAATTTGACCTGAACCTGTACCCCTCCATAACCTCCCTGTCTCAATGGAACGTACCAATGCAGAACTCCACTCAAATATGCCCTGATCCTGTACCGTGCATAAACTCTTGTCTCACTGGAACGTACCAATGCAGAACTCCACACAAATATGCCCTGAACCTGTACCCTCCATAACCTCCCTGTCTCACTGGAACGTACCAATGCAGAACTACACACAAATATGCCCTGAACCTATACCCCTCCATAACCTCCCTGTCTCACTGGAACGCACCAATGCAGAAATCCACACAAATTTGCCCTGAACCGGTACCCTCCATAACCTCCCTGTCTCACTGGAACGTACCAAAGCAGAATTCCACACAAAAATGCCCTGAACGTGTACCCGCTCATAACCTCCTTGTCTCACTGGAAAGTACCAATGCAGAACTCCACACAAATATGCACTGAACCTGTACCCGACCATAACCTCCCTGTCTCACTCAAACGTACCACTGCAGAACTCCACACAAATATGCCCTGAACCTGTACCCCTCCATAACCTCCTTGTCTCACTGGAGCGCACCAATGCAGAACTCCACACAAATTTGCCCTGAACCTGTACTCCTCCATAACCTCTCTGTCTCACTGGAACGTACCAATGCAGAACTCCACACAAATATGCCCTGAACCTGTACCCGTCCATAACCTCCCTTTCTCATTGGATCGTCCCACTGCAGAACTCCACACAAATATGCCATGAACCGGTACCCTCCATAACCTCCCTGTCTCACTGGAAAGTACCAATGCAGAACTCCACACAAATATGCCCTGAACCTGTGCCCGACCATAACCTCCCTGTCTCACTGGACTGTACCACTGCAGAACTCCACACAAATATGCCCTGAACCTGTACCCTCCATAACCTCCCTGTCTCACTGGAACGTACCAATGCAGAACTACACACAAATATGCCCTGAACATGTACCCCTCCATAACCTCCCTGTCTAATTGGAACGTACCAATGCAGAACTCCACACAAATTTGCCCTGAACCTGTACCCCTCCATAACCTCACTGTCTCAATGGAACGTACCAATGCAGAACTCCACTCAAATATGCCCTGATCCTGAACCGTGCATAACCTCCCTGTCTCACTGGAACGTACCAATGCAGAACACCACACAAATATGCCCTGAACCTGTACCCTCCATAACCTCCCTGTCGCACTGGAACGTACCAATGCAGAACTACACACAAATATGCCCTGAACCTGTACCCCTCCATAACCTCCCTGTCTCACTGGAACGTACCAATGCAGAATACCACACAAATATGCCCTGAACGTGTACCCGCCCATAACCTCCTTGTCTCACTGGAACGCACCAATGCAGATCTCCACACAAATTTGCCCTGAACCTGTACCCCTCCATAACCTCACTGTCTCAATGGAACGTACCAATGCAGAACTCCACACAAATTTGCCCTGAACCTGTACCCCTCCATAACCTCCCTGTCTCATTAGAACGTACCAATGCAGAACTCCACACAAATATGCCCTGAACCTGTACCCTCCATAACCTCCCTGTCTCACTGGAACGTACCAATGCAGAACTCCACACAAATGTGCCCTGAACCTGTAACCCTCCATAACCTCCCTGTTTCAGTGGAACGTACCAATGCAGAACTCCACACAAATATGCCCTGAACCTGTACCTCTCCATAACCTCCCTGTCACACTGGAACGTACCAATGCAGAACTCCGCACAAATATGCACTGAACAGGTACCCTCCATAACCTCCCTGTCTCACTGGAACGTACCAATGCAGAATTCTACACAAATATGCCCTTTACGTGTACCCGCCCATAATCTCCTTGTCTCACTGGAACGCACCAATGCAGATCTCCACACAAATATGCCCTGAACATGTACCCCTCCATAACCTCCCTGTCTCATTAGAACGAACCAATGCAGAACTCCACACAAATATGCCCTGAACATGTACCCGACCATAACCTCCCTGTCTCACTGGACCGTACCACTGCAGAACTCCACACAAATATGCCCTGAACCTGTACCCTCCATAACCTCCCTGTCTCACTGGAACGTACCAATGCAGAACTACACACAAATATGCCCTGAACATATACCCCTCCATAACCTCCCTGTCTCATTGGAACGTACCAATGCAGAACTCCACACAAATATGCCCTGAACCTGTACCTCTCCATAACCTCCCTGTCACACTGGAACGTACCAATGCAGAACTCCGCACAAATATGCACTGAACCGGTACCCTCCATAACTTCCCTGTCTCACTGGAACGTACAAATGTAGAATTCCACACAAATATGCCCTTTACGTGTACCCGCCCATAATCTCATTGTCTCACTGGAACGCACCAATGCAGATCTCCACACAAATTTGCCCTGAACCTGTACCCCTCCATAACCTCCCTGTCTCAATGGAACGTACCAATGCAGAACTCCACTCAAATATGCCCTGATCCTGTACCGTGCATAACCTCTTGTCTCACTGGAACGTACCAATGCAGAACTCCACACAAATATGCCCTGAACCTGTACCCTCCATAACCTCCCTGTCTCACTGGAACGTACCAATGCAGAACTACACACAAATATGCCCTGATCCTATACCCCTCCATAACCTCCCTGTCTCACTGGAACGTACCAATGCAGAATACCACACAAATATGCCCTGAACGTGTACCCGCCCATAAACTCCTTGTCTCACTGGAACGCACCAATGCAGAACTCCACACAAATTTGCCCTGAACCGGTACCCTCCATAACCTCCCTGTCTCACTGGAACGTACCAATGCAGAATTCCACACAAAAATGCCCTGAACGTGTACCCGCTCATAACCTCCTTGTCTCACTGGAAAGTACCAATGCAGAACTCCACACAAATATGCACTGAACCTGTACCCGACCATAACCTCCCTGTCTCACTCAAACGTACCACTGCAGAACTCCACACAAATATGCCCTGAACCTGTACCCCTCCATAACCTCCTTGTCTCACTGGAGCGCACCAATGCAGAACTCCACACAAATTTGCCCTGAACCTGTACTCCTCCATAACCTCTCTGTCTCACTGGAACGTACCAATGCAGAACTCCACACAAATATGCCCTGAACCTGTACCCGTCCATAACCTCCCTTTCTCATTGGATCGTCCCACTGCAGAACTCCACACAAATATGCCATGAACCGGTACCCTCCATAACCTCCCTGTCTCACTGGAAAGTACCAATGCAGAACTCCACACAAATATGCCCTGAACCTGTACCCGACCATAACCTCCCTGTCTCACTGGACCGTACCACTGCAGAACTCCACACAAATATGCCCTGAACCTGTACCCTCCATAACCTCCCTGTCTCACTGGAACGTACCAATGCAGAACTACACACAAATATGCCCTGAACATGTACCCCTCCATAACCTCCCTGTCTAATTGGAACGTACCAATGCAGAACTCCACACAAATTTGCCCTGAACCTGTACCCCTCCATAACGTCACTGTCTCAATGGAACGTACCAATGCAGAACTCCACTCAAATATGCCCTGATCCTGAACCGTGCATAACCTCCCTGTCTCACTGGAACGTACCAATGCAGAACACCACACAAATATGCCCTGAACCTGTACCATCCATAACCTCCCTGTCTCACTGGAACGTACCAATGCAGAACTACACACAAATATGCCCTGAACCTGTACCCGTCCATAACCTCCCTGTCTCACTGGAACGTACCAATGCAGAATACCACACAAATATGCCCTGAACGTGTACCCGCCCATAACCTCCTTGTCTCACTGGAACGCACCAATGCAGAACTCCACACAAATATGCCCTGAACATGTACCCGACCATAACCTCCCTGTCTCACTGGACCGTACCACTGCAGAACTCCACACAAATATGCCCTGAACCTGTACCCTCCATAACCTCCCTGTCTCACTGGAACGTACCAATGCAGAACTACACACAAATATGCCCTGAACATATACCCCTCCATAACCTCCCTGTCTCATTGGAACGTACCAATGCAGAACTCCACACAAATATGCCCTGAACCTGTACCTCTCCATAACCTCCCTGTCATACTGGAACGTACCAATGCAGAACTCCGCACAAATATGCACTGAACCGGTACCCTCCATAACTTCCCTGTCTCACTGGAACGTACAAATGTAGAATTCCACACAAATATGCCCTTTACGTGTACACGCCCATAATCTCATTGTCTCACTGGAACGCACCAATGCAGATCTCCACACAAATTTGCCCTGAACCTGTACCCCTCCATAACCTCCCTGTATCAATGGAACGTACCAATGCAGAACTCCACTCAAATATGCCCTGATCCTGTACCGTGCATAACCTCTTGTCTCACTGGAACGTACCACTGCAGAACTCCACACAAATATGCCCTGAACCTGTACCCTCCATAACCTCCCTGTCTCAATGGAACGTACCAATGCAGAACTCCACTCAAATATGCCCTGATCCTGTACCGTGCATAACCTCTTGTCTCACTGGAACGTACCAATGCAGAACTCCACACAAATATGCCCTGAACCTGTACCCTCCATAACCTCCCTGTCTCACTGGAACGTACCAATGCAGAATACCACACAAATATGCCCTGAACGTGTACCCGCCCATAAACTCCTTGTCTCACTGGAACGCACCAATGCAGAACTCCACACAAATTTGCCCTGAACCGGTACCCTCCATAAACTCCCTGTCTCACTGGAACGTACCAATGCAGAATTCCACCCAAAAATGCCCTGAACGTGTACCCGCTCATAACCTCCTTGTCTCACTGGAAAGTACCAATGCAGAACTCCACACAAATATGCACTGAACCTGTACCCGACCATAACCTCCCTGTCTCACTCAAACGTACCACTGCAGAACTCCACACAAATATGCCCTGAACCTGTACCCCTCCATAACCTCCTTGTCTCACTGGAACGTACCAATGCAGAACTCCACACAAATATGCCCTGAACCTGTACCCGTCCATAACCTCCCTTTCTCATTGGATCGTCCCACTGCAGAACTCCACACAAATATGCCATGAACCGGTACCCTCCATAACCTCCCTGTCTCACTGGAAAGTACCAATGCAGAACTCCACACAAATATGCCCTGAACCTGTACCCGACCATAACCTCCCTGTCTCACTGGACCGTACCACTGCAGAACTCCACACAAATATGCCCTGAACCTGTACCCTCCATAACCTCCCTGTCTCACTGGAACGTACCAATGCAGAACTACACACAAATATGCCCTGAACATGTACCCCTCCATAACCTCCCTGTCTAATTGGAACGTACCAATGCAGAACTCCACACAAATTTGCCCTGAACCTGTACCCCTCCATAACCTCCCTGTCTCACTGGAACGTACCAATGCAGAACTCCACTCAAATATGCCCTGATCCTGAACCGTGCATAACCTCCCTGTCTCACTGGAACGTACCAATGCAGAACACCACACAAATATGCCCTGAACCTGTACCCTCCATAACCTCCCTGTCTCACTGGAACGTACCAATGCAGAACTACACACAAATATGCCCTGAACCTGTACCCCTCCATAACCTCCCTGTCTCACTGGAACGTACCAATGCAGAATACCACACAAATATGCCCTGAACGTGTACCCGCCCATAACCTCCTTGTCTCACTGGAACGCACCAATGCAGAACTCCACACAAATATGCCCTGAACATGTACCCGAGCATAACCTCCCTGTCTCACTGGACCGTACCACTGCAGAACTCCACACAAATATGCCCTGAACCTGTACCCTCCATAACCTCCCTGTCTCACTGGAACGTACCAATGCAGAACTACACACAAATATGCCCTGAACATATACCCCTCCATAACCTCCCTGTCTCATTGGAACGTACCAATGCAGAACTCCACACAAATATGCCCTGAACCTGTAATTCTCCATAACCTCCCTGTCACACTGGAACGTACCAATGCAGAACTCCGCACAAATATGCACTGAACCGGTACCCTCCATAACTTCCCTGTCTCACTGGAACGTACAAATGTAGAATTCCACACAAATATGCCCTTTACGTGTACCCGCCCATAATCTCATTGTCTCACTGGAACGCACCAATGCAGATCTCCACACAAATTTGCCCTGAACCTGTACCCCTCCATAACCTCCCTGTCTCAATGGAACGTACCAATGCAGAACTCCACTCAAATATGCCCTGATCCTGTACCGTGCATAACCTCTTGTCTCACTGGAACGTACCAATGCAGAACTCCACACAAATATGCCCTGAACCTGTACCCTCCATAACCTCCCTGTCTCACTGGAACGTACCAATGCAGAACTACACACAAATATGCCCTGAACCTATACCCCTCCATAACCTCCCTGTCTCACTGGAACGTACCAATGCAGAATACCACACAAATATGCCCTGAACGTGTACCCGCCCATAAACTCCTTGTCTCACTGGAACGCACCAATGCAGAAATCCACACAAATTTGCCCTGAACCGGTACCCTCCATAACCTCCCTGTCTCACTGGAACGTACCAATGCAGAATTCCACACAAAAATGCCCTGAACGTGTACCCGCTCATAACCTCCTTGTCTCACTGGAAAGTACCAATGCAGAACTCCACACAAATATGCACTGAACCTGTACCCGACCATAACCTCCCTGTCTCACTCAAACGTACCACTGCAGAACTCCACACAAATATGCCCTGAACCTGTACCCCTCCATAACCTCCTTGTCTCACTGGAGCGCACCAATGCAGAACTCCACACAAATTTGCCCTGAACCTGTACTCCTCCATAACCTCTCTGTCTCACTGGAACGTACCAATGCAGAACTCCACACAAATATGCCCTGAACCTGTACCCGTCCATAACCTCCCTTTCTCATTGGATCGTCCCACTGCAGAACTCCACACAAATATGCCATGAACCGGTACCCTCCATAACCTCCCTGTCTCACTGGAAAGTACCAATGCAGAACTCCACACAAATATGCCCTGAACCTGTACCCGACCATAACCTCCCTGTCTCACTGGACCGTACCACTGCAGAACTCCACACAAATATGCCCTGAACCTGTACCCTCCATAACCTCCCTGTCTCACAGGAACGTACCAATGCAGAACTACACACAAATATGCCCTGAACATGTACCCCTCCATAACCTCCCTGTCTAATTGGAACGTACCAATGCAGAACTCCACACAAATTTGCCCTGAACCTGTACCCCTCCATAACCTCACTGTCTCAATGGAACGTACCAATGCAGAACTCCACTCAAATATGCCCTGATCCTGAACCGTGCATAACCTCCCTGTCTCACTGGAACGTACCAATGCAGAACACCACACAAATATGCCCTGAACCTGTACGCTCCATAACCTCCCTGTCTCACTGGAACGTACCAATGCAGAACTACACACAAATAAGCCCTGAACCTGTACCCCTCCATAACCTCCCTGTCTCACTGGAACGTACCAATGCAGAATACCACACAAATATGCCCTGAACGTGTACCCGCCCATAACCTCCTTGTCTCACTGGAACGCACCAATGCAGATCTCCACACAAATTTGCCCTGAACCTGTACCCCTCCATAACCTCACTGTCTCAATGGAACGTACCAATGCAGAACTCCACACAAATTTGCCCTGAACCTGTACCCCTCCATAAACTCCCTGTCTCACTGGAACGTACCAATGCAGAACTCCACACAAATATGCCATGAACCTGTACACTCCATAACCTCCCTGTCTCACTGGAAAGTACCAATGCAGAACTCCACACAAATATGCACTGAACCTGTACCCGACCATAAGCACCCTGTCTCACTGGAACGTACCACTGCAGAACTCCACACAAATATTCCCTGAACTTGTAACCTCCATAACCTCCCTGTCTCACAGGAACGTACCAATGTAGAACTACACACAAATATGCCCTGAACATGTACCCCTCCATAACCTCCTTGTCTCACTGGAGCGCACCAATGCAGAACTCCACACAAATTTGCCCTGAACCTGTACTCCTCCATAACCTCCCTGTCTCACTGGAACGTACCAATGCAGAACTCCACACAAATATGCCCTGAACCTGTACCCGTCCATAACCTCCCTGTCTCATTGGATCGTCCCACTGCAGAACTCCACACAAATAAGCCATGAACCGGTACCCTCCATAACCTCCCTGTCTCACTGGAAAGTACCAATGCAGAACTCCACACAAATATGTCCTGAACCTGTACCCGACCATAACCTCCCTGTCTCACTGGACCGTACCACTGCAGAAATCCACACAAATATGCCCTGAACCTGTACCCTCCATAACCTCCCTGTCTCACTGGAACGTACCAATGCAGAATTCCACACAAATATGCCCTTTACGTGTACCCGCCCATTATCTCCCTGTCTCACTGGAACGCACCAATGCAGATCTCCAGACAAATTTGCCCTGAACCTGTACCCCTCCATAACCACCCTGTCTCAATGGAACGTACCAATGCAGAACTCCACTCAAATATGCCCTGATCCTGTACCGTGCATAACCTCCCAGTCTCACTGGAACGTACCAATGCAGAACTCCACACAAAGATGCCCTGAACCTGTACCCTCCATAACCTCCCTGTCTCACTGGAACATACCAATGCAGAACTACACACAAATATGCACTGAACCTGTACCCCTCCATAACCTCCCTGTCTCACTGGAACGTACCAATGCAGAATACCACACAAATATGCCCTGAACGTGTACCCGCCCATAACCTCCTTCTCTCACTGGAACCCACCAATGCAGAACTCCACACAAATTTGCCCTGAACCTGTACCCCTCCATAAACTCCCTGTCTCACTGGAACGTACCAATGCAGAACTCCACACAAAATTGCCCTGAACCGGTACCCTCCATAACCTCCCTGTCTCACTGGAACGTACCAATGCAGAATTCCACACAAATATGCCCTGAACGTGTACCCGCCCATAACCTCCTTGTCTCACTGGAACGTACCAATGCAGAACTCCACACAAATATGCCCTGAACCTGTACCCCTCCATAACCTCCCTGTCTCACTGGAAAGCACGAATGCCGAACTCCACTCAAATATGCCCTGATCCTGTACCGTGCATAACCTCCCTGTCTCACTGGAACGTACCATTGCAGAACACCACACAAATATGCCCTGAACCTGTACCCCTCCATAACCTCCCTGTCTCACTGGAACGTACCAATGCAGAATTCCACACAAATATGCCTTGAACGTGTACCCGCCCATAACCTCCTTGTCTCACTGGAACGCACCCATGCAGAACTCTACACAATTTGCCCTGAACTTGTACCGGTCCATAGCCTCCCTGTCTCATTGGATCGTCCCACTGCAGAACTCCACACAAATATGCCATGAACCTGTACCCTCCATAACCTCTCTGTCTCACTGGAAAGTACCAATGCAGAACGCCACACAAATATGCACTGAACCTGTGCCCGACCATAACCTCCCTGTCTCACTGGAACGTACCACTGCAGAACTCCACACAAATATGCCCTGAACCTGTACCCTCCATAACCTCCCTGTCTCACTGGAACGTACCAATGCAGAACTCCACTCAAATATGCCCTGATCCTGTACCGTGCATAACCTCCCTGTCTCACTGGAACGTACCAATGCAGAATTCCACACAAATATGCCCTGAACGTGTACCCGCCCATAACCTCCTTGTCTCACTGGAACGCACCCATGCACAACTCTACACAATTTGCCCTGAACCTGTGCCGGTCCATAGCCTCCCTGTCTCATTGGATCGTCCCACTGCAGAACTCCACACAAATATGCCATGAACCTGTACCCTCCATAACCTCCCTGTCTCACTGGTAAGTACCAATGCAGAACTCCACACAAATATGCACTGAACCTGTGCCCGACCATTACCTCCCTGTCTCACTGGAACGTACCACTGCAGAACTCCACACAAATATGCCCTGAACCTGTACCCTCCATAACCTCCCTGTCTCACTGGAACGTACCAATGCAGAACTACACACAAATATGCCCTGAACCTGTACCCCTCCATAACCTCCCAATCTGACTGGAACGTGCCAATGCAGAACATCACACAAATATGCCCTGAACCTGTACCCTCCATAACCTCCCTGTCTCACTGGAATTTACCAATGTAGAACTACACTCAAATATGCCATGAAACTGTACCGCTCCATAACCTCCATGTCACACCGGAAAGCACCATTGCAGAACGCCACACAAATATGCCCTGAACGTGTTCCCGCCCATAACCTCCTTGTCTCACTGGAACGTACCATTGCAGAACACCACACATATATGCCCTGAACCTGTACCCGACCATAATCTCCCTGTCTCACTGGACCGTACCACTGCAGAACTCCAAACAAATATGCGCTGAACCTGTACCCTCCTTAACCTCGCTGTCTCACTGGAACGTACCAATGCAGAACTCCACACAAATGTGCCCTGAACCTGTACCCCTCCATAACCTCCCTGTCTCATTAGAACGTACCAATGCAGAACTCCACACAAATATGCCCTGAACCTGTACCCTCCATAACCTCCCTGTCTCACTGGAACGTACCAATGCAGAACTACACACAAATATGCCCTGAACATGTACCCCTCCATAACCTCCCTGTCTCATTGGAACGTACCAATGCAGAACTCCACACAAATGTCCCCTGAACCTGTAACCCTCCATAACCTCCCTGTTTCAGTGGAACGTACCAATGCAGAACTCCACACAAATATGCCCTGAACCTGTACCTCTCCATAACCTCCCTGTCACACTGGAACGTACCAATGCAGAACTCCGCACAAATATGCACTGAACCGGTACCCTCCATAACCTCCCTGTCTCACTGGAACGTACCAATGAAGAATTCCACACAAATATGCCCTTTACGTGTACCCGCCCATAACCTCCTTGTCTCACTGGAACGCACCAATGCAGAACGCCACACAAATATGCCCTGAACCTGTACCCCTCAATAACGTCCCTGTCTCACGGGAACGTACCAATGCAGAATTCCACACAAATATGCCCTGAACATGTACCCGCCCATAACCTCCTTGTCTCACTGGAACGCACCAATGCAGAACTCAACACAAATTTGCCCTGAACCTGTACCCCTCCATAACCTCCCTGTCTCACTGGAACGTACCAATGCAGAACTCCACTCAAATATGCCCTGATCCTGTACCGTGCATAACCTCCCTGTCTCACTGGAACGTACCATTGCAGAACACCACACAAATATGCCCTGAACCTGTACCCCTCCATAACCTCCCTGTCTCACTGGAAAGTACCAATGCAGAACTCCACACAAATGTGCCCTGAACCTGTACCCTCCATAACCTCCCTGTCTCACTGGAAGGTACCAATGCAGAACTCCACACAAATGTGCCCTGAACCTGTAACCCTCCATAACCTCCCTGTTTCAGTGGAACGTACCAATGCAGAACTCCACACAAATATGCCCTGAACCTGTACCTCTCCATAACCTCCCTGTCACACTGGAACGTAGCAATGCAGAACTCCGCACAAATATGCACTGAACCGGTACCCTCCATAACCTCCCTGTCTCACTGGAACGTACCAATGCAGAATTACACACAAATATGCCCTGAACATATACCCCTCCATAACCTCCCTGTCTCATTGGAACGTACCAATGCAGAACTCCACACAAATATGCCCTGAACCTGTACCTCTCCATAACCTCCCTGTCACACTGGAACGTACCAATGCAGAACTCCGCACAAATATGCACTGAACCGGTACCCTCCATAACTTCCCTGTCTCACTGGAACGTACAAATGTAGAATTCCACACAAATATGCCCTTTACGTGTACCCGCCCATAATCTCATTGTCTCACTGGAACGCACCAATGCAGATCTCCACACAAATTTGCCCTGAACCTGTACCCCTCCATAACCTCCCTGTCTCAATGGAACGTACCAATGCAGAACTCCACTCAAATATGCCCTGATCCTGTACCGTGCATAACCTCTTGTCTCACTGGAACGTACCAATGCAGAACTCCACACAAATATGCCCTGAACCTGTACCCTCCATAACCTCCCTGTCTCACTGGAACGTACCAATGCAGAACTACACACAAATATGCCCTGAACCTATACCCCTCCATAACCTCCCTGTCTCACTGGAACGTACCAATGCAGAATACCACACAAATATGCCCTGAACGTGTACCCGCCCATAAACTCCTTGTCTCACTGGAACGCACCAATGCAGAACTCCACACAAATTTGCCCTGAACCGGTACCCTCCATAACCTCCCTGTCTCACTGGAACGTACCAATGCAGAATTCCACACAAAAATGCCCTGAAGGTGTACCCGCTCATAACCTCCTTGTCTCACTGGAAAGTACCAATGCAGAACTCCACACAAATATGCACTGAACCTGTACCCGACCATAACCTCCCTGTCTCACTGGAACGTACCACTGCAGAACTCCACACAAATATGCCCTGAACCTGTACCCCTCCATAACCTCCTTGTCTCACTGGAGCGCACCAATGCAGAACTCCACACAAATTTGCCCTGAACCTGTACTCCTCCATAACCTCTCTGTCTCACTGGAACGTACCAATGCAGAACTCCACACAAATATGCCCTGAACCTGTACCCGTCCATAACCTCCCTTTCTCATTGGATCGTCCCACTGCAGAACTCCACACAAATATGCCATGAACCGGTACCCTCCATAACCTCCCTGTCTCACTGGAAAGTACCAATGCAGAACTCCACACAAATATGCCCTGAACCTGTACCCGACCATAACCTCCCTGTCTCACTGGACCGTACCACTGCAGAACTCCACACAAATATGCCCTGAACCTGTACCCTCCATAACCTCCCTGTCTCACTGGAACGTACCAATGCAGAACTACACACAAATATGCCCTGAACATGTACCCCTCCATAACCTCCCTGTCTAATTGGAACGTACCAATGCAGAACTCCACACAAATGTGCCCTGAACCTGTAACCCTCCATAACCTCCCTGTTTCAGTGGAACGTAACAATGCAGAACTCCACACAAATATGCCCTGAACCTGTACCTCTCCATAACCTCCCTGTCACACTGGAACGTACCAATGCAGAACTCCGCACAAATATGCACTGAACCGGTACCCTCCATAACCTCCCTGTCTCACTGGAACGTACCAATGCAGAATTCCACACAAATATGCCCTTTACGTGTACCCGCCCATAATCTCCTTGTCTCACTGGAACGCACCAATGCAGATCTCCACACAAATTTACCCGGAACCTGTACCCCTCCATAACCTCACTGTCTCAATGGAACGTACCAATGCAGAACTCCACTCAAATATGCCCTGATCCTGAACCGTGCATAACCTCCCTGTCTCACTGGAACGTACCAATGCAGAACACCACACAAATATGCCCTGAACCTGTACCCTCCATAACCTCCCTGTCTCACTGGAACGTACCAATGCAGAACTACACACAAATATGCCCTGAACCTGTACCCCTCCATAACCTCCCTGTCTCACTGGAACGTACCAATGCAGAATACCACACAAATATGCCCTGAACGTGTACCCGCCCATAACCTCCTTGTCTCACTGGAACGCACCAATGCAGAACTCCACACAAATTTGCCCTGAACCTGTACCCCTCCATAAACTCCCTGTCTCACTGGAACGTACCAATGCAGAACTCCACACAAATATGCCATGAACCTGTACACTCCATAACCTCCCTGTCTCACTGGAAAGTACCAATGCAGAACTCCACACAAATATGCACTGAACCTGTACCCGACCATAAGCTCCCTCTCTCACTGGAACGTACCACTGCAGAACTCCACACAAATATTCCCTGAACTTGTAACCTCCATAACCTCCCTGTCTCACTGGAACGTACCAATGTAGAACTACACACAAATATGCCCTGAACATGTACCCCTCCATAACCTCCTTGTCTCACTGGAGCTCACCAATGCAGAACTCCACACAAATTTGCTCTGAACCTGTACTCCTCCATAACCTCCCTGTCTCACTGGAACGTACCAATGCAGAACTCCACACAAATATGCCCTGAACCTGTACCCGTCCATAACCTCCCTGTCTCATTGGATCGTCCCACTGCAGAACTCCACACAAATAAGCCATGAACCGGTACCCTCCATAACCTCCCTGTCTCACTGGAAAGTACCAATGCAGAACTCCACACAAATATGTCCTGAACCTGTACCCGACCATAACCTCCCTGTCTCACTGGACCGTACCACTGCAGAACTCCACACAAATATGCCCTGAACCTGTACCCTCCATAACATCCCTGTCTCACTGGAACGTACCAATGCAGAATTCCACACAAATATGCCCTTTACGTGTACCCGCCCATTATCTCCCTGTCTCACTGGAACGCACCAATGCAGATCTCCAGACAAATTTGCCCTGAACCTGTACCCCTCCATAACCACCCTGTCTCAATGGAACGTACCAATGCAGAACTCGACTCAAATATGCCCTGATCCTGTACCGTGCATAACCTCCCTGTCTCACTGGAACGTACCAATGCAGAACTCCACACAAAGATGCCCTGAACCTGTACCCTCCATAACCTCCCTGTCTCACTGGAACGTACCAATGCAGAACTACACACAAATATGCACTGAACCTGTACCCCTCCATAACCTCCCTGTCTCACTGGAACGTACCAATGCAGAATAACACACAAATATGCCCTGAACGTGTACCCGCCCATAACATCCTTGTCTCACTGGAACGCACCAATGCAGAACTCCACACAAATTTGCCCTGAACCTGTACCCCTCCATAAACTCCCTGTCTCACTGGAACGTACCAATGCAGAACTCCACACAAAATTGCCCTGAACCGGTACCCTCCATAACCTCCCTGTCTCACTGGAACGTACCAATGCAGAATTCCACACAGATATGCCCTGAACGTGTACCCGCCCATAACCTCCTTGTCTCACTGGAACGCACCAATGCAGAACGCCACACATACTTGCCCTGAACCTGTACCCCTCAATAACGTCCCTGTCTCACGGGAACGTACCAATGCAGAATTCCACACAAATATGCCCTGAACGTGTACCCGCCCATAACCTCCTTGTCTCACTGGAACGCACCAATGCAGAACTCAACACAAATTTGCCCTGAACCTGTACCCCTCCATAACCTCCCTGTCTCACTGGAACGTACCAATGCAGAACTCCACACAAATATGCCCTGAACCTGTACCCCTCCATAACCTCCCTGTCTCACTGGAAAGCACGAATGCCGAACTCCACTCAAATATGCCCTGATCCTGTACCGTGCATAACCTCCCTGTCTCACTGGAACGTACCATTGCAGAACACCACACAAATATGCCCTGAACCTGTACCCCTCCATAACCTCCCTGTCTCACTGGAAAGTACCAATGCAGAACTCCACACAAATATGCCCTGAACCTGTACCCGACCATAACCTCCCTGTCTCACTCGAACGTACCACTGCAGAACTCCACACAAATATGCCCTGAATCTGTACCCTCCATAACCTCCCTGTCTCACTGGAACGTACCAATGCAGAACTACAAATAAATATGCCCTGAACCTGTACCCCAGCATAACCTGCCTGTCTCACTGGAACGTACCAATGCAGAACTACAAAAAATATGCCCTGAACCTGTACCCCTCCATAACCTCCCTGTCTCACTGGAACGTACCAATGCAGAATTCCACACAAATATGCCCTGAACGTGTACCCGCCCATAACCTCCTTGTCTCACTGGAACGCACCCATGCAGAACTCTACACAATTTGCCCTGAACTTGTACCGGTCCATAGCCTCCCTGTCTCATTGGATCGTCCCACTGCAGAACTCCACACAAATATGCCATGAACCTGTACCCTCCATAACCTCCCTGTCTCACTGGAAAGTACCAATGCAGAACTCCACACAAATATGCACTGAACCTGTGCCCGACCATAACCTCCCTGTCTCACTGGAACGTACCACTGCAGAACTCCACACAACTATGCCCTGAACCTGTACCCTCCATAACCTCCCTGTCTCACTGGAACGTACCAATGCAGAACTCCACACAAATATGCCCTGAACCTGTACCTCTCCATAACCTCCCTGTCACACTGGAACGTACCAATGCAGAACTCCGCACAAATATGCACTGAACCGGTACCCTCCATAACTTCCCAGTCTCACTGGAACGTACAAATGTAGAATTCCACACAAATATGCCCTTTACGTGTACCCGCCCATAATCTCATTGTCTCACTGGAACGCACCAATGCAGATCTCCACACAAATTTGCCCTGAACCTGTACCCCTCCATAAACTCCCTGTCTCAATGGAACGTACCAATGCAGAACTCCACTCAAATATGCCCTGATCCTGTACCCTCCATAACCTCCCTGTCTCACTGGAACGTACCAATGCAGAACTACACACAAATATGGCCTGAACCTATACCCCTCCATAACCTCCCTGTCTCACTGGAACGTACCAATGCAGAATACCACACAAATATGCCCTGAACGTGTACCCGCCCATAAACTCCTTGTCTCACTGGAACGCACCAATGCAGAACTCCACACAAATTTGCCCTGAACCGGTACCCTCCATAACCTCCCTGTCTCACTGGAACGTACCAATGCAGAATTCCACACAAAAATGCCCTGAACGTGTACCCGCTCATAACCTCCTTGTCTCACTGGAAAGTACCAATGCAGAACTCCACACAAATATGCACTGAACCTGTACCCGACCATAACCTCCCTGTCTCACTGGAACGTACCACTGCAGAACTCCACACAAATATGCCCTGAACCTGTACCACTCCATAACCTCCTTGTCTCACTGGAGCGCACCAATGCAGAACTCCACACAAATTTGCCCTGAACCTGTACTCCTCCATAACCTCTCTGTCTCACTGGAACGTACCAATGCAGAACTCCACACAAATATGCCCTGAACCTGTACCCGTCCATAACCTCCCTTTCTCATTGGATCGTCCCACTGCAGAACTCCACTCAAATATGCCATGAACCGGTACCCTCCATAACCTCCCTGTCTCACTGGAAAGTACCAATGCAGAACTCCACACAAATATGCCCTGAACCTGTACCCGACCATAACCTCCCTGTCTCACTGGACCGTACCACTGCAGAACTCCACACAAATATGCCCTGAACCTGTACCCTCCATAACCTCCCTGTCTCACTGGAACGTACCAATGCAGAACTACACACAAATATGCCCTGAACATGTACCCCTCCATAACCTCCCTATCTAATTGGAACGTACCGATGCAGAAATCCACACAAATGTGCCCTGAACCTGTAACCCTCCATAACCTCCCTGTTTCAGTGGAACGTAACAATGCAGAACTCCACACAAATATGCCCTGAACCTGTACCTCTCCATAACCTCCCTGTCACACTGGAACGTACCAATGCAGAACTCCTCACAAATATGCACTGAACCGGTACCCTCCATAACCTCCCTGTCTCACTGGAACGTACCAATGCAGAATTCCACACAAATATGCCCTTTACGTGTACCCGCCCATAATCTCCTTGTCTCACTGGAGCGCACCAATGCAGATCTCCACACAAATTTACCCGGAACCTGTACCCCTCCATAACCTCACTGTCTCAATGGAACGTACCAATGCAGAACTCCACTCAAATATGCCCTGATCCTGAACCGTGCATAACCTCCCTGTCTCACTGGAACGTACCAATGCAGAACACCACACAAATATGCCCTGAACCTGTACCCTCCATAACCTCCCTGTCTCACTGGAACGTACCAATGCAGAACTACACACAAATATGCCCTGAACCTGTACCACTCCATAACCTCCCTGTCTCACTGGAACGTACCAATGCAGAATAGCACACAAATATGCCCTGAACGTGTACCCGCCCATAACCTCCTTGTCTCACTGGAACGCACCAATGCAGAACTCCACACAAATTTGCCCTGAACCTGTACCCCTCCATAAACTCCCTGACTCACTGGAACGTACCAATGCAGAACTCCACACAAATATGCCATGAACCTGTACACTCCATAACCTCCCTGTCTCACTGGAAAGTACCAATGCAGAACTCCACACAAATATGCACTGAACCTGTACCCGACCATAAGCTCCCTGTCTCACTGGAACGTACCACTGCAGAACTCCACACAAATATTCCCTGAACTTGTAACCTCCATAACCTCCCTGTCTCACTGGAACGTACCAATGTAGAACTACACACAAATATGCCCTGAAAATGTACCCCTCCATAACCTCCTTGTCTCACTGGAGCGCACCAATGCAGAACTCCACACAAATTTGCTCTGAACCTGTACTCCTCCATAACCTCCCTGTCTCACTGGAACGTACCAATGCAGAACTCCACACAAATATGCCCTGAACCTGTACCCGTCCATAACCTCCCTGTCTCATTGGATCGTCCCACTGCAGAACTCCACACAAATAAGCCATGAACCGGTACCCTCCATAACCTCCCTGTCTCACTGGAACGTACCAATGCAGAATTCCACACAAATATGCCCTTTACGTGTACCCGCCCATTATCTCCCTGTCTCACTGGAACGCACCAATGCAGATCTCCAGACAAATTTGCCCTGAACCTGTACCCCTCCATAACCACCCTGTCTCAATGGAACGTACCAATGCAGAACTCCACTCAAATATGCCCTGATCCTGTACCGTGCATAACCTCCCTGTCTCACTGGAACGTACCAATGCAGAACTCCACACAAAGATGCCCTGAACCTGTACCCTCCATAACCTCCCTGTCTCACTGGAACGTACCAATGCAGAACTACACACAAATATGCACTGAACCTGTACCCCTCCATAACCTCCCTGTCTCACTGGAACGTACCAATGCAGAATACCACACAAATATGCCCTGAACGTGTACCCGCCCATAACCTCCTTGTCTCACTGGAACGCACCAATGCAGAACTCCACACAAATTTGCCCTGAACCTGTACCCCTCCATAAACTCCCTGTCTCACTGGAACGTACCAATGCAGAACTCCACACAAAATTGCCCTGAACCGGTACCCTCCATAACCTCCCTGTCTCACTGGAACGTACCAATGCAGAATTCCACACAAATATGCCCTGAACGTGTACCCGCCCATAACCTCCTTGTCTCACTGGAACGCACCAATGCAGAACGCCACACAAATTTGCCCTGAACCTGTACCCCTCAATAACGTCCCTGTCTCACGGGAACGTACCAATGCAGAATTCCACACAAATATGCCCTGAACGTGTACCCGCCCATAACCTCCTTGTCTCACTGGAACGCACCAATGCAGAACTCAACACAAATTTGCCCTGAACCTGTACCCCTCCATAACCTCCCTGTCTCACTGGAACGTACCAATGCAGAACTCCACACAAATATGCCCTGAACCTGTACCCGTCCATAACCTCCCTGTCTCATTGGATCGTCCCACTGCAGAACTCCACACAAATAAGCCATGAACCGGTACCCTCCATAACCTCCCTGTCTCACTGGAAAGTACCAATGCAGAACTCCACACAAATATGCCCTGAACCTGTACCCGACCATAACCTCCCTGTCTCACTGGACCGTACCACTGCAGAACTCCACACAAATATGCCCTGAACCTGTACCCTCCATAACCTCCCTGTCTCACTGGAACGTACCAATGCAGAATTCCACACAAATATGCCCTTTACGTGTACCCGCCCATTATCTCCCTGTCTCACTGGAACGCACCAATGCAGATCTCCAGACAAATTTGCCCTGAACCTGTACCCCTCCATAACCACCCTGTCTCAATGGAACGTACCAATGCAGAACTCCACTCAAATATGCCCTGATCCTGTACCGTGCATAACCTCCCTGTCTCACTGGAACGTACCAATGCAGAACTCCACACAAAGATGCCCTGAACCTGTACCCTCCATAACCTCCCTGTCTCACTGGAACGTACCAATGCAGAACTACACACAAATATGCACTGAACCTGTACCCCTCCATAACCTCCCTGTCTCACTGGAACGTACCAATGCAGAATACCACACAAATATGCCCTGAACGTGTACCCGCCCATAACCTCCTTGTCTCACTGGAACGCACCAATGCAGAACTCCACACAAATTTGCCCTGAACCTGTACCCCTCCATAAACTCCCTGTCTCACTGGAACGTACCAATGCAGAACTCCACACAAAATTGCCCTGAACCGGTACCCTCCATAACCTCCCTGTCTCACTGGAACGTACCAATGCAGAATTCCACACAAATATGCCCTGAACGTGTACCCGCCCATAACCTCCTTGTCTCACTGGAACGCACCAATGCAGAACGCCACACAAATTTGCCCTGAACCTGTACCCCTCAATAACGTCCCTGTCTCACGGGAACGTACCAATGCAGAATTCCACACAAATATGCCCTGAACGTGTACCCGCCCATAACCTCCTTGTCTCACTGGAACGCACCAATGCAGAACTCAACACAAATTTGCCCTGAACCTGTACCCCTCCATAACCTCCCTGTCTCACGGGAACGTACTAATGCAGAATTCCACACAAATATGCCCTGAACGTGTACCCGCCCATAACCTCCTTGTCTCACTGGAACGCACCAATGCAGAATTCCACACAAATATGCCCTGAACGTGTACCCGCCCATAACCTCCTTGTCTCACTGGAACGCACCAATGCAGAACTCCACTCAAATATGCCCTGATCCTGTACCGTGCATAACCTCCCTGTCTCACTGGAACGTACCATTGCAGAACACCACACAAATATGCCCTGAACCTGTACCCCTCCATAACCTCCCTGTCTCACTGGAAAGTACCAATGCAGAACTCCACACAAATATGCCCTGAACCTGTACCCGACCATAACCTCCCTGTCTCACTGGAACGTACCAATGCAGAACTACAAACAAATATGCCCTGAACCTGTACCCCTGCATAACCTGCCTGTCTCACTGGAACGTACCAATGCAGAACTACAAAAAATAAGCCCTGAACCTGTACCCCTCCATAACCTCCCTGTCTCACTGGAACGTACCAATGCAGAATTCCACACAAATATGCCCTCAACGTGTACCCGCCCATAACCTCCTTGTCTCACTGGAACGCACCCATGCAGAACTCTACACAATTTGCCCTGAACTTGTACCGGTCCATAGCCTCCCTGTCTCATTGGATCGTCCCACTGCAGAACTCCACACAAATATGCCATGAACCTGTACCCTCCATAACCTCCCTGTCTCAATGGAACGTACCAATGCAGAACTCGACTCAAATATGCCCTGATCCTGTACCGTGCATAACCTCCCTGTCTCACTGGAACGTACCAATGCAGAACTCCACACAAAGATGCCCTGAACCTGTACCCTCCATAACCTCCCTGTCTCACTGGAACGTACCAATGCAGAACTACACACAAATATGCACTGAACCTGTACCCCTCCATAACCTCCCTGTCTCACTGGAACGTACCAATGCAGAATAACACACAAATATGCCCTGAACGTGTACCCGCCCATAACATCCTTGTCTCACTGGAACGCACCAATGCAGAACTCCACACAAATTTGCCCTGAACCTGTACCCCTCCATAAACTCCCTGTCTCACTGGAACGTACCAATGCAGAACTCCACACAAAATTGCCCTGAACCGGTACCCTCCATAACCTCCCTGTCTCACTGGAACGTACCAATGCAGAATTCCACACAGATATGCCCTGAACGTGTACCCGCCCATAACCTCCTTGTCTCACTGGAACGCACCAATGCAGAACGCCACACAAACTTGCCCTGAACCTGTACCCCTCAATAACGTCCCTGTCTCACGGGAACGTACCAATGCAGAATTCCACACAAATATGCCCTGAACGTGTACCCGCCCATAACCTCCTTGTCTCACTGGAACGCACCAATGCAGAACTCAACACAAATTTGCCCTGAACCTGTACCCCTCCATAACCTCCCTGTCTCACTGGAACGTACCAATGCAGAACTCCACACAAATATGCCCTGAACCTGTACCCCTCCATAACCTCCCTGTCTCACTGGAAAGCACGAATGCCGAACTCCACTCAAATATGCCCTGATCCTGTACCGTGCATAACCTCCCTGTCTCACTGGAACGTACCATTGCAGAACACCACCCAAATATGCCCTGAACCTGTACCCCTCCATAACCTCCCTGTCTCACTGGAAAGTACCAATGCAGAACTCCACACAAATATGCCCTGAACCTGTACCCGACCATAACCTCCCTGTCTCACTCGAACGTACCACTGCAGAACTCCACACAAATATGCCCTGAATCTGTACCCTCCATAACCTCCCTGTCTCACTGGAACGTACCAATGCAGAACTACAAACAAATATGCCCTGACCCTGTACCCCAGCATAACCTGCCTGTCTCACTGGAACGTACCAATGCAGAACTACAAAAAATATGCCCTGAACCTGTACCCCTCCATAACCTCCCTGTCTCACTGGAACGTACCAATGCAGAATTCCACACAAATATGCCCTGAACGTGTACCCGCCCATAACCTCCTTGTCTCACTGGAACGCACCCATGCAGAACTCTACACAATTTGCCCTGAACTTGTACCGGTCCATAGCCTCCCTGTCTCATTGGATCGTCCCACTGCAGAACTCCACACAAATATGCCATGAACCTGTACCCTCCATAACCTCCCTGTCTCACTGGAAAGTACCAATGCAGAACTCCACACAAATATGCACTGAACCTGTGCCCGACCATAACCTCCCTGTCTCACTGGAACGTACCACTGCAGAACTCCACACAAATATGCCCTGAACCTGTACCCTCCATAACCTCCCTGTCTCACTGGAACGTACCAATGCAGAACTCCACACAAATATGCCCTGAACCTGTACCTCTCCATAACCTCCCTGTCACACTGGAACGTACCAATGCAGAACTCCGCACAAATATGCACTGAACCGGTACCCTCCATAACTTCCCTGTCTCACTGGAACGTACAAATGTAGAATTCCACACAAATATGCCCTTTACGTGTACCCGCCCATAATCTCATTGTCTCACTGGAACGCACCAATGCAGATCTCCACACAAATTTGCCCTGAACCTGTACCCCTCCATAAACTCCCTGTCTCAATGGAACGTACCAATGCAGAACTCCACTCAAATATGCCCTGATCCTGTACCCTCCATAACCTCCCTGTCTCACTGGAACGTACCAATGCAGAACTACACACAAATATGGCCTGAACCTATACCCCTCCATAACCTCCCTGTCTCACTGGAACGTACCAATGCAGAATACCACACAAATATGCCCTGAACGTGTACCCGCCCATAAACTCCTTGTCTCACTGGAACGCACCAATGCAGAACTCCACACAAATTTGCCCTGAACCGGTACCCTCCATAACCTCCCTGTCTCACTGGAACGTACCAATGCAGAATTCCACACAAAAATGCCCTGAACGTGTACCCGCTCATAACCTCCTTGTCTCACTGGAAAGTACCAATGCAGAACTCCACACAAATATGCACTGAACCTGTACCCGACCATAACCTCCCTGTCTCACTGGAACGTACCACTGCAGAACTCCACACAAATATGCCCTGAACCTGTACCACTCCATAACCTCCTTGTCTCACTGGAGCGCACCAATGCAGAACTCCACACAAATTTGCCCTGAACCTGTACTCCTCCATAACCTCTCTGTCTCACTGGAACGTACCAATGCAGAACTCCACACAAATATGCCCTGAACCTGTACCCGTCCATAACCTCCCTTTCTCATTGGATCGTCCCACTGCAGAACTCCACTCAAATATGCCATGAACCGGTACCCTCCATAACCTCCCTGTCTCACTGGAAAGTACCAATGCAGAACTCCACACAAATATGCCCTGAACCTGTACCCGACCATAACCTCCCTGTCTCACTGGACCGTACCACTGCAGAACTCCACACAAATATGCCCTGAACCTGTACCCTCCATAACCTCCCTGTCTCACTGGAACGTACCAATGCAGAACTACACACAAATATGCCCTGAACATGTACCCCTCCATAACCTCCCTATCTAATTGGAACGTAGCGATGCAGAACTCCACACAAATGTGCCCTGAACCTGTAACCCTCCATAACCTCCCTGTTTCAGTGGAACGTAACAATGCAGAACTCCACACAAATATGCCCTGAACCTGTACCTCTCCATAACCTCCCTGTCACACTGGAACGTACCAATGCAGAACTCCTCACAAATATGCACTGAACCGGTACCCTCCATAACCTCCCTGTCTCACTGGAACGTACCAATGCAGAATTCCACACAAATATGCCCTTTACGTGTACCCGCCCATAATCTCCTTGTCTCACTGGAACGCACCAATGCAGATCTCCACACAAATTTACCCGGAACCTGTACCCCTCCATAACCTCACTGTCTCAATGGAACGTACCAATGCAGAACTCCACTCAAATATGCCCTGATCCTGAACCGTGCATAACCTCCCTGTCTCACTGGAACGTACCAATGCAGAACACCACACAAATATGCCCTGAACCTGTACCCTCCATAACCTCCCTGTCTCACTGGAACGTACCAATGCAGAACTACACACAAATATGCCCTGAACCTGTACCCCTCCATAACCTCCCTGTCTCACTGGAACGTACCAATGCAGAATAGCACACAAATATGCCCTGAACGTGTACCCGCCCATAACCTCCTTGTCTCACTGGAACGCACCAATGCAGAACTCCACACAAATTTGCCCTGAACCTGTACCCCTCCATAAACTCCCTGTCTCACTGGAACGTACCAATGCAGAACTCCACACAAATATGCCATGAACCTGTACACTCCATAACCTCCCTGTCTCACTGGAAAGTACCAATGCAGAACTCCACACAAATATGCACTGAACCTGTACCCGACCATAAGCTCCCTGTCTCACTGGAACGTACCACTGCAGAACTCCACACAAATATTCCCTGAACTTGTAACCTCCATAACCTCCCTGTCTCACTGGAACGTACCAATGTAGAACTACACACAAATATGCCCTGAAAATGTACCCCTCCATAACCTCCTTGTCTCACTGGAGCGCACCAATGCAGAACTCCACACAAATTTGCTCTGAACCTGTACTCCTCCATAACCTCCCTGTCTCACTGGAACGTACCAATGCAGAACTCCACACAAATATGCCCTGAACCTGTACCCGTCCATAACCTCCCTGTCTCATTGGATCGTCCCACTGCAGAACTCCACACAAATAAGCCATGAACCGGTACCCTCCATAACCTCCCTGTCTCACTGGAACGTACCAATGCAGAATTCCACACAAATATGCCCTTTACGTGTACCCGCCCATTATCTCCCTGTCTCACTGGAACGCACCAATGCAGATCTCCAGACAAATTTGCCCTGAACCTGTACCCCTCCATAACCACCCTGTCTCAATGGAACGTACCAATGCAGAACTCCACTCAAATATGCCCTGATCCTGTACCGTGCATAACCTCCCTGTCTCACTGGAACGTACCAATGCAGAACTCCACACAAAGATGCCCTGAACCTGTACCCTCCATAACCTCCCTGTCTCACTGGAACGTACCAATGCAGAACTACACACAAATATGCACTGAACCTGTACCCCTCCATAACCTCCCTGTCTCACTGGAACGTACCAATGCAGAATACCACACAAATATGCCCTGAACGTGTACCCGCCCATAACCTCCTTGTCTCACTGGAACGCACCAATGCAGAACTCCACACAAATTTGCCCTGAACCTGTACCCCTCCATAAACTCCCTGTCTCACTGGAACGTACCAATGCAGAACTCCACACAAAATTGCCCTGAACCGGTACCCTCCATAACCTCCCTGTCTCACTGGAACGTACCAATGCAGAATTCCACACAAATATGCCCTGAACGTGTACCCGCCCATAACCTCCTTGTCTCACTGGAACGCACCAATGCAGAACGCCACACAAATTTGCCCTGAACCTGTACCCCTCAATAACGTCCCTGTCTCACGGGAACGTACCAATGCAGAATTCCACACAAATATGCCCTGAACGTGTACCCGCCCATAACCTCCTTGTCTCACTGGAACGCACCAATGCAGAACTCAACACAAATTTGCCCTGAACCTGTACCCCTCCATAACCTCCCTGTCTCACTGGAACGTACCAATGCAGAACTCCACACAAATATGCCCTGAACCTGTACCCGTCCATAACCTCCCTGTCTCATTGGATCGTCCCACTGCAGAACTCCACACAAATAAGCCATGAACCGGTACCCTCCATAACCTCCCTGTCTCACTGGAAAGTACCAATGCAGAACTCCACACAAATATGCCCTGAACCTGTACCCGACCATAACCTCCCTGTCTCACTGGACCGTACCACTGCAGAACTCCACACAAATATGCCCTGAACCTGTACCCTCCATAACCTCCCTGTCTCACTGGAACGTACCAATGCAGAATTCCACACAAATATGCCCTTTACGTGTACCCGCCCATTATCTCCCTGTCTCACTGGAACGCACCAATGCAGATCTCCAGACAAATTTGCCCTGAACCTGTACCCCTCCATAACCACCCTGTCTCAATGGAACGTACCAATGCAGAACTCCACTCAAATATGCCCTGATCCTGTACCGTGCATAACCTCCCTGTCTCACTGGAACGTACCAATGCAGAACTCCACACAAAGATGCCCTGAACCTGTACCCTCCATAACCTCCCTGTCTCACTGGAACGTACCAATGCAGAACTACACACAAATATGCACTGAACCTGTACCCCTCCATAACCTCCCTGTCTCACTGGAACGTACCAATGCAGAATACCACACAAATATGCCCTGAACGTGTACCCGCCCATAACCTCCTTGTCTCACTGGAACGCACCAATGCAGAACTCCACACAAATTTGCCCTGAACCTGTACCCCTCCATAAACTCCCTGTCTCACTGGAACGTACCAATGCAGAACTCCACACAAATATGCCCTGAACCTGTACCCCTCCATAACCTCCCTGTCTCACTGGAAAGCACGAATGCCGAACTCCACTCAAATATGCCCTGATCCTGTACCGTGCATAACCTCCCTGTCTCACTGGAACGTACCATTGCAGAACACCACACAAATATGCCCTGAACTTGTACCCCTCCATAACCTCCCTGTCTCACTGGAAAGTACCAATGCAGAACTCCACACAAATATGCCCTGAACCTGTACCCGACCATAACCTCCCTGTCTCACTGGAACGTACCACTGCAGAACTCCACACAAATATGCCCTGAATCTGTACCCTCCATAACCTCCCTGTCTCACTGGAACGTACCAATGCAGAACTACAAACAAATATGCCCTGAACCTGTACCCCTGCATAACCTGCCTGTCTCACTGGAACGTACCAATGCAGAACTACAAAAAATAAGCCCTGAACCTGTACCCCTCCATAACCTCCCTGTCTCACTGGAACGTACCAATGCAGAATTCCACACAAATATGCCCTCAACGTGTAACCGCCCATAACCTCCTTGTCTCACTGGAACGCACCCATGCAGAACTCTACACAATTTGCCCTGAACTTGTACCGGTCCATAGCCTCCCTGTCTCATTGGATCGTCCCACTGCAGAACTCCACACAAATATGCCATGAACCTGTACCCTCCATAACCTCCCTGTCTCACTGGAAAGTACCACTGCAGAACTCCACACAAATATGCGCTGAACCTGTACCCTCCTTAACCTCGCTGTCTCACTGGAACGTACCAATGCAGAACTCCACACAAATGTGCCCTGAACCTGTACCCCTCCATAACCTCCCTGTCTCATTAGAACGTACAAATGCAGAACTCCACACAAATATGCCCTGAACCTGTACCCTCCATAACCTCCCTGTCACACTGGAACGTACCAATGCAGAACTACACACAAATATGCCCTTTACGTGTACCCGTCCATAATCTCCTTGTCTCACTGGAACGCACCAATGCAGATCTCCACACAAATATGCCCTGAACATGTACCCCTCCATAACCTCCCTGTCTCATTAGAACGAACCAATGCAGAACTCCACACAAGTATGCCCTGAACATGTACCCGACCATAACCTCCCTGTCTCACTGGACCGTACCACTGCAGAACTCCACACAAATATGCCCTGAACCTGTACCCTCCATAACCTCCCTGTCTCACTGGAACGTACCAATGCAGAACTACACACAAATATGCCCTGAACATATACCCCTCCATAACCTCCCTGTCTCATTGGAACGTACCAATGCAGAACTCCACACAAATATGCCCTGAACCTGTACCTCTCCATAACCTCCCTGTCACACTGGAACGTACCAATGCAGAACTCCGCACAAATATGCACTGAACCGGTACCCTCCATAACTTCCCTGTCTCACTGGAACGTACAAATGTAGAATTCCACACAAATATGCCCTTTACGTGTACCCGCCCATAATCTCATTGCCTCACTGGAACGCACCAATGCAGATCTCCACACAAATTTGCCCTGAACCTGTACCCCTCCATAACCTCCCTGTCTCAATGGAACGTACCAATGCAGAACTCCACTCAAATATGCCCTGATCCTGTACCGTGCATAACCTCTTGTCTCACTGGAACGTACCAATGCAGAACTCCACACAAATATGCCCTGAACCTGTACCCTCCATAACCTCCCTGTCTCACTGGAACGTACCAATGCAGAACTACACACAAATATGCCCTGAACCTATACCCCTCCATAAACTCCTTGTCTCACTGGAACGCACCAATGCAGAACTCCACACAAATTTGCCCTGAACCGGTACCCTCCATAACCTCCCTGTCTCACTGGAACGTAACAATGCAGAATTCCACACAAAAATGCCCTGAACGTGTACCCGCTCATAACCTCCTTGTCTCACTGGAAAGTACCAATGCAGAACTCCACACAAATATGCACTGAACCTGTACCCGACCATAACCTCCCTGTCTCACTGGAACGTGCCACTGCAGAACTCCACACAAATATGCCCTGAACCTGTACCCCTCCATAACCTCCTTGTCTCACTGGAGCGCACCAATGCAGAACTCCACACAAATTTGCCCTGAACCTGTACTCCTCCATAACCTCTCTGTCTCACTGGAACGTACCAATGCAGAACTCCACACAAATATGCCCTGAACCTGTACCCGTCCATAACCTCCCTTTCTCATTGGATCGTCCCACTGCAGAACTCCACACAAATATGCCATGAACCGGTACCCTCCATAACCTCCCTGTCTCACTGGAAAGTACCAATGCAGAACTCCACACAAATATGCCCTGAACCTGTACCCGACCATAACCTCCCTGTCTCACTGGACCGTACCACTGCAGAACTCCACACAAATATGCCCTGAACCTGTACCCTCCATAACCTCCCTGTCTCACTGGAACGTACCAATGCAGAACTACACACAAATATGCCCTGAACATGTACCCCTCCATAACCTCCCTGTTTCAGTGGAACGTAACAATGCAGAACTCCACACAAATATGCCCTGAACCTGTACCTCTCCATAACCTCCCTGTCACACTGGAACGTACCAATGCAGAACTCCGCACAAATATGCACTGAACCGGTACCCTCCATAACCTCCTTGTCTCACTGCAACGTACCAATGCAGAATTCCACACAAATATGCCCTTTACGTGTACCCGCCCATAATCTCCTTGTCTCACTGGAACGCACCAATGCAGATCTCCACACAAATTTGCCCTGAACCTGTACCCCTCCATAACCTCACTGTCTCAATGGAACGTACCAATGCAGAACTCCACTCAAATATGCCCTGATCCTGAACCGTGCATAACCTCCCTGTCTCACTGGAACGTACCAATGCAGAACACCACACAAATATGCCCTGAACCTGTACCCTCCATAACATCCCTGTCTCACTGGAACGTACCAATGCAGAACTACACACAAATATGCCCTGAACCTGTACCCCTCCATAACCTCCCTGTCTCACTGGAACGTACCAATGCAGAATACCACACAAATATGCCCTGAACGTGTACCCGCCCATAACCTCCTTGTCTCACTGGAACACACCAATGCAGAACTCCACACAAATTTGCCCTGAACCTGTACCCCTCCATAAACTCCCTGTCTCACTGGAACGTACCAATGAAGAACTCCACACAAATATGCCATGAACCTGTACACTCCATAACCTCCCTGTCTCACTGGAAAGTACCAATGCAGAACTCCACACAAATATGCACTGAACCTGTACCCGACCATAAGCTCCCTGTCTCACTGGAACGTACCACTGCAGAACTCCACACAAATATTCCCTGAACTTGTAACCTCCATAACCTCCCTGTCTCACTGGAACGTACCAATGTAGAACTACACACAAATATGCCCTGAAAATGTACCCCTCCATAACCTCCTTGTCTCACTGGAGCGCACCAATGCAGAACTCCACACAAATTTGCTCTGAACCTGTACTCCTCCATAACCTCCCTGTCTCACTGGAACGTACCAATGCAGAACTCCACACAAATATGCCCTGAACCTGTACCCGTCCATAACCTCCCTGTCTCATTGGATCGTCCCACTGCAGAACTCCACACAAATAAGCCATGAACCGGTACCCTCCATAACCTCCCTGTCTCACTGGAAAGTACCAATGCAGAACTCCACACAAATATGTCCTGAACCTGTACCCGACCATAACCTCCCTGTCTCACTGGACCGTACCACTGCAGAACTCCACACAAATATGCCCTGAACCTGTACCCTCCATAACCTCCCTGTCTCACTGGAACGTACCAATGCAGAATTCCACACAAATATGCCCTTTACGTGTACCCGCCCATTATCTCCCTGTCTCACTGGAACGCACCAATGCAGATCTCCAGACAAATTTGCCCTGAACCTGTACCCCTCCATAACCACCCTGTCTCAATGGAACGTACCAATGCAGAACTCCACTCAAATATGCCCTGATCCTGTACCGTGCATAACCTCCCTGTCTCACTGGAACGTACCAATGCAGAACTCCACACAAAGATGCCCTGAACCTGTACCCTCCATAACCTCCCTGTCTCACTGGAACGTACCAATGCAGAACTACACACAAATATGCACTGAACCTGTACCCCTCCATAACCTCCCTGTCTCACTGGAACGTACCAATGCAGAATACCACACAAATATGCCCTGAACGTGTACCCGCCCATAACCTCCTTGTCTCACTGGAACGCACCAATGCAGAACTCCACACAAATTTGCCCTGAACCTGTACCCCTCCATAAACTCCCTGTCTCACTGGAACGTACCAATGCAGAACTCCACACAAAATTGCCCTGAACCGGTACCCTCCATAACCTCCCTGTCTCACTGGAACGTTCCAATGCAGAATTCCACACAAATATGCCCTGAACGTGTACCCGCCCATAACCTCCTTGTCTCACTGGAACGCACCAATGCAGAACGCCACACAAATTTGCCCTGAACCTGTACCCCTCAATAACGTCCCTGTCTCACGGGAACGTACCAATGCAGAATTCCACACAAATATGCCCTGAACGTGTACCCGCCCATAACCTCCTTGTCTCACTGGAACGCACCAATGCAGAACTCAACACAAATTTGCCCTGAACCTGTACCCCTCCATAACCTCCCTGTCTCACTGGAACGTACCAATGCAGAACTCCACACAAATATGCCCTGAACCTGTACCCCTCCATAACCTCCCTGTCTCACTGGAAAGCACGAATGCCGAACTCCACTCAAATATGCCCTGATCCTGTACCGTGCATAACCTCCCTGTCTCACTGGAACGTACCATTGCAGAACACCACACAAATATGCCCTGAACCTGTACCCCTCCATAACCTCCCTGTCTCACTGGAAAGTACCAATGCAGAACTCCACACAAATATGCCCTGAACCTGTACCCGACCATAACCTCCCTGTCTCACTGGAACGTACCACTGCAGAACTCCACACAAATATGCCCTGAATCTGTACCCTCCATAACCTCCCTGTCTCACTGGAACGTACCAATGCAGAACTACAAACAAATATGCCCTGAACCTGTACCCCTGCATAACCTGCCTGTCTCACTGGAACGTACCAATGCAGAACTACAAAAAATAAGCCCTGAACCTGTACCCCTCCATAACCTCCCTGTCTCACTGGAACGTACCAATGCAGAATTCCACACAAATATGCCCTGAACGTGTACCCGCCCATAACCTCCTTGTCTCACTGGAACGCACCCATGCAGAACTCTACACAATTTGCCCTGAACTTGTACCGGTCCATAGCCTCCCTGTCTCATTGGATCGTCCCACTGCAGAACTCCACACAAATATGCCATGAACCTGTACCCTCCATAACCTCCCTGTCTCACTGGAAAGTACCACTGCAGAACTCCACACAAATGTGCCCTGAACCTGTAGCCCTCCATAACCTCCCTGTCTCATTAGAACGTACCAATGCAGAACTCCACACAAATATGCCCTGAACCTGTACCCTCCATAACCTCCCTGTCACACTGGAACGTACCAATGCAGAACTACACACAAATATGCCCTGAACATGTACCCCTCGATAACCTCCCTGTCTGATTGGAACGTACCAATGCAGAACTCCACACAAATGTCCCCTGAACCTGTAACCCTCCATAACCTCCCTGTTTCAGTGGAACGTACCAATGCAGAACTCCACACAAATATGCCCTGAACCTGTACCTCTCCATAACCTCCCTGTCACACAGGAACGTACCAATGCAGAACTCCGCACAAATATGCACTGAACCGGTACCCTCCATAACCTCCCTGTCTCACTGGAACGTACCAATGAAGAATTCCACACAAATATGCCCTTTACGTGTACCCGCCCATAACCTCCTTGTCTCACTGGAACGCACCAATGCAGAACGCCACACAAATTTGCCCTGAACCTGTACCACTCAATAACGTCCCTGTCTCACGGGAACGTACCAATGCAGAATTCCACACAAATATGCCCTGAACGTGTACCCGCCCATAACCTCCTTGTCTCACTGGAACGCACCAATGCAGAACTCAACACAAATTTGCCCTGAACCTGTACCCCTCCATAACCTCCCTGTCTCACTGGAACGTACCAATGCAGAACTCCACACAAATATGCCCTGAACCTGTACCCCTCCATAACCTCCCTGTCTCACTGGAAAGCACGAATGCCGAACTCCACTCAAATATGCCCTGATCCTGTACCGTGCATAACCTCCCTGTCTCACTGGAACGTACCATTGCAGAACACCACACAAATATGCCCTGAACCTGTACCCCTCCATAACCTCCCTGTCTCATTGGAACGTACCAATGCAGAACTCCACACAAATGTCCCCTGAACCTGTAACCCTCCATAACCTCCCTGTTTCAGTGGAACGTACCAATGCAGAACTCCACACAAATATGCCCTGAACCTGTACCTCTCCATAACCTCCCTGTCACACAGGAACGTACCAATGCAGAACTCCGCACAAATATGCACTGAACCGGTACCCTCCATAACCTCCCTGTCTCACTGGAACGTACCAATGAAGAATTCCACACAAATATGCCCTTTACGTGTACCCGCCCATAACCTCCTTGTCTCACTGGAACGCACCAATGCAGAACGCCACACAAATTTGCCCTGAACCTGTACCACTCAATAACGTCCCTGTCTCACGGGAACGTACCAATGCAGAATTCCACACAAATATGCCCTGAACGTGTACCCGCCCATAACCTCCTTGTCTCACTGGAACGCACCAATGCAGAACTCAACACAAATTTGCCCTGAACCTGTACCCCTCCATAACCTCCCTGTCTCACTGGAACGTACCAATGCAGAACTCCACACAAATATGCCCTGAACCTGTACCCCTCCATAACCTCCCTGTCTCACTGGAAAGCACGAATGCCGAACTCCACTCAAATATGCCCTGATCCTGTACCGTGCATAACCTCCCTGTCTCACTGGAACGTACCATTGCAGAACACCACACAAATATGCCCTGAACCTGTACCCCTCCATAACCTCCCAGTCTCACTGGAAAGTGCCAATGCAGAACTCCACACAAATGTGCCCTGAACCTGTACCCCTCCATAACCTCCCTGTCTCATTAGAACGTACCAATGCAGAACTCCACACAAATATGCCCTGAACCTGTACCCTCCATAAGCTCCCTGTCTCACTGGAACGTACCAATGAAGAACTCCACACAAATGTGCCCTGAACCTGTAACCCTCCATAACCTCCCTGTTTCAGTGGAACGTACCAATGCAGAACTCCACACAAATATGCCCTGAACCTGTACCTCTCCATAACCTCCCTGTCACACTGGAACGTACCAATGCAGAACTCCGCACAAATATGCAATGAACCGGTACCCTCCATAACCTCCCTGTCTCACTGCAACGTACCAATGCAGAATTCCACACAAATATGCCATTTACGTGTACCCGCCCATAATCTCCTTGTCTCACTGGAACGCACCAATGCAGATCTCCACACAAATATGCCCTGAACATGTACCCCTCCATAACCTCCCTGTCTCATTAGAACGAACGAATGCAGAACTCCACACAAATATGCCCTGAACATGTACCCGACCATAACCTCCCTGTCTCACTGGACCGTACCACTGCAGAACTCCACACAAATATGCCCTGAACCTGTACCCTCCATAACCTCCCTGTCTCACTGGAAAGTACCAATGCAGAACTACACACAAATATGCCCTGAACATATACCCCTCCATAACCTCCCTGTCTCATTGGAACGTACCAATGCAGCACTCCACACAAATATGCCCTGAACCTGTACCTCTCCATAACCTCCCTGTCACACTGGAACGTACCAATGCAGAACTCCGCACAAATATGCACTGAACCGGCACCCTCCATAACTTCCCTGTCTCACTGGAACGTACAAATGTAGAATTCCAAACAAATATGCCCTTTACGTGTACCCGCCCATAATCTCATTGTCTCACTGAAACGCACCAATGCAGATCTCCACACAAATTTGCCCTGAACCTGTACCCCTCCATAACCTCCCTGTCTCAATGGAACGTACCAATGCAGAACTCCACTCAAATATGCCCTGATCCTGTACCGTGCATAACCTCTTGTCTCACTGGAACGTACCAATGCAGAACTCCACACAAATATGCCCTGAACCTGTACCCTCCATAACCTCCCTGTCTCACTGGAACGTACCAATGCAGAACTACACACAAATATGCCCTGAACCTATACCCCTCCATAAACTCCTTGTCTCACTGGAACGCACCAATGCAGAACTCCACACAAATTTGCCCTGAACCGGTACCCTCCATAACCTCCCTGTCTCACTGGAACGTACCAATGCAGAATTCCACACAAAAATGCCCTGAACGTGTACCCGCTCATAACCTCCTTGTCTCACTGGAAAGTACCAATGCAGAACTCCACACAAATATGCACTGAACCTGTACCCGACCATAACCTCCCTGTCTCACTGGAACGTGCCACTGCAGAACTCCACACAAATATGCCCTGAACCTGTACCCCTCCATAACCTCCTTGTCTCACTGGAGCGCACCAATGCAGAACTCCACACAAATTTGCCCTGAACCTGTACTCCTCCATAACCTCTCTGTCTCACTGGAACGTACCAATGCAGAACTCCACACAAATATGCCCTGAACCTGTACCCGTCCATAACCTCCCTTTCTCATTGGATCGTCCCACTGCAGAACTCCACACAAATATGCCATGAACCGGTACCCTCCATAACCTCCCTGTCTCACTGGAAAGTACCAATGCAGAACTCCACACAAAGATGCCCTGAACGTGTACCCGCCCATAACCTCCTTGTCTCACTGGAACGCACCAATGCAGAACTCAACACAAATTTGCCCTGAACCTGTACCCCTCCATAACCTCCCTGTCTCACTGGAACGTACCAATGCAGAACTCCACACAAATATGCCCTGAACCTGTACCCCTCCATAACCTCCCTGTCTCACTGGAAAGCACGAATGCCGAACTCCACTCAAATATGCCCTGATCCTGTACCGTGCATAACCTCCCTGTCTCACTGGAACGTACCATTGCAGAACACCACACAAATATGCCCTGAACCTGTACCCCTCCATAACCTCCCTGTCTCATTGGAACGTACCAATGCAGAACTCCACACAAATGTCCCCTGAACCTGTAAATCCTCCATAACCTCCCTGTTTCAGTGGAACGTACCAATGCAGAACTCCACACAAATATGCCCTGAACCTGTACCTCTCCATAACCTCCCTGTCACACAGGAACGTACCAATGCAGAACTCCGCACAAATATGCACTGAACCGGTACCCTCCATAACCTCCCTGTCTCACTGGAACGTACCAATGAAGAATTCCACACAAATATGCCCTTTACGTGTACCCGCCCATAACCTCCTTGTCTCACTGGAACGCACCAATGCAGAACGCCACACAAATTTGCCCTGAACCTGTACCACTCAATAACGTCCCTGTCTCACGGGAACGTACCAATGCAGAATTCCACACAAATATGCCCTGAACGTGTACCCGCCCATAACCTCCTTGTCTCACTGGAACGCACCAATGCAGAACTCAACACAAATTTGCCCTGAACCTGTACCCCTCCATAACCTCCCTGTCTCACTGGAACGTACCAATGCAGAACTCCACACAAATATGCCCTGAACCTGTACCCCTCCATAACCTCCCTGTCTCACTGGAAAGCACGAATGCCGAACTCCACTCAAATATGCCCTGATCCTGTACCGTGCATAACCTCCCTGTCTCACTGGAACGTACCATTGCAGAACACCACACAAATATGCCCTGAACCTGTACCCCTCCATAACCTCGCTGTCTCACTGGAAAGTACCAATGCAGAACTCCACACAAATATGCCCTGAACCTGTACCCGACCATAACCTCCCTGTCTCATTAGAACGTACCAATGCAGAACTCCACACAAATATGCCCTGAACCTGTACCCTCCATAAGCTCCCTGTCTCACTGGAACGTACCAATGAAGAACTCCACACAAATGTGCCCTGAACCTGTAACCCTCCATAACCTCCCTGTTTCAGTGGAACGTACCAATGCAGAACTCCACACAAATATGCCCTGAACCTGTACCTCTCCATAACCTCCCTGTCACACTGGAACGTACCAATGCAGAACTCCGCACAAATATGCAATGAACCGGTACCCTCCATAACCTCCCTATCTCACTGCAACGTACCAATGCAGAATTCCACACAAATATGCCCTTTACGTGTACCCGCCCATAATCTCCTTGTCTCACTGGAACGCACCAATGCAGATCTCCACACAAATATGCCCTGAACATGTACCCCTCCATAACCTCCCTGTCTCATTAGAACGAACGAATGCAGAACTCCACACAAATATGCCCTGAACATGTACCCGACCATAACCTCCCTGTCTCACTGGACCGTACCACTGCAGAACTCCACACAAATATGCCCTGAACCTGTACCCTCCATAACCTCCCTGTCTCACTGGAAAGTACCAATGCAGAACTACACACAAATATGCCCTGAACATATACCCCTCCATAACCTCCCTGTCTCATTGGAACGTACCAATGCAGCACTCCACACAAATATGCCCTGAACCTGTACCTCTCCATAACCTCCCTGTCACACTGGAACGTACCAATGCAGAACTCCGCACAAATATGCACTGAACCGGCACCCTCCATAACTTCCCTGTCTCACTGGAACGTACAAATGTAGAATTCCAAACAAATATGCCCTTTACGTGTACCCGCCCATAATCTCATTGTCTCACTGAAACGCACCAATGCAGATCTCCACACAAATTTGCCCTGAACCTGTACCCCTCCATAACCTCCCTGTCTCAATGGAACGTACCAATGCAGAACTCCACTCAAATATGCCCTGATCCTGTACCGTGCATAACCTCTTGTCTCACTGGAACGTACCAATGCAGAACTCCACACAAATATGCCCTGAACCTGTACCCTCCATAACCTCCCTGTCTCACTGGAACGTACCAATGCAGAACTACACACAAATATGCCCTGAACCTATACCCCTCCATAAACTCCTTGTCTCACTGGAACGCACCAATGCAGAACTCCACACAAATTTGCCCTGAACCGGTACCCTCCATAACCTCCCTGTCTCACTGGAACGTACCAATGCAGAATTCCACACAAAAATGCCCTGAACGTGTACCCGCTCATAACCTCCTTGTCTCACTGGAAAGTACCAATGCAGAACTCCACACAAATATGCACTGAACCTGTACCCGACCATAACCTCCCTGTCTCACTGGAACGTGCCACTGCAGAACTCCACACAAATATGCCCTGAACCTGTACCCCTCCATAACCTCCTTGTCTCACTGGAGCGCACCAATGCAGAACTCCACACAAATTTGCCCTGAACCTGTACTCCTCCATAACCTCTCTGTCTCACTGGAACGTACCAATGCAGAACTCCACACAAATATGCCCTGAACCTGTACCCGTCCATAACCTCCCTTTCTCATTGGATCGTCCCACTGCAGAACTCCACACAAATATGCCATGAACCGTACCCTCCATAACCTCCCTGTCTCACTGGAAAGTACCAATGCAGAACTCCACACAAAGATGCCCTGAACGTGTACCCGCCCATAACCTCCTTGTCTCACTGGAACGCACCAATGCAGAACTCAACACAAATTTGCCCTGAACCTGTACCTCTCCATAACCTCCCTGTCTCACTGGAACGTACCAATGCAGAACTCCACACAAATATGCCCTGAACCTGTACCCCTCCATAACCTCCCTGTCTCACTGGAAAGCACGAATGCCGAACTCCACTCAAATATGCCCTGATCCTGTACCGTGCATAACCTCCCTGTCTCACTGGAACGTACCATTGCAGAACACCACACAAATATGCCCTGAACCTGTACCCCTCCATAACCTCCCTGTCTCATTGGAACGTACCAATGCAGAACTCCACACAAATGTCCCCTGAACCTGTAACCCTCCATAACCTCCCTGTTTCAGTGGAACGTACCAATGCAGAACTCCACACAAATATGCCCTGAACCTGTACCTCTCCATAACCTCCCTGTCACACAGGAACGTACCAATGCAGAACTCCGCACAAATATGCACTGAACCGGTACCCTCCATAACCTCCCTGTCTCACTGGAACGTACCAATGAAGAATTCCACACAAATATGCCCTTTACGTGTACCCGCCCATAACCTCCTTGTCTCACTGGAACGCACCAATGCAGAACGCCACACAAATTTGCCCTGAACCTGTACCACTCAATAACGTCCCTGTCTCACGGGAACGTACCAATGCAGAATTCCACACAAATATGCCCTGAACGTGTACCCGCCCATAACCTCGTTGTCTCACTGGAACGCACCAATGCAGAACTCAACACAAATTTGCCCTGAACCTGTACCCCTCCATAACCTCCCTGTCTCACTGGAACGTACCAATGCAGAACTCCACACAAATATGCCCTGAACCTGTACCCCTCCATAACCTCCCTGTCTCACTGGAAAGCACGAATGCCGAACTCCACTCAAATATGCCCTGATCCTGTACCGTGCATAACCTCCCTGTCTCACTGGAACGTACCATTGCAGAACACCACACAAATATGCCCTGAACCTGTACCCCTCCATAACCTCCCTGTCTCACTGGAAAGTGCCAATGCAGAACTCCACACAAATGTGCCCTGAACCTGTACCCCTCCATAACCTCCCTGTCTCATTAGAACGTACCAATGCAGAACTCCACACAAATATGCCCTGAACCTGTACCCTCCATAAGCTCCCTGTCTCACTGGAACGTACCAATGAAGAACTCCACACAAATGTGCCCTGAACCTGTAACCCTCCATAACCTCCCTGTTTCAGTGGAACGTACCAATGCAGAACTCCACACAAATATGCCCTGAACCTGTACCTCTCCATAACCTCCCTGTCACACTGGAACGTACCAATGCAGAACTCCGCACAAATATGCAATGAACCGGTACCCTCCATAACCTCCCTGTCTCACTGCAACGTACCAATGCAGAATTCCACACAAATATGCCCTTTACGTGTACCCGCCCATAATCTCCTTGTCTCACTGGAACGCACCAATGCAGATCTCCACACAAATATGCCCTGAACATGTACCCCTCCATAACCTCCCTGTCTCATTAGAACGAACCAATGCAGAACTCCACACAAATATGCCCTGAACATGTACCCGACCATAACCTCCCTGTCTCACTGGACCGTACCACTGCAGAACTCCACACAAATATGCCCTGAACCTGTACCCTCCATAACCTCCCTGTCTCACTGGAACGTACCAATGCAGAACTACACACAAATATGCCCTGAACATATACCCCTCCATAACCTCCCTGTCTCATTGGAACGTACCAATGCAGCACTCCACACAAATATGCCCTGAACCTGTACCTCTCCATAACCTCCCTGTCACACTGGAACGTACCAATGCAGAACTCCGCACAAATATGCACTGAACCGGTACCCTCCATAACTTCCCTGTCTCACTGGAACGTACAAATGTAGAATTCCAAACAAATATGCCCTTTACGTGTACCCGCCCATAATCTCATTGTCTCACTGAAACGAACCAATGCAGATCTCCACACAAATTTGCCCTGAACCTGTACCCCTCCATAACCTCCCTGTCTCAATGGAACGTACCAATGCAGAACTCCACTCAAATATGCCCTGATCCTGTACCGTGCATAACCTCTTGTCTCACTGGAACGTACCAATGCAGAACTCCACACAAATATGCCCTGAACCTGTACCCTCCATAACCTCCCTGTCTCACTGGAACGTACCAATGCAGAACTACACACAAATATGCCCTGAACCTATACCCCTCCATAAACTCCTTGTCTCACTGGAACGCACCAATGCAGAACTCCACACAAATTTGCCCTGAACCGGTACCCTCCATAACCTCCCTGTCTCACTGGAACGTACCAATGCAGAATTCCACACAAAAATGCCCTGAACGTGTACCCGCTCATAACCTCCTTGTCTCACTGGAAAGTACCAATGCAGAACTCCACACAAATATGCACTGAACCTGTACCCGACCATAACCTCCCTGTCTCACTGGAACGTGCCACTGCAGAACTCCACACAAATATGCCCTGAACCTGTACCCCTCCATAACCTCCTTGTCTCACTGGAGCGCACCAATGCAGAACTCCACACAAATTTGCCCTGAACCTGTACTCCTCCATAACCTCTCTGTCTCACTGGAACGTACCAATGCAGAACTCCACACAAATATGCCCTGAACCTGTACCCGTCCATAACCTCCCTTTCTCATTGGATCGTCCCACTGCAGAACTCCACACAAATATGCCATGAACCGGTACCCTCCATAACCTCCCTGTCTCACTGGAAAGTACCAATGCAGAACTCCACACAAAGATGCCCTGAACCTGTACCCGACCATAACCTCCCTGTCTCACTGGACCGTACCACTGCAGAACTCCACACAAATATGCCCTGAACCTGTACCCTCCATAACCTCCCTGTCTCACTGGAACGTACCAATGCAGAACTACACACAAATATGCCCTGAACATGTACCCCTCCATAACCTCCCTGTCTAATTGGAACGTACCAATGCAGAACTCCACACAAATGTGCCCTGAACCTGTAACCCTCCATAACCTCCATGTTTCAGTGGAACGTAACAATGCAGAACTCCACACAAATATGCCCTGAACCTGTACCTCTCCATAACCTCCCTGTCACACTGGAACGTACCAATGCAGAACTCCGCACAAATATGCACTGAACCGGTACCCTCCATAACCTCCCTGTCTCACTGCAACGTACCAATGCAGAATTCCACACAAATATGCCCTTTACGTGTACCCGCCCATAATCTCCTTGTCTCACTGGAACGCACCAATGCAGATCTCCACACAAATTTGCCCTGAACCTGTACCCCTCCATAACCTCACTGTCTCAATGGAACGTACCAATGCAGAACTCCACTCAAATATGCCCTGATCCTGAACCGTGCATAACCTCCCTGTCTCACTGGAACGTACCAATGCAGAACACCACACAAATATGCCCTGAACCTGTACCCTCCATAACCTCCCTGTCTCACTGGAACGTACCAATGCAGAACTACACACAAATATGCCCTGAACCTGTACCCCTCCATAACCTCCCTGTCTCACTGGAACGTACCAATGCAGAATACCACACAAATATGCCCTGAACGTGTACCCACCCATAACCTCCTTGTCTCACTGGAACGCACCAATGCAGAACTCCACACAAATTTGCCCTGAACCTGTACCCCTCCATAAACTCCCTGTCTCACTGGAACGTACCAATGCAGAACTCCACACAAATATGCCATGAACCTGTACACTCCATAACCTCCCTGTCTCACTGGAAAGTACCAATGCAGAACTCCACACAAATATGCACTGAACCTGTACCCGACCATAAGCTCCCTGTCTCACTGGAACGTACCACTGCAGAACTCCACACAAATATTCCCTGAACTTGTAACCTCCATAACCTCCCTGTCTCACTGGAACGTACCAATGTAGAACTACACACAAATATGCCCTGAACATGAACCCCTCCATAACCTCCTTGTCTCACTGGAGCGCACCAATGCAGAACTCCACACAAATTTGCCCTGAACCTGTACTCCTCCATAACCTCCCTGTCTCACTGGAACGTACCAATGCAGAACTCCACACAAATATGCCCTGAACCTGTACCCGTCCATAACCTCCCTGTCTCATTGGATCGTCCCACTGCAGAACTCCACACAAATAAGCCATGAACCGGTACCCTCCATAACCTCCCTGTCTCACTGGAACGTACCAATGCAGAATTCCACACAAATATGCCCTTTACGTGTACCCGCCCATTATCTCCCTGTCTCACTGGAACGCACCAATGCAGATCTCCAGACAAATTTGCCCTGAACCTGTACCCCTCCATAACCACCCTGTCTCAATGGAACGTACCAATGCAGAACTCCACTCAAATATGCCCTGATCCTGTACCGTGCATAACCTCCCTGTCTCACTGGAACGTACCAATGCAGAACTCCACACAAAGATGCCCTGAACCTGTACCCTCCATAACCTCCCTGTCTCACTGGAACGTACCAATGCAGAACTACACACAAATATGCACTGAACCTGTACCCCTCCATAACCTCCCTGTCTCACTGGAACGTACCAATGCAGAATACCACACAAATATGCCCTGAACGTGTACCCGCCCATAACCTCCTTGTCTCACTGGAACGCACCAATGCAGAACTCCACACAAATTTGCCCTGAACCTGTACCCCTCCATAAACTCCCTGTCTCACTGGAACGTACCAATGCAGAACTCCACACAAAATTGCCCTGAACCGGTACCCTCCATAACCTCCCTGTCTCACTGGAACGTACCAATGCAGAATTCCACACAAATATGCCCTGAACGTGTACCCGCCCATAACCTCCTTGTCTCACTGGAACGCACCAATGCAGAACGCCACACAAATTTGCCCTGAACCTGTACCCCTCAATAACGTCCCTGTCTCACGGGAACGTACCAATGCAGAATTCCACACAAATATGCCCTGAACGTGTACCCGCCCATAACCTCCTTGTCTCACTGGAACGCACCAATGCAGAACTCAACACAAATTTGCCCTGAACCTGTACCCCTCCATAACCTCCCTGTCTCACTGGAACGTACCAATGCAGAACTCCACACAAATATGCCCTGAACCTGTACCCGTCCATAACCTCCCTGTCTCATTGGATCGTCCCACTGCAGAACTCCACACAAATAAGCCATGAACCGGTACCCTCCATAACCTCCCTGTCTCACTGGAAAGTACCAATGCAGAACTCCACACAAATATGCCCTGAACCTGTACCCGACCATAACCTCCCTGTCTCACTGGACCGTACCACTGCAGAACTCCACACAAATATGCCCTGAACCTGTACCCTCCATAACCTCCCTGTCTCACTGGAACGTACCAATGCAGAATTCCACACAAATATGCCCTTTACGTGTACCCGCCCATTATCTCCCTGTCTCACTGGAACGCACCAATGCAGATCTCCAGACAAATTTGCCCTGAACCTGTACCCCTCCATAACCACCCTGTCTCAATGGAACGTACCAATGCAGAACTCCACTCAAATATGCCCTGATCCTGTACCGTGCATAACCTCCCTGTCTCACTGGAACGTACCAATGCAGAACTCCACACAAAGATGCCCTGAACCTGTACCCTCCATAACCTCCCTGTCTCACTGGAACGTACCAATGCAGAACTACACACAAATATGCACTGAACCTGTACCCCTCCATAACCTCCCTGTCTCACTGGAACGTACCAATGCAGAATACCACACAAATATGCCCTGAACGTGTACCCGCCCATAACCTCCTTGTCTCACTGGAACGCACCAATGCAGAACTCCACACAAATTTGCCCTGAACCTGTACCCCTCCATAAACTCCCTGTCTCACTGGAACGTACCAATGCAGAACTCCACACAAATATGCCCTGAACCTGTACCCCTCCATAACCTCCCTGTCTCACTGGAAAGCACGAATGCCGAACTCCACTCAAATATGCCCTGATCCTGTACCGTGCATAACCTCCCTGTCTCACTGGAACGTACCATTGCAGAACACCACACAAATATGCCCTGAACTTGTACCCCTCCATAACCTCCCTGTCTCACTGGAAAGTACCAATGCAGAACTCCACACAAATATGCCCTGAACCTGTACCCGACCATAACCTCCCTGTCTCACTGGAACGTACCACTGCAGAACTCCACACAAATATGCCCTGAATCTGTACCCTCCATAACCTCCCTGTCTCACTGGAACGTACCAATGCAGAACTACAAACAAATATGCCCTGAACCTGTACCCCTGCATAACCTGCCTGTCTCACTGGAACGTACCAATGCAGAACTACAAAAAATAAGCCCTGAACCTGTACCCCTCCATAACCTCCCTGTCTCACTGGAACGTACCAATGCAGAATTCCACACAAATATGCCCTCAACGTGTAACCGCCCATAACCTCCTTGTCTCACTGGAACGCACCCATGCAGAACTCTACACAATTTGCCCTGAACTTGTACCGGTCCATAGCCTCCCTGTCTCATTGGATCGTCCCACTGCAGAACTCCACACAAATATGCCATGAACCTGTACCCTCCATAACCTCCCTGTCTCACTGGAAAGTACCACTGCAGAACTCCACACAAATATGCGCTGAACCTGTACCCTCCTTAACCTCGCTGTCTCACTGGAACGTACCAATGCAGAACTCCACACAAATGTGCCCTGAACCTGTACCCCTCCATAACCTCCCTGTCTCATTAGAACGTACAAATGCAGAACTCCACACAAATATGCCCTGAACCTGTACCCTCCATAACCTCCCTGTCACACTGGAACGTACCAATGCAGAACTACACACAAATATGCCCTTTACGTGTACCCGTCCATAATCTCCTTGTCTCACTGGAACGCACCAATGCAGATCTCCACACAAATATGCCCTGAACATGTACCCCTCCATAACCTCCCTGTCTCATTAGAACGAACCAATGCAGAACTCCACACAAGTATGCCCTGAACATGTACCCGACCATAACCTCCCTGTCTCACTGGACCGTACCACTGCAGAACTCCACACAAATATGCCCTGAACCTGTACCCTCCATAACCTCCCTGTCTCACTGGAACGTACCAATGCAGAACTACACACAAATATGCCCTGAACATATACCCCTCCATAACCTCCCTGTCTCATTGGAACGTACCAATGCAGAACTCCACACAAATATGCCCTGAACCTGTACCTCTCCATAACCTCCCTGTCACACTGGAACGTACCAATGCAGAACTCCGCACAAATATGCACTGAACCGGTACCCTCCATAACTTCCCTGTCTCACTGGAACGTACAAATGTAGAATTCCACACAAATATGCCCTTTACGTGTACCCGCCCATAATCTCATTGCCTCACTGGAACGCACCAATGCAGATCTCCACACAAATTTGCCCTGAACCTGTACCCCTCCATAACCTCCCTGTCTCAATGGAACGTACCAATGCAGAACTCCACTCAAATATGCCCTGATCCTGTACCGTGCATAACCTCTTGTCTCACTGGAACGTACCAATGCAGAACTCCACACAAATATGCCCTGAACCTGTACCCTCCATAACCTCCCTGTCTCACTGGAACGTACCAATGCAGAACTACACACAAATATGCCCTGAACCTATACCCCTCCATAAACTCCTTGTCTCACTGGAACGCACCAATGCAGAACTCCACACAAATTTGCCCTGAACCGGTACCCTCCATAACCTCCCTGTCTCACTGGAACGTAACAATGCAGAATTCCACACAAAAATGCCCTGAACGTGTACCCGCTCATAACCTCCTTGTCTCACTGGAAAGTACCAATGCAGAACTCCACACAAATATGCACTGAACCTGTACCCGACCATAACCTCCCTGTCTCACTGGAACGTGCCACTGCAGAACTCCACACAAATATGCCCTGAACCTGTACCCCTCCATAACCTCCTTGTCTCACTGGAGCGCACCAATGCAGAACTCCACACAAATTTGCCCTGAACCTGTACTCCTCCATAACCTCTCTGTCTCACTGGAACGTACCAATGCAGAACTCCACACAAATATGCCCTGAACCTGTACCCGTCCATAACCTCCCTTTCTCATTGGATCGTCCCACTGCAGAACTCCACACAAATATGCCATGAACCGGTACCCTCCATAACCTCCCTGTCTCACTGGAAAGTACCAATGCAGAACTCCACACAAATATGCCCTGAACCTGTACCCGACCATAACCTCCCTGTCTCACTGGACCGTACCACTGCAGAACTCCACACAAATATGCCCTGAACCTGTACCCTCCATAACCTCCCTGTCTCACTGGAACGTACCAATGCAGAACTACACACAAATATGCCCTGAACATGTACCCCTCCATAACCTCCCTGTTTCAGTGGAACGTAACAATGCAGAACTCCACACAAATATGCCCTGAACCTGTACCTCTCCATAACCTCCCTGTCACACTGGAACGTACCAATGCAGAACTCCGCACAAATATGCACTGAACCGGTACCCTCCATAACCTCCTTGTCTCACTGCAACGTACCAATGCAGAATTCCACACAAATATGCCCTTTACGTGTACCCGCCCATAATCTCCTTGTCTCACTGGAACGCACCAATGCAGATCTCCACACAAATTTGCCCTGAACCTGTACCCCTCCATAACCTCACTGTCTCAATGGAACGTACCAATGCAGAACTCCACTCAAATATGCCCTGATCCTGAACCGTGCATAACCTCCCTGTCTCACTGGAACGTACCAATGCAGAACACCACACAAATATGCCCTGAACCTGTACCCTCCATAACATCCCTGTCTCACTGGAACGTACCAATGCAGAACTACACACAAATATGCCCTGAACCTGTACCCCTCCATAACCTCCCTGTCTCACTGGAACGTACCAATGCAGAATACCACACAAATATGCCCTGAACGTGTACCCGCCCATAACCTCCTTGTCTCACTGGAACACACCAATGCAGAACTCCACACAAATTTGCCCTGAACCTGTACCCCTCCATAAACTCCCTGTCTCACTGGAACGTACCAATGAAGAACTCCACACAAATATGCCATGAACCTGTACACTCCATAACCTCCCTGTCTCACTGGAAAGTACCAATGCAGAACTCCACACAAATATGCACTGAACCTGTACCCGACCATAAGCTCCCTGTCTCACTGGAACGTACCACTGCAGAACTCCACACAAATATTCCCTGAACTTGTAACCTCCATAACCTCCCTGTCTCACTGGAACGTACCAATGTAGAACTACACACAAATATGCCCTGAAAATGTACCCCTCCATAACCTCCTTGTCTCACTGGAGCGCACCAATGCAGAACTCCACACAAATTTGCTCTGAACCTGTACTCCTCCATAACCTCCCTGTCTCACTGGAACGTACCAATGCAGAACTCCACACAAATATGCCCTGAACCTGTACCCGTCCATAACCTCCCTGTCTCATTGGATCGTCCCACTGCAGAACTCCACACAAATAAGCCATGAACCGGTACCCTCCATAACCTCCCTGTCTCACTGGAAAGTACCAATGCAGAACTCCACACAAATATGTCCTGAACCTGTACCCGACCATAACCTCCCTGTCTCACTGGACCGTACCACTGCAGAACTCCACACAAATATGCCCTGAACCTGTACCCTCCATAACCTCCCTGTCTCACTGGAACGTACCAATGCAGAATTCCACACAAATATGCCCTTTACGTGTACCCGCCCATTATCTCCCTGTCTCACTGGAACGCACCAATGCAGATCTCCAGACAAATTTGCCCTGAACCTGTACCCCTCCATAACCACCCTGTCTCAATGGAACGTACCAATGCAGAACTCCACTCAAATATGCCCTGATCCTGTACCGTGCATAACCTCCCTGTCTCACTGGAACGTACCAATGCAGAACTCCACACAAAGATGCCCTGAACCTGTACCCTCCATAACCTCCCTGTCTCACTGGAACGTACCAATGCAGAACTACACACAAATATGCACTGAACCTGTACCCCTCCATAACCTCCCTGTCTCACTGGAACGTACCAATGCAGAATACCACACAAATATGCCCTGAACGTGTACCCGCCCATAACCTCCTTGTCTCACTGGAACGCACCAATGCAGAACTCCACACAAATTTGCCCTGAACCTGTACCCCTCCATAAACTCCCTGTCTCACTGGAACGTACCAATGCAGAACTCCACACAAAATTGCCCTGAACCGGTACCCTCCATAACCTCCCTGTCTCACTGGAACGTTCCAATGCAGAATTCCACACAAATATGCCCTGAACGTGTACCCGCCCATAACCTCCTTGTCTCACTGGAACGCACCAATGCAGAACGCCACACAAATTTGCCCTGAACCTGTACCCCTCAATAACGTCCCTGTCTCACGGGAACGTACCAATGCAGAATTCCACACAAATATGCCCTGAACGTGTACCCGCCCATAACCTCCTTGTCTCACTGGAACGCACCAATGCAGAACTCAACACAAATTTGCCCTGAACCTGTACCCCTCCATAACCTCCCTGTCTCACTGGAACGTACCAATGCAGAACTCCACACAAATATGCCCTGAACCTGTACCCCTCCATAACCTCCCTGTCTCACTGGAAAGCACGAATGCCGAACTCCACTCAAATATGCCCTGATCCTGTACCGTGCATAACCTCCCTGTCTCACTGGAACGTACCATTGCAGAACACCACACAAATATGCCCTGAACCTGTACCCCTCCATAACCTCCCTGTCTCACTGGAAAGTACCAATGCAGAACTCCACACAAATATGCCCTGAACCTGTACCCGACCATAACCTCCCTGTCTCACTGGAACGTACCACTGCAGAACTCCACACAAATATGCCCTGAATCTGTACCCTCCATAACCTCCCTGTCTCACTGGAACGTACCAATGCAGAACTACAAACAAATATGCCCTGAACCTGTACCCCTGCATAACCTGCCTGTCTCACTGGAACGTACCAATGCAGAACTACAAAAAATAAGCCCTGAACCTGTACCCCTCCATAACCTCCCTGTCTCACTGGAACGTACCAATGCAGAATTCCACACAAATATGCCCTGAACGTGTACCCGCCCATAACCTCCTTGTCTCACTGGAACGCACCCATGCAGAACTCTACACAATTTGCCCTGAACTTGTACCGGTCCATAGCCTCCCTGTCTCATTGGATCGTCCCACTGCAGAACTCCACACAAATATGCCATGAACCTGTACCCTCCATAACCTCCCTGTCTCACTGGAAAGTACCACTGCAGAACTCCACACAAATGTGCCCTGAACCTGTAGCCCTCCATAACCTCCCTGTCTCATTAGAACGTACCAATGCAGAACTCCACACAAATATGCCCTGAACCTGTACCCTCCATAACCTCCCTGTCACACTGGAACGTACCAATGCAGAACTACACACAAATATGCCCTGAACATGTACCCCTCGATAACCTCCCTGTCTGATTGGAACGTACCAATGCAGAACTCCACACAAATGTCCCCTGAACCTGTAACCCTCCATAACCTCCCTGTTTCAGTGGAACGTACCAATGCAGAACTCCACACAAATATGCCCTGAACCTGTACCTCTCCATAACCTCCCTGTCACACAGGAACGTACCAATGCAGAACTCCGCACAAATATGCACTGAACCGGTACCCTCCATAACCTCCCTGTCTCACTGGAACGTACCAATGAAGAATTCCACACAAATATGCCCTTTACGTGTACCCGCCCATAACCTCCTTGTCTCACTGGAACGCACCAATGCAGAACGCCACACAAATTTGCCCTGAACCTGTACCACTCAATAACGTCCCTGTCTCACGGGAACGTACCAATGCAGAATTCCACACAAATATGCCCTGAACGTGTACCCGCCCATAACCTCCTTGTCTCACTGGAACGCACCAATGCAGAACTCAACACAAATTTGCCCTGAACCTGTACCCCTCCATAACCTCCCTGTCTCACTGGAACGTACCAATGCAGAACTCCACACAAATATGCCCTGAACCTGTACCCCTCCATAACCTCCCTGTCTCACTGGAAAGCACGAATGCCGAACTCCACTCAAATATGCCCTGATCCTGTACCGTGCATAACCTCCCTGTCTCACTGGAACGTACCATTGCAGAACACCACACAAATATGCCCTGAACCTGTACCCCTCCATAACCTCCCTGTCTCATTGGAACGTACCAATGCAGAACTCCACACAAATGTCCCCTGAACCTGTAACCCTCCATAACCTCCCTGTTTCAGTGGAACGTACCAATGCAGAACTCCACACAAATATGCCCTGAACCTGTACCTCTCCATAACCTCCCTGTCACACAGGAACGTACCAATGCAGAACTCCGCACAAATATGCACTGAACCGGTACCCTCCATAACCTCCCTGTCTCACTGGAACGTACCAATGAAGAATTCCACACAAATATGCCCTTTACGTGTACCCGCCCATAACCTCCTTGTCTCACTGGAACGCACCAATGCAGAACGCCACACAAATTTGCCCTGAACCTGTACCACTCAATAACGTCCCTGTCTCACGGGAACGTACCAATGCAGAATTCCACACAAATATGCCCTGAACGTGTACCCGCCCATAACCTCCTTGTCTCACTGGAACGCACCAATGCAGAACTCAACACAAATTTGCCCTGAACCTGTACCCCTCCATAACCTCCCTGTCTCACTGGAACGTACCAATGCAGAACTCCACACAAATATGCCCTGAACCTGTACCCCTCCATAACCTCCCTGTCTCACTGGAAAGCACGAATGCCGAACTCCACTCAAATATGCCCTGATCCTGTACCGTGCATAACCTCCCTGTCTCACTGGAACGTACCATTGCAGAACACCACACAAATATGCCCTGAACCTGTACCCCTCCATAACCTCCCAGTCTCACTGGAAAGTGCCAATGCAGAACTCCACACAAATGTGCCCTGAACCTGTACCCCTCCATAACCTCCCTGTCTCATTAGAACGTACCAATGCAGAACTCCACACAAATATGCCCTGAACCTGTACCCTCCATAAGCTCCCTGTCTCACTGGAACGTACCAATGAAGAACTCCACACAAATGTGCCCTGAACCTGTAACCCTCCATAACCTCCCTGTTTCAGTGGAACGTACCAATGCAGAACTCCACACAAATATGCCCTGAACCTGTACCTCTCCATAACCTCCCTGTCACACTGGAACGTACCAATGCAGAACTCCGCACAAATATGCAATGAACCGGTACCCTCCATAACCTCCCTGTCTCACTGCAACGTACCAATGCAGAATTCCACACAAATATGCCCTTTACGTGTACCCGCCCATAATCTCCTTGTCTCACTGGAACGCACCAATGCAGATCTCCACACAAATATGCCCTGAACATGTACCCCTCCATAACCTCCCTGTCTCATTAGAACGAACGAATGCAGAACTCCACACAAATATGCCCTGAACATGTACCCGACCATAACCTCCCTGTCTCACTGGACCGTACCACTGCAGAACTCCACACAAATATGCCCTGAACCTGTACCCTCCATAACCTCCCTGTCTCACTGGAAAGTACCAATGCAGAACTACACACAAATATGCCCTGAACATATACCCCTCCATAACCTCCCTGTCTCATTGGAACGTACCAATGCAGCACTCCACACAAATATGCCCTGAACCTGTACCTCTCCATAACCTCCCTGTCACACTGGAACGTACCAATGCAGAACTCCGCACAAATATGCACTGAACCGGCACCCTCCATAACTTCCCTGTCTCACTGGAACGTACAAATGTAGAATTCCAAACAAATATGCCCTTTACGTGTACCCGCCCATAATCTCATTGTCTCACTGAAACGCACCAATGCAGATCTCCACACAAATTTGCCCTGAACCTGTACCCCTCCATAACCTCCCTGTCTCAATGGAACGTACCAATGCAGAACTCCACTCAAATATGCCCTGATCCTGTACCGTGCATAACCTCTTGTCTCACTGGAACGTACCAATGCAGAACTCCACACAAATATGCCCTGAACCTGTACCCTCCATAACCTCCCTGTCTCACTGGAACGTACCAATGCAGAACTACACACAAATATGCCCTGAACCTATACCCCTCCATAAACTCCTTGTCTCACTGGAACGCACCAATGCAGAACTCCACACAAATTTGCCCTGAACCGGTACCCTCCATAACCTCCCTGTCTCACTGGAACGTACCAATGCAGAATTCCACACAAAAATGCCCTGAACGTGTACCCGCTCATAACCTCCTTGTCTCACTGGAAAGTACCAATGCAGAACTCCACACAAATATGCACTGAACCTGTACCCGACCATAACCTCCCTGTCTCACTGGAACGTGCCACTGCAGAACTCCACACAAATATGCCCTGAACCTGTACCCCTCCATAACCTCCTTGTCTCACTGGAGCGCACCAATGCAGAACTCCACACAAATTTGCCCTGAACCTGTACTCCTCCATAACCTCTCTGTCTCACTGGAACGTACCAATGCAGAACTCCACACAAATATGCCCTGAACCTGTACCCGTCCATAACCTCCCTTTCTCATTGGATCGTCCCACTGCAGAACTCCACACAAATATGCCATGAACCGGTACCCTCCATAACCTCCCTGTCTCACTGGAAAGTACCAATGCAGAACTCCACACAAAGATGCCCTGAACGTGTACCCGCCCATAACCTCCTTGTCTCACTGGAACGCACCAATGCAGAACTCAACACAAATTTGCCCTGAACCTGTACCCCTCCATAACCTCCCTGTCTCACTGGAACGTACCAATGCAGAACTCCACACAAATATGCCCTGAACCTGTACCCCTCCATAACCTCCCTGTCTCACTGGAAAGCACGAATGCCGAACTCCACTCAAATATGCCCTGATCCTGTACCGTGCATAACCTCCCTGTCTCACTGGAACGTACCATTGCAGAACACCACACAAATATGCCCTGAACCTGTACCCCTCCATAACCTCCCTGTCTCATTGGAACGTACCAATGCAGAACTCCACACAAATGTCCCCTGAACCTGTAAATCCTCCATAACCTCCCTGTTTCAGTGGAACGTACCAATGCAGAACTCCACACAAATATGCCCTGAACCTGTACCTCTCCATAACCTCCCTGTCACACAGGAACGTACCAATGCAGAACTCCGCACAAATATGCACTGAACCGGTACCCTCCATAACCTCCCTGTCTCACTGGAACGTACCAATGAAGAATTCCACACAAATATGCCCTTTACGTGTACCCGCCCATAACCTCCTTGTCTCACTGGAACGCACCAATGCAGAACGCCACACAAATTTGCCCTGAACCTGTACCACTCAATAACGTCCCTGTCTCACGGGAACGTACCAATGCAGAATTCCACACAAATATGCCCTGAACGTGTACCCGCCCATAACCTCCTTGTCTCACTGGAACGCACCAATGCAGAACTCAACACAAATTTGCCCTGAACCTGTACCCCTCCATAACCTCCCTGTCTCACTGGAACGTACCAATGCAGAACTCCACACAAATATGCCCTGAACCTGTACCCCTCCATAACCTCCCTGTCTCACTGGAAAGCACGAATGCCGAACTCCACTCAAATATGCCCTGATCCTGTACCGTGCATAACCTCCCTGTCTCACTGGAACGTACCATTGCAGAACACCACACAAATATGCCCTGAACCTGTACCCCTCCATAACCTCGCTGTCTCACTGGAAAGTACCAATGCAGAACTCCACACAAATATGCCCTGAACCTGTACCCGACCATAACCTCCCTGTCTCATTAGAACGTACCAATGCAGAACTCCACACAAATATGCCCTGAACCTGTACCCTCCATAAGCTCCCTGTCTCACTGGAACGTACCAATGAAGAACTCCACACAAATGTGCCCTGAACCTGTAACCCTCCATAACCTCCCTGTTTCAGTGGAACGTACCAATGCAGAACTCCACACAAATATGCCCTGAACCTGTACCTCTCCATAACCTCCCTGTCACACTGGAACGTACCAATGCAGAACTCCGCACAAATATGCAATGAACCGGTACCCTCCATAACCTCCCTATCTCACTGCAACGTACCAATGCAGAATTCCACACAAATATGCCCTTTACGTGTACCCGCCCATAATCTCCTTGTCTCACTGGAACGCACCAATGCAGATCTCCACACAAATATGCCCTGAACATGTACCCCTCCATAACCTCCCTGTCTCATTAGAACGAACGAATGCAGAACTCCACACAAATATGCCCTGAACATGTACCCGACCATAACCTCCCTGTCTCACTGGACCGTACCACTGCAGAACTCCACACAAATATGCCCTGAACCTGTACCCTCCATAACCTCCCTGTCTCACTGGAAAGTACCAATGCAGAACTACACACAAATATGCCCTGAACATATACCCCTCCATAACCTCCCTGTCTCATTGGAACGTACCAATGCAGCACTCCACACAAATATGCCCTGAACCTGTACCTCTCCATAACCTCCCTGTCACACTGGAACGTACCAATGCAGAACTCCGCACAAATATGCACTGAACCGGCACCCTCCATAACTTCCCTGTCTCACTGGAACGTACAAATGTAGAATTCCAAACAAATATGCCCTTTACGTGTACCCGCCCATAATCTCATTGTCTCACTGAAACGCACCAATGCAGATCTCCACACAAATTTGCCCTGAACCTGTACCCCTCCATAACCTCCCTGTCTCAATGGAACGTACCAATGCAGAACTCCACTCAAATATGCCCTGATCCTGTACCGTGCATAACCTCTTGTCTCACTGGAACGTACCAATGCAGAACTCCACACAAATATGCCCTGAACCTGTACCCTCCATAACCTCCCTGTCTCACTGGAACGTACCAATGCAGAACTACACACAAATATGCCCTGAACCTATACCCCTCCATAAACTCCTTGTCTCACTGGAACGCACCAATGCAGAACTCCACACAAATTTGCCCTGAACCGGTACCCTCCATAACCTCCCTGTCTCACTGGAACGTACCAATGCAGAATTCCACACAAAAATGCCCTGAACGTGTACCCGCTCATAACCTCCTTGTCTCACTGGAAAGTACCAATGCAGAACTCCACACAAATATGCACTGAACCTGTACCCGACCATAACCTCCCTGTCTCACTGGAACGTGCCACTGCAGAACTCCACACAAATATGCCCTGAACCTGTACCCCTCCATAACCTCCTTGTCTCACTGGAGCGCACCAATGCAGAACTCCACACAAATTTGCCCTGAACCTGTACTCCTCCATAACCTCTCTGTCTCACTGGAACGTACCAATGCAGAACTCCACACAAATATGCCCTGAACCTGTACCCGTCCATAACCTCCCTTTCTCATTGGATCGTCCCACTGCAGAACTCCACACAAATATGCCATGAACCGTACCCTCCATAACCTCCCTGTCTCACTGGAAAGTACCAATGCAGAACTCCACACAAAGATGCCCTGAACGTGTACCCGCCCATAACCTCCTTGTCTCACTGGAACGCACCAATGCAGAACTCAACACAAATTTGCCCTGAACCTGTACCCCTCCATAACCTCCCTGTCTCACTGGAACGTACCAATGCAGAACTCCACACAAATATGCCCTGAACCTGTACCCCTCCATAACCTCCCTGTCTCACTGGAAAGCACGAATGCCGAACTCCACTCAAATATGCCCTGATCCTGTACCGTGCATAACCTCCCTGTCTCACTGGAACGTACCATTGCAGAACACCACACAAATATGCCCTGAACCTGTACCCCTCCATAACCTCCCTGTCTCATTGGAACGTACCAATGCAGAACTCCACACAAATGTCCCCTGAACCTGTAACCCTCCATAACCTCCCTGTTTCAGTGGAACGTACCAATGCAGAACTCCACACAAATATGCCCTGAACCTGTACCTCTCCATAACCTCCCTGTCACACAGGAACGTACCAATGCAGAACTCCGCACAAATATGCACTGAACCGGTACCCTCCATAACCTCCCTGTCTCACTGGAACGTACCAATGAAGAATTCCACACAAATATGCCCTTTACGTGTACCCGCCCATAACCTCCTTGTCTCACTGGAACGCACCAATGCAGAACGCCACACAAATTTGCCCTGAACCTGTACCACTCAATAACGTCCCTGTCTCACGGGAACGTACCAATGCAGAATTCCACACAAATATGCCCTGAACGTGTACCCGCCCATAACCTCGTTGTCTCACTGGAACGCACCAATGCAGAACTCAACACAAATTTGCCCTGAACCTGTACCCCTCCATAACCTCCCTGTCTCACTGGAACGTACCAATGCAGAACTCCACACAAATATGCCCTGAACCTGTACCCCTCCATAACCTCCCTGTCTCACTGGAAAGCACGAATGCCGAACTCCACTCAAATATGCCCTGATCCTGTACCGTGCATAACCTCCCTGTCTCACTGGAACGTACCATTGCAGAACACCACACAAATATGCCCTGAACCTGTACCCCTCCATAACCTCCCTGTCTCACTGGAAAGTGCCAATGCAGAACTCCACACAAATGTGCCCTGAACCTGTACCCCTCCATAACCTCCCTGTCTCATTAGAACGTACCAATGCAGAACTCCACACAAATATGCCCTGAACCTGTACCCTCCATAAGCTCCCTGTCTCACTGGAACGTACCAATGAAGAACTCCACACAAATGTGCCCTGAACCTGTAACCCTCCATAACCTCCCTGTTTCAGTGGAACGTACCAATGCAGAACTCCACACAAATATGCCCTGAACCTGTACCTCTCCATAACCTCCCTGTCACACTGGAACGTACCAATGCAGAACTCCGCACAAATATGCAATGAACCGGTACCCTCCATAACCTCCCTGTCTCACTGCAACGTACCAATGCAGAATTCCACACAAATATGCCCTTTACGTGTACCCGCCCATAATCTCCTTGTCTCACTGGAACGCACCAATGCAGATCTCCACACAAATATGCCCTGAACATGTACCCCTCCATAACCTCCCTGTCTCATTAGAACGAACCAATGCAGAACTCCACACAAATATGCCCTGAACATGTACCCGACCATAACCTCCCTGTCTCACTGGACCGTACCACTGCAGAACTCCACACAAATATGCCCTGAACCTGTACCCTCCATAACCTCCCTGTCTCACTGGAACGTACCAATGCAGAACTACACACAAATATGCCCTGAACATATACCCCTCCATAACCTCCCTGTCTCATTGGAACGTACCAATGCAGCACTCCACACAAATATGCCCTGAACCTGTACCTCTCCATAACCTCCCTGTCACACTGGAACGTACCAATGCAGAACTCCGCACAAATATGCACTGAACCGGTACCCTCCATAACTTCCCTGTCTCACTGGAACGTACAAATGTAGAATTCCAAACAAATATGCCCTTTACGTGTACCCGCCCATAATCTCATTGTCTCACTGAAACGAACCAATGCAGATCTCCACACAAATTTGCCCTGAACCTGTACCCCTCCATAACCTCCCTGTCTCAATGGAACGTACCAATGCAGAACTCCACTCAAATATGCCCTGATCCTGTACCGTGCATAACCTCTTGTCTCACTGGAACGTACCAATGCAGAACTCCACACAAATATGCCCTGAACCTGTACCCTCCATAACCTCCCTGTCTCACTGGAACGTACCAATGCAGAACTACACACAAATATGCCCTGAACCTATACCCCTCCATAAACTCCTTGTCTCACTGGAACGCACCAATGCAGAACTCCACACAAATTTGCCCTGAACCGGTACCCTCCATAACCTCCCTGTCTCACTGGAACGTACCAATGCAGAATTCCACACAAAAATGCCCTGAACGTGTACCCGCTCATAACCTCCTTGTCTCACTGGAAAGTACCAATGCAGAACTCCACACAAATATGCACTGAACCTGTACCCGACCATAACCTCCCTGTCTCACTGGAACGTGCCACTGCAGAACTCCACACAAATATGCCCTGAACCTGTACCCCTCCATAACCTCCTTGTCTCACTGGAGCGCACCAATGCAGAACTCCACACAAATTTGCCCTGAACCTGTACTCCTCCATAACCTCTCTGTCTCACTGGAACGTACCAATGCAGAACTCCACACAAATATGCCCTGAACCTGTACCCGTCCATAACCTCCCTTTCTCATTGGATCGTCCCACTGCAGAACTCCACACAAATATGCCATGAACCGGTACCCTCCATAACCTCCCTGTCTCACTGGAAAGTACCAATGCAGAACTCCACACAAAGATGCCCTGAACCTGTACCCGACCATAACCTCCCTGTCTCACTGGACCGTACCACTGCAGAACTCCACACAAATATGCCCTGAACCTGTACCCTCCATAACCTCCCTGTCTCACTGGAACGTACCAATGCAGAACTACACACAAATATGCCCTGAACATGTACCCCTCCATAACCTCCCTGTCTAATTGGAACGTACCAATGCAGAACTCCACACAAATGTGCCCTGAACCTGTAACCCTCCATAACCTCCATGTTTCAGTGGAACGTAACAATGCAGAACTCCACACAAATATGCCCTGAACCTGTACCTCTCCATAACCTCCCTGTCACACTGGAACGTACCAATGCAGAACTCCGCACAAATATGCACTGAACCGGTACCCTCCATAACCTCCCTGTCTCACTGCAACGTACCAATGCAGAATTCCACACAAATATGCCCTTTACGTGTACCCGCCCATAATCTCCTTGTCTCACTGGAACGCACCAATGCAGATCTCCACACAAATTTGCCCTGAACCTGTACCCCTCCATAACCTCACTGTCTCAATGGAACGTACCAATGCAGAACTCCACTCAAATATGCCCTGATCCTGAACCGTGCATAACCTCCCTGTCTCACTGGAACGTACCAATGCAGAACACCACACAAATATGCCCTGAACCTGTACCCTCCATAACCTCCCTGTCTCACTGGAACGTACCAATGCAGAACTACACACAAATATGCCCTGAACCTGTACCCCTCCATAACCTCCCTGTCTCACTGGAACGTACCAATGCAGAATACCACACAAATATGCCCTGAACGTGTACCCACCCATAACCTCCTTGTCTCACTGGAACGCACCAATGCAGAACTCCACACAAATTTGCCCTGAACCTGTACCCCTCCATAAACTCCCTGTCTCACTGGAACGTACCAATGCAGAACTCCACACAAATATGCCATGAACCTGTACACTCCATAACCTCCCTGTCTCACTGGAAAGTACCAATGCAGAACTCCACACAAATATGCACTGAACCTGTACCCGACCATAAGCTCCCTGTCTCACTGGAACGTACCACTGCAGAACTCCACACAAATATTCCCTGAACTTGTAACCTCCATAACCTCCCTGTCTCACTGGAACGTACCAATGTAGAACTACACACAAATATGCCCTGAACATGAACCCCTCCATAACCTCCTTGTCTCACTGGAGCGCACCAATGCAGAACTCCACACAAATTTGCCCTGAACCTGTACTCCTCCATAACCTCCCTGTCTCACTGGAACGTACCAATGCAGAACTCCACACAAATATGCCCTGAACCTGTACCCGTCCATAACCTCCCTGTCTCATTGGATCGTCCCACTGCAGAACTCCACACAAATAAGCCATGAACCGGTACCCTCCATAACCTCCCTGTCTCACTGGAAAGTACCAATGCAGAACTCCACACAAATATGCCCTTTACGTGTACCCGCCCATTATCTCCCTGTCTCACTGGAACGCACCAATGCAGATCTCCAGACAAATTTGCCCTGAACCTGTACCCCTCCATAACCACCCTGTCTCAATGGAACGTACCAATGCAGAACTCCACTCAAATATGCCCTGATCCTGTACCGTGCATAACCTCCCTGACTCACTGGAACGTACCAATGCAGAACTCCACACAAAGATGCCCTGAACCTGTACCCTCCATAACCTCCCTGTCTCACTGGAACGTACCAATGCAAAACTACACACAAATATGCACTGAACCTGTACCCCTCCATAACCTCCCTGTCTCACTGGAACGTACCAATGCAGAATACCACACAAATATGCCCTGAACGTGTACCCGCCCATAACCTCCTTGTCTCACTGGAACGCACCAATGCAGAACTCCACACAAATTTGCCCTGAACCTGTACCCCTCCATAAACTCCCTGTCTCACTGGAACGTACCAATGCAGAACTCCACACAAAATTGCCCTGAACCGGTACCCTCCATAACCTCCCTGTCTCTCTGGAACGTACCAATGCAGAATTCCACACAAATATGCCCTGAACGTGTACCCGCCCATAACCTCCTTGTCTCACTGGAACGCACCAATGCAGAACGCCACACAAATTTGCCCTGAACCTGTACCCCTCAATAACGTCCCTGTCTCACGGGAACGTACCAATGCAGAATTGCACACAAATATGCCCTGAACGTGTACCCGCCCATAACCTCCTTGTCTCACTGGAACGCACCAATGCAGAACTCAACACAAATTTGCCCTGAACCTGTACCCCTCCATAACCTCCCTGTCTCACTGGAACGTACCAATGCAGAACTCCACACAAATATGCCCTGAACCTGTACCCCTCCATAACCTCCCTGTCTCACTGGAAAGCACGAATGCCGAACTCCACTCAAATATGCCCTGATCCTGTACCGTGCATAACCTCCCTGTCTCACTGGAACGTACCATTGCAGAACACCACACAAATATGCCCTGAACCTGTACCCCTCCATAACCTCCCTGTCTCACTGGAAAGTACCAATGCAGAACTCCACACAAATATGCCCTGAACCTGTACCCGACCATAACCTCCCTGTCTCACTGGAACGTACCACTGCAGAACTCCACACAAATATGCCCTGAATCTGTACCCTCCATAACCTCCCTGTCTCACTGGAACGTACCAATGCAGAACTACAAACAAATATGCCCTGAACCTGTACCCCTGCATAACCTGCCTGTCTCACTGGAACGTACCAATGCAGAACTACAAAAAATATGCCCTGAACCTGTACCCCTCCATAACCTCCCTGTCTCACTGGAACGTACCAATGCAGAATTCCACACAAATATGCCCTGAACGTGTACCCACCCATAACCTCCTTGTCTCACTGGAACGCACCAATGCAGAACTCCACACAAATTTGCCCTGAACCTGTACCCCTCCATAAACTCCCTGTCTCACTGGAACGTACCAATGCAGAACTCCACACAAATATGCCATGAACCTGTACACTCCATAAACTCCCTGTCTCACTGGAAAGTACCAATGCAGAACTCCACACAAATATGCACTGAACCTGTACCCGACCATAAGCTCCCTGTCTCACTGGAACGTACCACTGCAGAACTCCACACAAATATTCCCTGAACTTGTAACCTCCATAACCTCCCTGTCTCACTGGAACGTACCAATGTAGAACTACACACAAATATGCCCTGAACATGAACCCCTCCATAACCTCCTTGTCTCACTGGAGCGCACCAATGCAGAACTCCACACAAATTTGCCCTGAACCTGTACTCCACCATAACCTCCCTGTCTCACTGGAACGTACCAATGCAGAACTCCACACAAATATGCCCTGAACCTGTACCCGTCCATAACCTCCCTGTCTCATTGGATCGTCCCACTGCAGAACTCCACACAAATAAGCCATGAACCGGTACCCTCCATAACCTCCCTGTCTCACTGGAAAGTACCAATGCAGAACTCCACACAAATATGCCCTTTACGTGTACCCGCCCATTATCTCCCTGTCTCACTGGAACGCACCAATGCAGATCTCCAGACAAATTTGCCCTGAGCCTGTACCCCTCCATAACCACCCTGTCTCAATGGAACGTACCAATGCAGAACTCCACTCAAATATGCCCTGATCCTGTACCGTGCATAACCTCCCTGACTCACTGGAACGTACCAATGCAGAACTCCACACAAAGATGCCCTGAACCTGTACCCTCCATAACCTCCCTGTCTCACTGGAACGTACCAATGCAGAACTACACACAAATATGCACTGAACCTGTACCCCTCCATAACCTCCCTGTCTCACTGGAACGTACCAATGCAGAATACCACACAAATATGCCCTGAACGTGTACCCGCCCATAACCTCCTTGTCTCACTGGAACGCACCAATGCAGAACTCCACACAAATTTGCCCTGAACCTGTACCCCTCCATAAACTCCCTGTCTCACTGGAACGTACCAATGCAGAACTCCACACAAAATTGCCCTGAACCGGTACCCTCCATAACCTCCCTGTCTCACTGGAACGTACCAATGCAGAATTCCACACAAATATGCCCTGAACGTGTACCCGCCCATAACCTCCTTGTCTCACTGGAACGCACCAATGCAGAACGCCACACAAATTTGCCCTGAACCTGTACCCCTCAATAACGTCCCTGTCTCACGGGAACGTACCAATGCAGAATTGCACACAAATATGCCCTGAACGTGTACCCGCCCATAACCTCCTTGTCTCACTGGAACGCACCAATGCAGAACTCAACACAAATTTGCCCTGAACCTGTACCCCTCCATAACCTCCCTGTCTCACTGGAACGTACCAATGCAGAACTCCACACAAATATGCCCTGAACCTGTACCCCTCCATAACCTCCCTGTCTCACTGGAAAGCACGAATGCCGAACTCCACTCAAATATGCCCTGATCCTGTACCGTGCATAACCTCCCTGTCTCACTGGAACGTACCATTGCAGAACACCACACAAATATGCCCTGAACCTGTACCCCTCCATAACCTCCCTGTCTCACTGGAAAGTACCAATGCAGAACTCCACACAAATATGCCCTGAACCTGTACCCGACCATAACCTCCCTGTCTCACTGGAACGTACCACTGCAGAACTCCACACAAATATGCCCTGAATCTGTACCCTCCATAACCTCCCTGTCTCACTGGAACGTACCAATGCAGAACTACAAACAAATATGCCCTGAACCTGTACCCCTGCATAACCTGCCTGTCTCACTGGAACGTACCAATGCAGAACTACAAAAAATATGCCCTGAACCTGTACCCCTCCATAACCTCCCTGTCTCACTGGAACGTACCAATGCAGAATTCCACACAAATATGCCCTGAACGTGTACCCGCCCATAACCTCCTTGTCTCACTGGAACGCACCCATGCAGAACTCTACACAATTTGCCCTGAACTTGTACCGGTCCATAGCCTCCCTGTCTCATTGGATCGTCCCACTGCAGAACTCCACACAAATATGCCATGAACCTGTACCCTCCATAACCTCCCTGTCTCACTGGAAAGTACCAATGCAGAACTCCACACAAATATGCACTGAACCTGTGCCCGACCATAACCTCCCTGTCTCACTGGAACGTACCACTGCAGAACTCCACACAAATATGCCCTGAACCTGTACCCTCCATAACCTCCCTGTCTCACTGGAACGTACCAATGCAGAACTACACACAAATATGCCCTGAACCTGTACCCCTCCATAACCTCCCAATCTGACTGGAACGTGCCAATGCAGAACATCACACAAATATGCCCTGAACCTGTACCCTCCATAACCTCCCTGTCTCACTGGAACGTACCAATGCAGAACTACACTCAAATATGCCATGAAACTGTACCGCTCCATAACCTCCATGTCACACCGGAACGCACCATTGCAGAACGCCACACAAATATGCCCTGAACGTGTTCCCGCCCATAACCTCCTTGTCTCACTGGAACGTACCATTGCAGAACACCACACATATATGCCCTGAACCTGTACCCGACCATAATCTCCCTGTCTCACTGGACCGTACCACTGCAGAACTCCACACAAATATGCGCTGAACCTGTACCCTCCTTAACCTCGCTGTCTCACTGGAACGTACCAATGCAGAACTCCACACAAATGTGCCCTGAACCTGTACCCCTCCATAACCTCCCTGTCTCATTAGAACGTACCAATGCAGAACTCCACACAAATATGCCCTGAACCTGTACCCTCCATACCCTCCCTGTCTCACTGGAACGTACCAATGCAGAACTACACACAAATATGCCCTGAACATGTACCCCTCCATAACCTCCCTGTCTCATTGGAACGTACCAATGCAGAATTCCACACAAATGTGCCCTGAACCTGTAACCCTCCATAACCTCCCTGTTTCAGTGGAACGTACCAATGCAGAACTCCACACAAATATGCCCTGAACCTGTACCTCTCCATAACCTCCCTGTCACACTGGAACGTACCAATGCAGAACTCCGCACAAATATGCACTGAACCGGTACCCTCCATAACCTCCCTGTCTCACTGGAACGTACCAATGTAGAACTACACACAAATATGCCCTGAACATGAACCCCTCCATAACCTCCTTGTCTCACTGGAGCGCACCAATGCAGAACTCCACACAAATTTGCCCTGAACCTGTACTCCTCCATAACCTCCCTGTCTCACTGGAACGTACCAATGCAGAACTCCACACAAATATGCCCTGAACCTGTACCCGTCCATAACCTCCCTGTCTCATTGGATCGTCCCACTGCAGAACTCCACACAAATAAGCCATGAACCGGTACCCTCCATAACCTCCCTGTCTCACTGGAACGCACCAATGCAGATCTCCAGACAAATTTGCCCTGAACCTGTACCCCTCCATAACCACCCTGTCTCAATGGAACGTACCAATGCAGAACTCCACTCAAATATGCCCTGATCCTGTACCGTGCATAACCTCCCTGACTCACTGGAACGTACCAATGCAGAACTCCACACAAAGATGCCCTGAACCTGTACCCTCCATAACCTCCCTGTCTCACTGGAACGTACCAATGCAGAACTACACACAAATATGCACTGAACCTGTACCCCTCCATAACCTCCCTGTCTCACTGGAACGTACCAATGCAGAATACCACACAAATATGCCCTGAACGTGTACCCGCCCATAACCTCCTTGTCTCACTGGAACGCACCAATGCAGAACTCCACACAAATTTGCCCTGAACCTGTACCCCTCCATAAACTCCCTGTCTCACTGGAACGTACCAATGCAGATCTCCACACAAAATTGCCCTGAACCGGTACCCTCCATAACCTCCCTGTCTCACTGGAACGTACCAATGCAGAATTCCACACAAATATGCCCTGAACGTGTACCCGCCCATAACCTCCTTGTCTCACTGGAACGCACCAATGCAGAACGCCACACAAATTTGCCCTGAACCTGTACCCCTCAATAACGTCCCTGTCTCACGGGAACGTACCAATGCAGAATTGCACACAAATATGCCCTGAACGTGTACCCGCCCATAACCTCCTTGTCTCACTGGAACGCACCAATGCAGAACTCAACACAAATTTGCCCTGAACCTGTACCCCTCCATAACCTCCCTCTCTCACTGGAACGTACCAATGCAGAACTCCACACAAATATGCCCTGAACCTGTACCCCTCCATAACCTCCCTGTCTCACTGGAAAGCACGAATGCCGAACTCCACTCAAATATGCCCTGATCCTGTACCGTGCATAACCTCCCTGTCTCACTGGAACGTACCATTGCAGAACACCACACAAATATGCCCTGAACCTGTACCCCTCCATAACCTCCCTGTCTCACTGGAAAGTACCAATGCAGAACTCCACACAAATATGCCCTGAACCTGTACCCGACCATAACCTCCCTGTCTCACTGGAACGTACCACTGCAGAACTCCACACAAATATGCCCTGAACCTGTACCCTCCATAACCTCCCTGTCTCACTGGAACGTACCAATGCAGAACTACACACAAATATGCCCTGAACCTGTACCCCTCCATAACCTCCCAATCTGACTGGAACGTGCCAATGCAGAACATCACACAAATATGCCCTGAACCTGTACCCTCCATAACCTCCCTGTCTCACTGGAACGTACCAATGCAGAACTACACTCAAATATGCCATGAAACTGTACCGCTCCATAACCTCCATGTCACACCGGAACGCACCATTGCAGAACGCCACACAAATATGCCCTGAACGTGTTCCCGCCCATAACCTCCTTGTCTCACTGGAACGTACCATTGCAGAACACCACACATATATGCCCTGAACCTGTACCCGACCATAATCTCCCTGTCTCACTGGACCGTACCACTGCAGAACTCCACACAAATATGCGCTGAACCTGTACCCTCCTTAACCTCGCTGTCTCACTGGAACGTACCAATGCAGAACTCCACACAAATGTGCCCTGAACCTGTACCCCTCCATAACCTCCCTGTCTCATTAGAACGTACCAATGCAGAACTCCACACAAATATGCCCTGAACCTGTACCCTCCATACCCTCCCTGTCTCACTGGAACGTACCAATGCAGAACTACACACAAATATGCCCTGAACATGTACCCCTCCATAACCTCCCTGTCTCATTGGAACGTACCAATGCAGAATTCCACACAAATGTGCCCTGAACCTGTAACCCTCCATAACCTCCCTGTTTCAGTGGAACGTACCAATGCAGAACTCCACACAAATATGCCCTGAACCTGTACCTCTCCATAACCTCCCTGTCACACTGGAACGTACCAATGCAGAACTCCGCACAAATATGCACTGAACCGGTACCCTCCATAACCTCCCTGTCTCACTGGAACGTACCAATGTAGAACTACACACAAATATGCCCTGAACATGAACCCCTCCATAACCTCCTTGTCTCACTGGAGCGCACCAATGCAGAACTCCACACAAATTTGCCCTGAACCTGTACTCCTCCATAACCTCCCTGTCTCACTGGAACGTACCAATGCAGAACTCCACACAAATATGCCCTGAACCTGTACCCGTCCATAACCTCCCTGTCTCATTGGATCGTCCCACTGCAGAACTCCACACAAATAAGCCATGAACCGGTACCCTCCATAACCTCCCTGTCTCACTGGAACGCACCAATGCAGATCTCCAGACAAATTTGCCCTGAACCTGTACCCCTCCATAACCACCCTGTCTCAATGGAACGTACCAATGCAGAACTCCACTCAAATATGCCCTGATCCTGTACCGTGCATAACCTCCCTGACTCACTGGAACGTACCAATGCAGAACTCCACACAAAGATGCCCTGAACCTGTACCCTCCATAACCTCCCTGTCTCACTGGAACGTACAATGCAGAACTACACACAAATATGCACTGAACCTGTACCCCTCCATAACCTCCCTGTCTCACTGGAACGTACCAATGCAGAATACCACACAAATATGCCCTGAACGTGTACCCGCCCATAACCTCCTTGTCTCACTGGAACGCACCAATGCAGAACTCCACACAAATTTGCCCTGAACCTGTACCCCTCCATAAACTCCCTGTCTCACTGGAACGTACCAATGCAGATCTCCACACAAAATTGCCCTGAACCGGTACCCTCCATAACCTCCCTGTCTCACTGGAACGTACCAATGCAGAATTCCACACAAATATGCCCTGAACGTGTACCCGCCCATAACCTCCTTGTCTCACTGGAACGCACCAATGCAGAACGCCACACAAATTTGCCCTGAACCTGTACCCCTCAATAACGTCCCTGTCTCACGGGAACGTACCAATGCAGAATTGCACACAAATATGCCCTGAACGTGTACCCGCCCATAACCTCCTTGTCTCACTGGAACGCACCAATGCAGAACTCAACACAAATTTGCCCTGAACCTGTACCCCTCCATAACGTCCCTGTCTCACTGGAACGTACCAATGCAGAACTCCACACAAATATGCCCTGAACCTGTACCCCTCCATAACCTCCCTGTCTCACTGGAAAGCACGAATGCCGAACTCCACTCAAATATGCCCTGATCCTGTACCGTGCATAACCTCCCTGTCTCACTGGAACGTACCATTGCAGAACACCACACAAATATGCCCTGAACCTGTACCCCTCCATAACCTCCCTGTCTCACTGGAAAGTACCAATGCAGAACTCCACACAAATATGCCCTGAACCTGTACCCGACCATAACCTCCCTGTCTCACTGGAACGTACCACTGCAGAACTCCACACAAATATGCCCTGAATCTGTACCCTCCATAACCTCCCTGTCTCACTGGAACGTACCAATGCAGAACTACAAACAAATATGCCCTGAACCTGTACCCCTGCATAACCTGCCTGTCTCACTGGAACGTACCAATGCAGAACTACAAAAAATATGCCCTGAACCTGTACCCCTCCATAACCTCCCTGTCTCACTGGAACGTACCAATGCAGAATTCCACACAAATATGCCCTGAACGTGTACCCGCCCATAACCTCCTTGTCTCACTGGAACGCACCCATGCAGAACTCTACACAATTTGCCCTGAACTTGTACCGGTCCATAGCCTCCCTGTCTCATTGGATCGTCCCACTGCAGAACTCCACACAAATATGCCATGAACCTGTACCCTCCATAACCTCCCTGTCTCACTGGAAAGTACCAATGCAGAACTCCACAGAAATATGCACTGAACCTGTGCCCGACCATAACCTCCCTGTCTCACTGGAACGTACCACTGCAGAACTCCACACAAATATGCCCTGAACCTGTACCCTCCATAACCTCCCTGTCTCACTGGAACGTACCAATGCAGAACTACACACAAATATGCCCTGAACCTGTACCCCTCCATAACCTCCCAATCTGACTGGAACGTGCCAATGCAGAACATCACACAAATATGCCCTGAACCTGTACCCTCCATAACCTCCCTGTCTCACTGGAACGTACCAATGCAGAACTACACTCAAATATGCCATGAAACTGTACCGCTCCATAACCTCCATGTCACACCGGAACGCACCATTGCAGAACGCCACACAAATATGCCCTGAACGTGTTCCCGCCCATAACCTCCTTGTCTCACTGGAACGTACCATTGCAGAACACCACACATATATGCCCTGAACCTGTACCCGACCATAATCTCCCTGTCTCACTGGACCGTACCACTGCAGAACTCCACACAAATATGCGCTGAACCTGTACCCTCCTTAACCTCGCTGTCTCACTGGAACGTACCAATGCAGAACTCCACACAAATGTGCCCTGAACCTGTACCCCTCCATAACCTCCCTGTCTCATTAGAACGTACCAATGCAGAACTCCACACAAATATGCCCTGAACCTGTACCCTCCATAACCTCCCTGTCTCACTGGAACGTACCAATGCAGAACTACACACAAATATGCCCTGAACCTGTACCCTCCAAAACCTCCCTGTCTCACTGGAACGTACCAATGCAGAACTACACACAAATATGCCCTGAACCTATACCCCTCCATAAACTCCTTGTCTCACTGGAACGCACCAATGCAGAACTCCACACAAATTTGCCCTGAACCGGTACCCTCCATAACCTCCCTGTCTCACTGGAACGTACCAATGCAGAATTCCACACAAAAATGCCCTGAACGTGTACCCGCTCATAACCTCCTTGTCTCACTGGAAAGTACCAATGCAGAACTCCACACAAATATGCACTGAACCTGTACCCGACCATAACCTCCCTGTCTCACTGGAACGTGCCACTGCAGAACTCCACACAAATATGCCCTGAACCTGTACCCCTCCATAACCTCCTTGTCTCACTGGAGCGCACCAATGCAGAACTCCACACAAATTTGCCCTGAACCTGTACTCCTCCATAACCTCTCTGTCTCACTGGAACGTACCAATGCAGAACTCCACACAAATATGCCCTGAACCTGTACCCGTCCATAACCTCCCTTTCTCATTGGATCGTCCCACTGCAGAACTCCTCACAAATATGCCATGAACCGGTACCCTCCATAACCTCCCTGTCTCACTGGAAAGTACCAATGCAGAACTCCACACAAATATGCCCTGAACCTGTACCCGACCATAACCTCCCTGTCTCACTGGACCGTACCACTGCAGAACTCCACACAAATATGCCCTGAACCTGTACCCTCCATAACCTCCCTGTCTCACTGGAACGTACCAATGCAGAACTACACACAAATATGCCCTGAACATGTACCCCTCCATAACCTCCCTGTCTAATTGGAACGTACCAATGCAGAACTCCACACAAATGTGCCCTGAACCTGTAACCCTCCATAACCTCCCTGTTTCAGTGGAACGTAACAATGCAGAACTCCACACAAATATGCCCTGAACCTGTACCTCTCCATAACCTCCCTGTCACACTGGAACGTACCAATGCAGAATTCCACACAAATATGCCCTTTACGTGTACCCGCCCATAATCTCCTTGTCTCACTGGAACGCACCAATGCAGATCTCCACACAAATTTGCCCTGAACCTGTACCCCACCATAACCTCACTGTCTCAATGGAACGTACCAATGCAGAACTCCACTCAAATATGCCCTGATCCTGAACCGTGCATAACCTCCCTGTCTCACTGGAACGTACCAATGCAGAACACCACACAAATATGCCCTGAACCTGTACCCTCCATAACCTCCCTGTCTCACTGGAACGTACCAATGCAGAACTACACACAAATATGCCCTGAACCTGTACCCCTCCATAACCTCCCTGTCTCACTGGAACGTACCAATGCAGAATACCACACAAATATGCCCTGAACGTGTACCCACCCATAACCTCCTTGTCTCACTGGAACGCACCAATGCAGAACTCCACACAAATTTGCCCTGAACCTGTACCCCTCCATAAACTCCCTGTCTCACTGGAACGTACCAATGCAGAACTCCACACAAATATGCCATGAACCTGTACACTCCATAACCTCCCTGTCTCACTGGAAAGTACCAATGCAGAACTCCACACAAATATGCACTGAACCTGTACCCGACCATAAGCTCCCTGTCTCACTGGAACGTACCACTGCAGAACTCCACACAAATATTCCCTGAACTTGTAACCTCCATAACCTCCCTGTCTCACTGGAACGTACCAATGTAGAACTACACACAAATATGCTTTGAACATGTACCCCTCCATAAACTCCTTGTCTCACTGGAGCGCACCAATGCAGAACTCCACACAAATTTGCCCTGAACCTGTACTCCTCCATAACCTCCCTGTCTCACTGGAACGTACCAATGCAGAACTCCACACAAATATGCCCTGAACCTGTACCCGTCCATAACCTCCCTGTCTCATTGGATCGTCCCACTGCAGAACTCCACACAAATAAGCCATGAACCGGTACCCCTCCATAACCACCCTGTCTCAATGGAACGTACCAATGCAGAACTCCACTCAAATATGCCCTGATCCTGTACCGTGCATAACCTCCCTGTCTCACTGGAACGTACCAATGCAGAACTCCACACAAAGATGCCCTGAACCTGTACCCTCCATAACCTCCCTGTCTCACTGGAAAGTACCAATGCAGAACTCCACACAAATATGCACTGAACCTGTACCCGACCATAACCTCCCTGTCTCACTGGAACGTGCCACTGCAGAACTCCACACAAATATGCCCTGAACCTGTACCCCTCCATAACCTCCTTGTCTCACTGGAGCGCACCAATGCAGAACTCCACACAAATTTGCCCTGAACCTGTACTCCTCCATAACCTCTCTGTCTCACTGGAACGTACCAATGCAGAACTCCACACAAATATGCCCTGAACCTGTACCCGTCCATAACCTCCCTTTCTCATTGGATCGTCCCACTGCAGAACTCCTCACAAATATGCCATGAACCGGTACCCTCCATAACCTCCCTGTCTCACTGGAAAGTACCAATGCAGAACTCCACACAAATATGCCCTGAACCTGTACCCGACCATAACCTCCCTGTCTCACTGGACCGTACCACTGCAGAACTCCACACAAATATGCCCTGAACCTGTACCCTCCATAACCTCCCTGTCTCACTGGAACGTACCAATGCAGAACTACACACAAATATGCCCTGAACATGTACCCCTCCATAACCTCCCTGTCTAATTGGAACGTACCAATGCAGAACTCCACACAAATGTGCCCTGAACCTGTAACCCTCCATAACCTCCCTGTTTCAGTGGAACGTAACAATGCAGAACTCCACACAAATATGCCCTGAACCTGTACCTCTCCATAACCTCCCTGTCACACTGGAACGTACCAATGCAGAATTCCACACAAATATGCCCTTTACGTGTACCCGCCCATAATCTCCTTGTCTCACTGGAACGCACCAATGCAGATCTCCACACAAATTTGCCCTGAACCTGTACCCCTCCATAACCTCACTGTCTCAATGGAACGTACCAATGCAGAACTCCACTCAAATATGCCCTGATCCTGAACCGTGCATAACCTCCCTGTCTCACTGGAACGTACCAATGCAGAACACCACACAAATATGCCCTGAACCTGTACCCTCCATAACCTCCCTGTCTCACTGGAACGTACCAATGCAGAACTACACACAAATATGCCCTGAACCTGTACCCCTCCATAACCTCCCTGTCTCACTGGAACGTACCAATGCAGAATACCACACAAATATGCCCTGAACGTGTACCCACCCATAACCTCCTTGTCTCACTGGAACGCACCAATGCAGAACTCCACACAAATTTGCCCTGAACCTGTACCCCTCCATAAACTCCCTGTCTCACTGGAACGTACCACTGCAGAACTCCACACAAATATTCCCTGAACTTGTAACCTCCATAACCTCCCTGTCTCACTGGAACGTACCAATGTAGAACTACACACAAATATGCCCTGAACATGTACCCCTCCATAACCTCCTTGTCTCACTGGAGCGCACCAATGCAGAACTCCACACAAATTTGCCCTGAACCTGTACTCCTCCATAACCTCCCTGTCTCACTGGAACGTACCAATGCAGAACTCCACACAAATATGCCCTGAACCTGTACCCGTCCATAACCTCCCTGTCTCATTGGATCGTCCCACTGCAGAACTCCACACAAATAAGCCATGAACCGGTACCCTCCATAACCTCCCTGTCTCACTGGAAAGTACCAATGCAGAACTCCACACAAATATGCCCTTTACGTGTACCCGCCCATTATCTCCCTGTCTCACTGGAACGCACCAATGCAGATCTCCAGACAAATTTGCCCTGAACCTGTACCCCTCCATAACCACCCTGTCTCAATGGAACGTACCAATGCAGAACTCCACTCAAATATGCCCTGATCCTGTACCGTGCATAACCTCCCTGTCTCACTGGAACGTACCAATGCAGAACTCCACACAAAGATGCCCTGAACCTGTACCCTCCATAACCTCCCTGTCTCACTGGAACGTACCAATGCAGAACTACACACAAATATGCACTGAACCTGTACCCCTCCATAACCTCCCTGTCTCACTGGAACGTACCAATGCAGAATACCACACAAATATGCCCTGAACGTGTACCCGCCCATAACCTCCTTGTCTCACTGGAACGCACCAATGCAGAACTCCACACAAATTTGCCCTGAACCTGTACCCCTCCATAAACTCCCTGTCTCACTGGAACGTACCAATGCAGAACTCCACACAAAATTGCCCTGAACCGGTACCCTCCATAACCTCCCTGTCTCACTGGAACGTACCAATGCAGAATTCCACACAAATATGCCCTGAACGTGTACCCGCCCATAACCTCCTTGTCTCACTGGAACGCACCAATGCAGAACGCCACACAAATTTGCCCTGAACCTGTACCCCTCAATAACGTCCCTGTCTCACGGGAACGTACCAATGCAGAATTACACACAAATATGCCCTGAACGTGTACCCGCCCATAACCTCTTTGTCTCACTGGAACGCACCAATGCAGAACTCAACACAAATTTGCCCTGAACCTGTACCCCTCCATAACCTCCCTGTCTCACTGGAACGTACCAATGCAGAACTCCACACAAATATGCCCTGAACCTGTACCCCTCCATAAACTCCCTGTCTCACTGGAAAGCACGAATGCCGAACTCCACTCAAATATGCCCTGATCCTGTACCGTGCATAACCTCCCTGTCTCACTGGAACGTACCATTGCAGAACACCACACAAATATGCCCTGAACCTGTACCCCTCCATAACCTCCCTGTCTCACTGGAAAGTTTCAATGCAGAACTCCACACAAATATGCCCTGAACCTGTACCCGACCATAACCTCCCTGTCTCACTGGAACGTACCACTGCAGAACTCCACACAAATATGCCCTGAATCTGTACCCTCCATAACCTCCCTGTCTCACTGGAACGTACCAATGCAGAACTACAAACAAATATGCCCTGAACCTGTACCCCTGCATAACCTGCCTGTCTCACTGGAACGTACCAATGCAGAACTACAAAAAATATGCCCTGAACCTGTACCCCTCCATAACCACCCTGTCTCACTGGAACGTACCAATGCAGAATTCCACACAAATATGCCCTGAACGTGTACCCGCCCATAACCTCCTTGTCTCACTGGAACGCACCCATGCAGAACTCTACACAATTTGCCCTGAACTTGTACCGGTCCATAGCCTCCCTGTCTCATTGGATCGTCCCACTGTAGAACTCCACACAAATATGCCATGAACCTGTACCCTCCATAACCTCCCTGTCTCACTGGAAAGTACCAATGCAGAACTCCACACAAATATGCACTGAACCTGTGCCCGACCATAACCTCCCTGTCTCACTGGAACGTACCACTGCAGAACTCCACACAAATATGCCCTGAACCTGTACCCTCCATAACCTCCCTGTCTCACTGGAACGTACCAATGCAGAACTACACACAAATATGCCCTGAACCTGTAACCCTCCATAACCTCCCAATCTGACTGGAACGTGCCAATGCAGAACATCACACAAATATGCCCTGAACCTGTACCCTCCATAACCTCCCTGTCTCACTGGAACGTACCAATGCAGAACTACACTCAAATATGCCATGAAACTGTACCGCTCCATAACCTCCATGTCACACCGGAACGCACCATTGCAGAACGCCACACAAATATGCCCTGAACGTGTTCCCGCCCATAACCTCCTTGTCTCACTGGAACGTACCAATGCAGAACTACACACAAATATGCCCTGAACCTATACCCCTCCATAAACTCCTTGTCTCACTGGAACGCACCAATGCAGAACTCCACACAAATTTGCCCTGAACCGGTACCCTCCATAACCTCCCTGTCTCACTGTAACGTACCAATGCAGAATTCCACACAAAAATGCCCTGAACGTGTACCCGCTCATAACCTCCTTGTCTCACTGGAAAGTACCAATGCAGAACTCCACACAAATATGCACTGAACCTGTACCCGACCATAACCTCCCTGTCTCACTGGAACGTGCCACTGCAGAACTCCACACAAATATGCCCTGAACCTGTACCCCTCCATAACCTCCTTGTCTCACTGGAGCGCACCAATGCAGAACTCCACACAAATTTGCCCTGAACCTGTACTCCTCCATAACCTCTCTGTCTCACTGGAACGTACCAATGCAGAACTCCACACAAATATGCCCTGAACCTGTACCCGTCCATAACCTCCCTTTCTCATTGGATCGTCCCACTGCAGAACTCCTCACAAATATGCCATGAACTGGTACCCTCCATAACCTCCCTGTCTCACTGGAAAGTACCAATGCAGAACTCCACACAAATATGCCCTGAACCTGTACCCGACCATAACCTCCCTGTCTCACTGGACCGTACCACTGCAGAACTCCACACAAATATGCCCTGAACCTGTACCCTCCATAACCTCCCTGTCTCACTGGAACGTACCAATGCAGAACTACACACAAATATGCCCTGAACATGTACCCCTCCATAACCTCCCTGTCTAATTGGAACGTACCAATGCAGAACTCCACACAAATGTGCCCTGAACCTGTAACCCTCCATAACCTCCCTGTTTCAGTGGAACGTAACAATGCAGAACTCCACACAAATATGCCCTGAACCTGTACCTCTCCATAACCTCCCTGTCACACTGGAACGTACCAATGCAGAACTCCGCACAAATATGCACTGAACCGGTACCCTCCATAACCTCCCTGTCTCACTGCAACGTACCAATGCAGAATTCCACACAAATATGCCCTTTACGTGTACCCGCCCATAATCTCCTTGTCTCACTGGAACGCACCAATGCAGATCTCCACACAAATTTGCCCTGAACCTGTACCCCTCCATAACCTCACTGTCTCAATGGAACGTACCAATGCAGAACTCCACTCAAATATGCCCTGATCCTGAACCGTGCATAACCTCCCTGTCTCACTGGAACGTACCAATGCAGAACACCACACAAATATGCCCTGAACCTGTACCCTCCATAACCTCCCTGTCTCACTGGAACGTACCAATGCAGAACTACACACAAATATGCCCTGAACCTGTACCCCTCCATAACCTCCCTGTCTCACTGGAACGTACCAATGCAGAATACCACACAAATATGCCCTGAACGTGTACCCACCCATAACCTCCTTGTCTCACTGGAACGCACCAATGCAGAACTCCACACAAATTTGCCCTGAACCTGTACCCCTCCATAAACTCCCTGTCTCACTGGAACGTACCAATGCAGAACTCCACACAAATATGCCATGAACCTGTACACTCCATAACCTCCCTGTCTCACTGGAAAGTACCAATGCAGAACTCCACACAAATATGCACTGAACCTGTACCCGACCATAAGCTCCCTGTCTCACTGGAACGTACCACTGCAGAACTCCACACAAATATTCCCTGAACTTGTAACCTCCATAACCTCCCTGTCTCACTGGAACGTACCAATGTAGAACTACACACAAATATGCCCTGAACATGTACCCCTCCATAACCTCCTTGTCTCACTGGAGCGCACCAATGCAGAACTCCACACAAATATGCCCTGAACCTGTACCCGTCCATAACCTCCCTGTCTCATTGGATCGTCCCACTGCAGAACTCCACACAAATAAGCCATGAACCGGTACCCTCCATAACCTCCCTGTCTCACTGGAAAGTACCAATGCAGAACTCCACACAAATATGCCCTTTACGTGTACCCGCCCATTATCTCCCTGTCTCACTGGAACGCACCAATGCAGATCTCCAGACAAATTTGCCCTGAACCTGTACCCCTCCATAACCACCCTGTCTCAATGGAACGTACCAATGCAGAACTCCACTCAAATATGCCCTGATCCTGTACCGTGCATAACCTCCCTGTCTCACTGGAACGTACCAATGCAGAACTCCACACAAAGATGCCCTGAACCTGTACCCTCCATAACCTCCCTGTCTCACTGGAACGTACCAATGCAGAACTACACACAAATATGCACTGAACCTGTACCCCTCCATAACCTCCCTGTCTCACTGGAACGTACCAATGCAGAATACCACACAAATATGCCCTGAACGTGTACCCGCCCATAACCTCCTTGTCTCACTGGAACGCACCAATGCAGAACTCCACACAAATTTGCCCTGAACCTGTACCCCTCCATAAACTCCCTGTCTCACTGGAACGTACCAATGCAGAACTCCACACAAAATTGCCCTGAACCGGTACCCTCCATAACCTCCCTGTCTCACTGGAACGTACCAATGCAGAATTCCACACAAATATGCCCTGAACGTGTACCCGCCCATAACCTCCTTGTCTCACTGGAACGCACCAATGCAGAACGCCACACAAATTTGCCCTGAACCTGTACCCCTCAATAACGTCCCTGTCTCACGGGAACGTACCAATGCAGAATTACACACAAATATGCTCTGAACGTGTACCCGCCCATAACCTCTTTGTCTCACTGGAACGCACCAATGCAGAACTCAACACAAATTTGCCCTGAACCTGTACCCCTCCATAACCTCCCTGTCTCACTGGAACGTACCAATGCTGAACTCCACACAAATATGCCCTGAACCTGTACCCCTCCATAAACTCCCTGTCTCACTGGAAAGCACGAATGCCGAACTCCACTCAAATATGCCCTGATCCTGTACCGTGCATAACCTCCCTGTCTCACTGGAACGTACCATTGCAGAACACCACACAAATATGCCCTGAACCTGTACCCCTCCATAACCTCCCTGTCTCACTGGAAAGTTTCAATGCAGAACTCCACACAAATATGCCCTGAACCTGTACCCGACCATAACCTCCCTGTCTCACTGGAACGTACCACTGCAGAACTCCACACAAATATGCCCTGAATCTGTACCCTCCATAACCTCCCTGTCTCACTGGAACGTACCAATGCAGAACTACAAACAAATATGCCCTGAACCTGTACCCCTGCATAACCTGCCTGTCTCACTGGAACGTACCAATGCAGAACTCCACACAAATATGCACTGAACCTGTACCCGACCATAAGCTCCCTGTCTCACTGGAACGTACCACTGCAGAACTCCACACAAATATTCCCTGAACTTGTAACCTCCATAACCTCCCTGTCTCACTGGAACGTACCAATGTAGAACTACACACAAATATGCCCTGAACATGTACCCCTCCATAACCTCCTTGTCTCACTGGAGCGCACCAATGCAGAACTCCACACAAATATGCCCTGAACCTGTACCCGTCCATAACCTCCCTGTCTCATTGGATCGTCCCACTGCAGAACTCCACACAAATAAGCCATGAACCGGTACCCTCCATAACCTCCCTGTCTCACTGGAAAGTACCAATGCAGAACTCCACACAAATATGCCCTTTACGTGTACCCGCCCATTATCTCCCTGTCTCACTGGAACGCACCAATGCAGATCTCCAGACAAATTTGCCCTGAACCTGTACCCCTCCATAACCACCCTGTCTCAATGGAACGTACCAATGCAGAACTCCACTCAAATATGCCCTGATCCTGTACCGTGCATAACCTCCCTGTCTCACTGGAACGTACCAATGCAGAACTCCACACAAAGATGCCCTGAACCTGTACCCTCCATAACCTCCCTGTCTCACTGGAACGTACCAATGCAGAACTACACACAAATATGCACTGAACCTGTACCCCTCCATAACCTCCCTGTCTCACTGGAACGTACCAATGCAGAATACCACACAAATATGCCCTGAACGTGTACCCGCCCATAACCTCCTTGTCTCACTGGAACGCACCAATGCAGAACTCCACACAAATTTGCCCTGAACCTGTACCCCTCCATAAACTCCCTGTCTCACTGGAACGTACCAATGCAGAACTCCACACAAAATTGCCCTGAACCGGTACCCTCCATAACCTCCCTGTCTCACTGGAACGTACCAATGCAGAATTCCACACAAATATGCCCTGAACGTGTACCCGCCCATAACCTCCTTGTCTCACTGGAACGCACCAATGCAGAACGCCACACAAATTTGCCCTGAACCTGTACCCCTCAATAACGTCCCTGTCTCACGGGAACGTACCAATGCAGAATTACACACAAATATGCTCTGAACGTGTACCCGCCCATAACCTCTTTGTCTCACTGGAACGCACCAATGCAGAACTCAACACAAATTTGCCCTGAACCTGTACCCCTCCATAACCTCCCTGTCTCACTGGAACGTACCAATGCAGAACTCCACACAAATATGCCCTGAACCTGTACCCCTCCATAAACTCCCTGTCTCACTGGAAAGCACGAATGCCGAACTCCACTCAAATATGCCCTGATCCTGTACCGTGCATAACCTCCCTGTCTCACTGGAACGTACCATTGCAGAACACCACACAAATATGCCCTGAACCTGTACCCCTCCATAACCTCCCTGTCTCACTGGAAAGTTTCAATGCAGAACTCCACACAAATATGCCCTGAACCTGTACCCGACCATAACCTCCCTGTCTCACTGGAACGTACCACTGCAGAACTCCACACAAATATGCCCTGAATCTGTACCCTCCATAACCTCCCTGTCTCACTGGAACGTACCAATGCAGAACTACAAACAAATATGCCCTGAACCTGTACCCCTGCATAACCTGCCTGTCTCACTGGAACGTACCAATGCAGAACTACAAAAAATATGCCCTGAACCTGTACCCCTCCATAACCTCCCTGTCTCACTGGAACGTACCAATGCAGAATTCCACACAAATATGCCCTGAACGTGTACCCGCCCATAACCTCCTTGTCTCACTGGAACGCACCCATGCAGAACTCTACACAATTTGCCCTGAACTTGTACCGGTCCATAGCCTCCCTGTCTCATTGGATCGTCCCACTGCAGAACTCCACACAAATATGCCATGAACCTGTACCCTCCATAACCTCCCTGTCTCACTGGAAAGTACCAATGCAGAACTCCACACAAATATGCACTGAACCTGTGCCCGACCATAACCTCCCTGTCTCACTGGAACGTACCACTGCAGAACTCCACACAAATATGCCCTGAACCTGTACCCTCCATAACCTCCCTGTCTCACTGGAACGTACCAATGCAGAACTACACACAAATATGCCCTGAACCTGTAACCCTCCATAACCTCCCAATCTGACTGGAACGTGCCAATGCAGAACATCACACAAATATGCCCTGAACCTGTACCCTCCATAACCTCCCTGTCTCACTGGAACGTACCAATGCAGAACTACACTCAAATATGCCATGAAACTGTACCGCTCCATAACCTCCATGTCACACCGGAACGCACCATTGCAGAACGCCACACAAATATGCCCTGAACGTGTTCCCGCCCATAACCTCCTTGTCTCACTGGAACGTACCAATGCAGAACTACACACAAATATGCCCTGAACCTATACCCCTCCATAAACTCCTTGTCTCACTGGAACGCACCAATGCAGAACTCCACACAAATTTGCCCTGAACCGGTACCCTCCATAACCTCCCTGTCTCACTGTAACGTACCAATGCAGAATTCCACACAAAAATGCCCTGAACGTGTACCCGCTCATAACCTCCTTGTCTCACTGGAAAGTACCAATGCAGAACTCCACACAAATATGCACTGAACCTGTACCCGACCATAACCTCCCTGTCTCACTGGAACGTGCCACTGCAGAACTCCACACAAATATGCCCTGAACCTGTACCCCTCCATAACCTCCTTGTCTCACTGGAGCGCACCAATGCAGAACTCCACACAAATTTGCCCTGAACCTGTACTCCTCCATAACCTCTCTGTCTCACTGGAACGTACCAATGTAGAACTCCACACAAATATGCCCTGAACCTGTACCCGTCCATAACCTCCCTTTCTCATTGGATCGTCCCACTGCAGAACTCCTCACAAATATGCCATGAACCGGTACCCTCCATAACCTCCCTGTCTCACTGGAAAGTACCAATGCAGAACTCCACACAAATATGCCCTGAACCTGTACCCGACCATAACCTCCCTGTCTCACTGGACCGTACCACTGCAGAACTCCACACAAATATGCCCTGAACCTGTACCCTCCATAACCTCCCTGTCTCACTGGAACGTACCAATGCAGAACTACACACAAATATGCCCTGAACATGTACCCCTCCATAACCTCCCTGTCTAATTGGAACGTACCAATGCAGAACTCCACACAAATGTGCCCTGAACCTGTAACCCTCCATAACCTCCCTGTTTCAGTGGAACGTAACAATGCAGAACTCCACACAAATATGCCCTGAACCTGTACCTCTCCATAACCTCCCTGTCACACTGGAACGTACCAATGCAGAACTCCGCACAAATATGCACTGAACCGGTACCCTCCATAACCTCCCTGTCTCACTGCAACGTACCAATGCAGAATTCCACACAAATATGCCCTTTACGTGTACCCGCCCATAATCTCCTTGTCTCACTGGAACGCACCAATGCAGATCTCCACACAAATTTGCCCTGAACCTGTACCCCTCCATAACCTCACTGTCTCAATGGAACGTACCAATGCAGAACTCCACTCAAATATGCCCTGATCCTGAACCGTGCATAACCTCCCTGTCTCACTGGAACGTACCAATGCAGAACACCACACAAATATGCCCTGAACCTGTACCCTCCATAACCTCCCTGTCTCACTGGAACGTACCAATGCAGAACTACACACAAATATGCCCTGAACCTGTACCCCTCCATAACCTCCCTGTCTCACTGGAACGTACCAATGCAGAATACCACACAAATATGCCCTGAACGTGTACCCACCCATAACCTCCTTGTCTCACTGGAACGCACCAATGCAGAACTCCACACAAATTTGCCCTGAACCTGTACCCCTCCATAAACTACCTGTCTCACTGGAACGTACCAATGCAGAACTCCACACAAATATGCCATGAACCTGTACACTCCATAACCTCCCTGTCTCACTGGAAAGTACCAATGCAGAACTCCACACAAATATGCACTGAACCTGTACCCGACCATAAGCTCCCTGTCTCACTGGAACGTACCACTGCAGAACTCCACACAAATATTCCCTGAACTTGTAACCTCCATAACCTCCCTGTCTCACTGGAACGTACCAATGTAGAACTACACACAAATATGCCCTGAACATGTACCCCTCCATAACCTCCTTGTCTCACTGGAGCGCACCAATGCAGAACTCCACACAAATTTGCCCTGAACCTGTACTCCTCCATAACCTCCCTGTCTCACTGGAACGTACCAATGCAGAACTCCACACAAATATGCCCTGAACCTGTACCCGTCCATAACCTCCCTGTCTCATTGGATCGTCCCACTGCAGAACTCCACACAAATAAGCCATGAACCGGTACCCTCCATAGCCTCCCTGTCTCACTGGAAAGTACCAATGCAGAACTCCACACAAATATGCCCTTTACGTGTACCCGCCCATTATCTCCCTGTCTCACTGGAACGCACCAATGCAGATCTCCAGACAAATTTGCCCTGAACCTGTACCCCTCCATAACCACCCTGTCTCAATGGAACGTACCAATGCAGAACTCCACTCAAATATGCCCTGATCCTGTACCGTGCATAACCTCCCTGTCTCACTGGAACGTACCAATGCAGAACTCCACACAAAGATGCCCTGAACCTGTACCCTCCATAACCTCCCTGTCTCACTGGAACGTACCAATGCAGAACTACACACAAATATGCACTGAACCTGTACCCCTCCATAACCTCCCTGTCTCACTGGAACGTACCAATGCAGAATACCACACAAATATGCCCTGAACGTGTACCCGCCCATAACCTCCTTGTCTCACTGGAACGCACCAATGCAGAACTCCACACAAATTTGCCCTGAACCTGTACCCCTCCATAAACTCCCTGTCTCACTGGAAAGCACGAATGCCGAACTCCACTCAAATATGCCCTGATCCTGTACCGTGCATAACCTCCCTGTCTCACTGGAACGTACCATTGCAGAACACCACACAAATATGCCCTGAACCTGTACCCCTCCATAACCTCCCTGTCTCACTGGAAAGTTTCAATGCAGAACTCCACACAAATATGCCCTGAACCTGTACCCGACCATAACCTCCCTGTCTCACTGGAACGTACCACTGCAGAACTCCACACAAATATGCCCTGAATCTGTACCCTCCATAACCTCCCTGTCTCACTGGAACGTACCAATGCAGAACTACAAACAAATATGCCCTGAACCTGTACCCCTGCATAACCTGCCTGTCTCACTGGAACGTACCAATGCAGAACTACAAACAAATATGCCCTGAACCTGTACCCCTGCATAACCTGCCTGTCTCACTGGAACGTACCAATGCAGAACTACAAAAAATATGCCCTGAACCTGTACCCCTCCATAACCTCCCTGTCTCACTGGAACGTACCAATGCAGAATTCCACACAAATATGCCCTGAACGTGTACCCGCCCATAACCTCCTTGTCTCACTGGAACGCACCCATGCAGAACTCTACACAATTTGCCCTGAACTTGTACCGGTCCATAGCCTCCCTGTCTCATTGGATCGTCCCACTGCAGAACTCCACACAAATATGCCATGAACCTGTACCCTCCATAACCTCCCTGTCTCACTGGAAAGTACCAATGCAGAACTCCACACAAATATGCACTGAACCTGTGCCCGACCATAACCTCCCTGTCTCACTGGAACGTACCACTGCAGAACTCCACACAAATATGCCCTGAACCTGTACCCTCCATAACCTCCCTGTCTCACTGGAACGTACCAATGCAGAACTACACACAAATATGCCCTGAACCTGTAACCCTCCATAACCTCCCAATCTGACTGGAACGTGCCAATGCAGAACATCACACAAATATGCCCTGAACCTGTACCCTCCATAACCTCCCTGTCTCACTGGAACGTACCAATGCAGAACTACACTCAAATATGCCATGAAACTGTACCGCTCCATAACCTCCATGTCACACCGGAACGCACCATTGCAGAACGCCACACAAATATGCCCTGAACGTGTTCCCGCCCATAACCTCCTTGTCTCACTGGAACGTACCAATGCAGAACTACACACAAATATGCCCTGAACCTATACCCCTCCATAAACTCCTTGTCTCACTGGAACGCACCAATGCAGAACTCCACACAAATTTGCCCTGAACCGGTACCCTCCATAACCTCCCTGTCTCACTGTAACGTACCAATGCAGAATTCCACACAAAAATGCCCTGAACGTGTACCCGCTCATAACCTCCTTGTCTCACTGGAAAGTACCAATGCAGAACTCCACACAAATATGCACTGAACCTGTACCCGACCATAACCTCCCTGTCTCACTGGAACGTGCCACTGCAGAACTCCACACAAATATGCCCTGAACCTGTACCCCTCCATAACCTCCTTGTCTCACTGGAGCGCACCAATGCAGAACTCCACACAAATTTGCCCTGAACCTGTACTCCTCCATAACCTCTCTGTCTCACTGGAACGTACCAATGCAGAACTCCACACAAATATGCCCTGAACCTGTACCCGTCCATAACCTCCCTTTCTCATTGGATCGTCCCACTGCAGAACTCCTCACAAATATGCCATGAACCGGTACCCTCCATAACCTCCCTGTCTCACTGGAAAGTACCAATGCAGAACTCCACACAAATATGCACTGAACCTGTACCCGACCATAACCTCCCTGTCTCACTGGACCGTACCACTGCAGAACTCCACACAAATATGCCCTGAACCTGTACCCTCCATAACCTCCCTGTCTCACTGGAACGTACCAATGCAGAACTACACACAAATATGCCCTGAACATGTACCCCTCCATAACCTCCCTGTCTAATTGGAACGTACCAATGCAGAACTCCACACAAATGTGCCCTGAACCTGTAACCCTCCATAACCTCCCTGTTTCAGTGGAACGTAACAATGCAGAACTCCACACAAATATGCCCTGAACCTGTACCTCTCCATAACCTCCCTGTCACACTGGAACGTACCAATGCAGAACTCCGCACAAATATGCACTGAACCGGTACCCTCCATAACCTCCCTGTCTCACTGCAACGTACCAATGCAGAATTCCACACAAATATGCCCTTTACGTGTACCCGCCCATAATCTCCTTTTCTCACTGGAACGCACCAATGCAGATCTCCACACAAATTTGCCCTGAACCTGTACCCCTCCATAACCTCACTGTCTCAATGGAACGTACCAATGCAGAACTCCACTCAAATATGCGCTGATCCTGAACCGTGCATAACCTCCCTGTCTCACTGGAACGTACCAATGCAGAACTCCACACAAATATGCCCTGAACCTGTACCCTCCATAACCTCCCTGTCTCACTGGAACGTACCAATGCAGAACTACACACAAATATGCCCTGAACCTGTACCCCTCCATAACCTCCCTGTCTCACTGGAACGTACCAATGCAGAATACCACACAAATATGCCCTGAACGTGTACCCACCCATAACCTCCTTGTCTCACTGGAACGCACCAATGCAGAACTCCACACAAATTTGCCCTGAACCTGTACCCCTCCATAAACTTCCTGTCTCACTGGAACGTACCAATGCAGAACTCCACACAAATATGCCATGAACCTGTACACTCCATAACCTCCCTGTCTCACTGGAAAGTACCAATGCAGAACTCCACACAAATATGCACTGAACCTGTACCCGACCATAAGCTCCCTGTCTCACTGGAACGTACCACTGCAGAACTCCACACAAATATTCCCTGAACTTGTAACCTCCATAACCTCCCTGTCTCACTGGAACGTACCAATGTAGAACTACACACAAATATGCCCTGAACATGTACCCCTCCATAACCTCCTTGTCTCACTGGAGCGCACCAATGCAGAACTCCACACAAATTTGCCCTGAACCTGTACTCCTCCATAACCTCCCTGTCTCACTGGAACGTACCAATGCAGAACTCCACACAAATATGCCCTGAACCTGTACCCGTCCATAACCTCCCTGTCTCATTGGATCGTCCCACTGCAGAACTCCACACAAATAAGCCATGAACCGGTACCCTCCATAGCCTCCCTGTCTCACTGGAAAGTACCAATGCAGAACTCCACACAAATATGCCCTTTACGTGTACCCGCCCATTATCTCCCTGTCTCACTGGAACGCACCAATGCAGATCTCCAGACAAATTTGCCCTGAACCTGTACCCCTCCATAACCACCCTGTCTCAATGGAACGTACCAATGCAGAACTCCACTCAAATATGCCCTGATCCTGTACCGTGCATAACCTCCCTGTCTCACTGGAATGTACCAATGCAGAACTCCACACAAAGATGCCCTGAACCTGTACCCTCCATAACCTCCCTGTCTCACTGGAACGTACCAATGCAGAACTACACACAAATATGCACTGAACCTGTACCCCTCCATAACCTCCCTGTCTCACTGGAACGTACCAATGCAGAATACCACACAAATATGCCCTGAACGTGTACCCGCCCATAACCTCCTTGTCTCACTGGAACGCACCAATGCAGAACTCCACACAAATTTGCCCTGAACCTGTACCCCTCCATAAACTCCCTGTCTCACTGGAAAGCACGAATGCCGAACTCCACTCAAATATGCCCTGATCCTGTACCGTGCATAACCTCCCTGTCTCACTGGAACGTACCATTGCAGAACACCACACAAATATGCCCTGAACCTGTACCCCTCCATAACCTCCCTGTCTCACTGGAAAGTTTCAATGCAGAACTCCACACAAATATGCCCTGAACCTGTACCCGACCATAACCTCCCTGTCTCACTGGAACGTACCACTGCAGAACTCCACACAAATATGCCCTGAATCTGTACCCTCCATAACCTCCCTGTCTCACTGGAACGTACCAATGCAGAACTACAAACAAATATGCCCTGAACCTGTACCCTTGCATAACCTGCCTGTCTCACTGGAACGTACCAATGCAGAACTACAAAAAATATGCCCTGAACCTGTACCCCTCCATAACCTCCCTCTCTCACTGGAACGTACCAATGCAGAATTCCGCACAAATATGCCCTGAACGTGTACCCGCCCATAACCTCCTTGTCTCACTGGAACGCACCCATGCAGAACTCTACACAATTTGCCCTGAACTTGTACCGGTCCATAGCCTCCCTGTCTCATTGGATCGTCCCACTGCAGAACTCCACACAAATATGCCATGAACCTGTACCCTCCATAACCTCCCTGTCTCACTGGAAAGTACCAATGCAGAACTCCACACAAATATGCACTGAACCTGTGCCCGACCATAACCTCCCTGTCTCACTGGAACGTACCACTGCAGAACTCCACACAAATATGCCCTGAACCTGTACCCTCCATAACCTCCCTGTCTCACTGGAACGTACCAATGCAGAACTACACACAAATATGCCCTGAACCTGTAACCCTCCATAACCTCCCAATCTGACTGGAACGTGCCAATGCAGAACATCACACAAATATGCCCTGAACCTGTACCCTCCATAACCTCCCTGTCTCACTGGAACGTACCAATGCAGAACTACACTCAAATATGCCATGAAACTGTACCGCTCCATAACCTCCATGTCACACCGGAACGCACCATTGCAGAACGCCACACAAATATGCCCTGAACGTGTTCCCGCCCATAACCTCCTTGTCTCACTGGAACGTACCAATGCAGAACTACACACAAATATGCCCTGAACCTATACCCCTCCATAAACTCCTTGTCTCACTGGAACGCACCAATGCAGAACTCCACACAAATTTGCCCTGAACCGGTACCCTCCATAACCTCCCTGTCTCACTGTAACGTACCAATGCAGAATTCCACACAAAAATGCCCTGAACGTGTACCCGCTCATAACCTCCTTGTCTCACTGGAAAGTACCAATGCAGAACTCCACACAAATATGCACTGAACCTGTACCCGACCATAACCTCCCTGTCTCACTGGAACGTGCCACTGCAGAACTCCACACAAATATGCCCTGAACCTGTACCCCTCCATAACCTCCTTGGCTCACTGGAGCGCACCAATGCAGAACTCCACACAAATTTGCCCTGAACCTGTACTCCTCCATAACCTCTCTGTCTCACTGGAACGTACCAATGCAGAACTCCACACAAATATGCCCTGAACCTGTACCCGTCCATAACCTCCCTTTCTCATTGGATCGTCCCACTGCAGAACTCCTCACAAATATGCCATGAACCGGTACCCTCCATAACCTCCCTGTCTCACTGGAAAGTACCAATGCAGAACTCCACACAAATATGCCCTGAACCTGTACCCGACCATAACCTCCCTGTCTCACTGGACCGTACCACTGCAGAACTCCACACAAATATGCCCTGAACCTGTACCCTCCATAACCTCCCTGTCTCACTGGAACGTACCAATGCAGAACTACACACAAATATGCCCTGAACATGTACCCCTCCATAACCTCCCTGTCTAATTGGAACGTACCAATGCAGAACTCCACACAAATGTGCCCTGAACCTGTAACCCTCCATAACCTCCCTGTTTCAGTGGAACGTAACAATGCAGAACTCCACACAAATATGCCCTGAACCTGTACCTCTCCATAACCTCCCTGTCACACTGGAACGTACCAATGCAGAACTCCGCACAAATATGCACTGAACCGGTACCCTCCATAACCTCCCTGTCTCACTGCAACGTACCAATGCAGAATTCCACACAAATATGCCCTTTACGTGTACCCGCCCATAATCTCCTTGTCTCACTGGAACGCACCAATGCAGATCTCCACACAAATTTGCCCTGAACCTGTACCCCTCCATAACCTCACTGTCTCAATGGAACGTACCAATGCAGAACTCCACTCAAATATGCCCTGATCCTGAACCGTGCATAACCTCCCTGTCTCACTGGAACGTACCAATGCAGAACACCACACAAATATGCCCTGAACCTGTACCCTCCATAACCTCCCTGTCTCACTGGAACGTACCAATGCAGAACTACACACAAATATGCCCTGAACCTGTACCCCTCCATAACCTCCCTGTCTCACTGGAACGTACCAATGCAGAATACCACACAAATATGCCCTGAACGTGTACCCACCCATAACCTCCTTGTCTCACTGGAACGCACCAATGCAGAACTCCACACAAATTTGCCCTGAACCTGTACCCCTCCATAAACTCCCTGTCTCACTGGAACGTACCAATGCAGAACTCCACACAAATATGCCATGAACCTGTACACTCCATAACCTCCCTGTCTCACTGGAAAGTACCAATGCAGAACTCCACACAAATATGCACTGAACCTGTACCCGACCATAAGCTCCCTGTCTCACTGGAACGTACCACTGCAGAACTCCACACAAATATTCCCTGAACTTGTAACCTCCATAACATCCCTGTCTCACTGGAACGTACCAATGTAGAACTACACACAAATATGCCCTGAACATGTACCCCTCCATAACCTCCTTGTCTCACTGGAGCGCACCAATGCAGAACTCCACACAAATTTGCCCTGAACCTGTACTCCTCCATAACCTCCCTGTCTCACTGGAACGTACCAATGCAGAACTCCACACAAATATGCCCTGAACCTGTACCCGTCCATAACCTCCCTGTCTCATTGGATCGTCCCACTGCAGAACTCCACACAAATAAGCCATGAACCGGTACCCTCCATAACCTCCCTGTCTCACTGGAAAGTACCAATGCAGAACTCCACACAAATATGCCCTTTACGTGTACCCGCCCATTATCTCCCTGTCTCACTGGAACGCACCAATGCAGATCTCCAGACAAATTTGCCCTGAACCTGTACCCCTCCATAACCACCCTGTCTCAATGGAACGTACCAATGCAGAACTCCACTCAAATATGCCCTGATCCTGTACCGTGCATAACCTCCCTGTCTCACTGGAACGTACCAATGCAGAACTCCACACAAAGATGCCCTGAACCTGTACCCTCCATAACCTCCCTGTCTCACTGGAACGTACCAATGCAGAACTACACACAAATATGCACTGAACCTGTACCCCTCCATAACCTCCCTGTCTCACTGGAACGTACCAATGCAGAATACCACACAAATATGCCCTGAACGTGTACCCGCCCATAACCTCCTTGTCTCACTGGAACGCACCAATGCAGAACTCCACACAAATTTGCCCTGAACCTGTACCCCTCCATAAACTCCCTGTCTCACTGGAACGTACCAATGCAGAACTCCACACAAAATTGCCCTGAACCGGTACCCTCCATAACCTCCCTGTCTCACTGGAACGTACCAATGCAGAATTCCACACAAATATGCCCTGAACGTGTACCCGCCCATAACCTCCTTGTCTCACTGGAACGCACCAATGCAGAACGCCACACAAATTTGCCCTGAACCTGTACCCCTCAATAACGTCCCTGTCTCACGGGAACGTACCAATGCAGAATTCCACACAAATATGCCCTGAACGTGTACCCGCCCATAACCTCCTTGTCTCACTGGAACGCACCAATGCAGAACTCAACACAAATTTGCCCTGAACCTGTACCCCTCCATAACCTCCCTGTCTCACTGGAACGTACCAATGCAGAACTCCACACAAATATGCCCTGAACCTGTACCCCTCCATAACCTCCCTGTCTCACTGGAAAGCACGAATGCCGAACTCCACTCAAATATGCCCTGATCCTGTACCGTGCATAACCTCCCTGTCTCACTGGAACGTACCATTGCAGAACACCACACAAATATGCCCTGAACCTGTACCCCTCCATAACCTCCCTGTCTCACTGGAAAGTTTCAATGCAGAACTCCACACAAATATGCCCTGAACCTGTACCCGACCATAACCTCCCTGTCTCACTGGACCGTACCACTGCAGAACTCCACACAAATATGCCCTGAACCTGTACCCTCCATAACCTCCCTGTCTCACTGGAACGTACCAATGCAGAACTACACACAAATATGCCCTGAACATGTACCCCTCCATAACCTCCCTGTCTAATTGGAACGTACCAATGCAGAACTCCACACAAATGTGCCCTGAACCTGTAACCCTCCATAACCTCCCTGTTTCAGTGGAACGTAACAATGCAGAACTCCACACAAATATGCCCTGAACCTGTACCTCTCCATAACCTCCCTGTCACACTGGAACGTACCAATGCAGAACTCCGCACAAATATGCACTGAACCGGTACCCTCCATAACCTCCCTGTCTCACTGCAACGTACCAATGCAGAATTCCACACAAATATGCCCTTTACGTGTACCCGCCCATAATCTCCTTGTCTCACTGGAACGCACCAATGCAGATCTCCACACAAATTTGCCCTGAACCTGTACCCCTCCATAACCTCACTGTCTCAATGGAACGTACCAATGCAGAACTCCACTCAAATATGCCCTGATCCTGAACCGTGCATAACCTCCCTGTCTCACTGGAACGTACCAATGCAGAACACCACACAAATATGCCCTGAACCTGTACCCTCCATAACCTCCCTGTCTCACTGGAACGTACCAATGCAGAACTACACACAAATATGCCCTGAACCTGTACCCCTCCATAACCTCCCTGTCTCACTGGAACGTACCAATGCAGAATACCACACAAATATGCCCTGAACGTGTACCCACCCATAACCTCCTTGTCTCACTGGAACGCACCAATGCAGAACTCCACACAAATTTGCCCTGAACCTGTACCCCTCCATAAACTCCCTGTCTCACGGGAACGTACCAATGCAGAACTCCACACAAATATGCCATGAACCTGTACACTCCATAACCTCCCTGTCTCACTGGAAAGTACCAATGCAGAACTCCACACAAATATGCACTGAACCTGTACCCGACCATAAGCTCCCTGTCTCACTGGAACGTACCACTGCAGAACTCCACACAAATATTCCCTGAACTTGTAACCTCCATAACCTCCCTGTCTCACTGGAACGTACCAATGTAGAACTACACACAAATATGCCCTGAACATGTACCCCTCCATAACCTCCTTGTCTCACTGGAGCGCACCAATGCAGAACTCCACACAAATTTGCCCTGAACCTGTACTCCTCCATAACCTCCCTGTCTCACTGGAACGTACCAATGCAGAACTCCACACAAATATGCCCTGAACCTGTACCCGTCCATAACCTCCCTGTCTCATTGGATCGTCCCACTGCAGAACTCCACACAAATAAGCCATGAACCGGTACCCTCCATAACCTCCCTGTCTCACTGGAAAGTACCAATGCAGAACTCCACACAAATATGCCCTTTACGTGTACCCGCCCACTATCTCCCTGTCTCACTGGAACGCACCAATGCAGATCTCCAGACAAATTTGCCCTGAACCTGTACCCCTCCATAACCACCCTGTCTCAATGGAACGTACCAATGCAGAACTCCACTCAAATATGCCCTGATCCTGTACCGTGCATAACCTCCCTGTCTCACTGGAACGTACCAATGCAGAACTCCACACAAAGATGCCCTGAACCTGTACCCTCCATAACCTCCCTGTCTCACTGGAACGTACCAATGCAGAACTACACACAAATATGCACTGAACCTGTACCCCTCCATAACCTCCCTGTCTCACTGGAACGTACCAATGCAGAATACCACACAAATATGCCCTGAACGTGTACCCGCCCATAACCTCCTTGTCTCACTGGAACGCACCAATGCAGAACTCCACACAAATTTGCCCTGAACCTGTACCCCTCCATAAACTCCCTGTCTCACTGGAACGTACCAATGCAGAACTCCACACAAAATTGCCCTGAACCGGTACCCTCCATAACCTCCCTGTCTCACTGGAACGTACCAATGCAGAATTCCACACAAATATGCCCTGAACGTGTACCCGCCCATAACCTCCTTGTCTCACTGGAACGCACCAATGCAGAACGCCACACAAATTTGCCCTGAACCTGTACCCCTCAATAACGTCCCTGTCTCACGGGAACGTACCAATGCAGAATTCCACACAAATATGCCCTGAACGTGTACCCGCCCATAACCTCCTTGTCTCACTGGAACGCACCAATGCAGAACTCAACACAAATTTGCCCTGAACCTGTACCCCTCCATAACCTCCCTGTCTCACTGGAACGTACCAATGCAGAACTCCACACAAATATGCCCTGAACCTGTACCCCTCCATAACCTCCCTGTCTCACTGGAAAGCACGAATGCCGAACTCCACTCAAATATGCCCTGATCCTGTACCGTGCATAACCTCCCTGTCTCACTGGAACGTACCATTGCAGAACACCACACAAATATGCCCTGAACCTGTACCCCTCCATAACCTCCCTGTCTCACTGGAAAGTTTCAATGCAGAACTCCACACAAATATGCCCTGAACCTGTACCCGACCATAACCTCCCTGTCTCACTGGACCGTACCACTGCAGAACTCCACACAAATATGCCCTGAACCTGTACCCTCCATAACCTCCCTGTCTCACTGGAACGTACCAATGCAGAACTACACACAAATATGCCCTGAACATGTACCCCTCCATAACCTCCCTGTCTAATTGGAACGTACCAATGCAGAACTCCACACAAATGTGCCCTGAACCTGTAACCCTCCATAACCTCCCTGTTTCAGTGGAACGTAACAATGCAGAACTCCACACAAATATGCCCTGAACCTGTACCTCTCCATAACCTCCCTGTCACACTGGAACGTACCAATGCAGAACTCCGCACAAATATGCACTGAACCGGTACCCTCCATAACCTCCCTGTCTCACTGCAACGTACCAATGCAGAATTCCACACAAATATGCCCTTTACGTGTACCCGCCCATAATCTCCTTGTCTCACTGGAACGCACCAATGCAGATCTCCACACAAATTTGCCCTGAACCTGTACCCCTCCATAACCTCACTGTCTCAATGGAACGTACCAATGCAGAACTCCACTCAAATATGCCCTGATCCTGAACCGTGCATAACCTCCCTGTCTCACTGGAACGTACCAATGCAGAACACCACACAAATATGCCCTGAACCTGTACCCTCCATAACCTCCCTGTCTCACTGGAACGTACCAATGCAGAACTACACACAAATATGCCCTGAACCTGTACCCCTCCATAACCTCCCTGTCTCACTGGAACGTACCAATGCAGAATACCACACAAATATGCCCTGAACGTGTACCCACCCATAACCTCCTTGTCTCACTGGAACGCACCAATGCAGAACTCCACACAAATTTGCCCTGAACCTGTACCCCTCCATAAACTCCCTGTCTCACTGGAACGTACCAATGCAGAACTCCACACAAATATGCCATGAACCTGTACACTCCATAACCTCCCTGTCTCACTGGAAAGTACCAATGCAGAACTCCACACAAATATGCACTGAACCTGTACCCGACCATAAGCTCCCTGTCTCACTGGAACGTACCACTGCAGAACTCCACACAAATATTCCCTGAACTTGTAACCTCCATAACCTCCCTGTCTCACTGGAACGTACCAATGTAGAACTACACACAAATATGCCCTGAACATGTACCCCTCCATAACCTCCTTGTCTCACTGGAGCGCACCAATGCAGAACTCCACACAAATTTGCCCTGAACCTGTACTCCTCCATAACCTCCCTGTCTCACTGGAACGTACCAATGCAGAACTCCACACAAATATGCCCTGAACCTGTACCCGTCCATAACCTCCCTGTCTCATTGGATCGTCCCACTGCAGAACTCCACACAAATAAGCCATGAACCGGTACCCTCCATAACCTCCCTGTCTCACTGGAAAGTACCAATGCAGAACTCCACACAAATATGCCCTTTACGTGTACCCGCCCATTATCTCCCTGTCTCACTGGAACGCACCAATGCAGATCTCCAGACAAATTTGCCCTGAACCTGTACCCCTCCATAACCACCCTGTCTCAATGGAACGTACCAATGCAGAACTCCACTCAAATATGCCCTGATCCTGTACCGTGCATAACCTCCCTGTCTCACTGGAACGTACCAATGCAGAACTCCACACAAAGATGCCCTGAACCTGTACCCTCCATAACCTCCCTGTCTCACTGGAACGTACCAATGCAGAACTACACACAAATATGCACTGAACCTGTACCCCTCCATAACCTCCCTGTCTCACTGGAACGTACCAATGCAGAATACCACACAAATATGCCCTGAACGTGTACCCGCCCATAACCTCCTTGTCTCACTGGAACGCACCAATGCAGAACTCCACACAAATTTGCCCTGAACCTGTACCCCTCCATAAACTCCCTGTCTCACTGGAACGTACCAATGCAGAACTCCACACAAAATTGCCCTGAACCGGTACCCTCCATAACCTCCCTGTCTCACTGGAACGTACCAATGCAGAATTCCACACAAATATGCCCTGAACGTGTACCCGCCCATAACCTCCTTGTCTCACTGGAACGCACCAATGCAGAACGCCACACAAATTTGCCCTGAACCTGTACCCCTCAATAACGTCCCTGTCTCACGGGAACGTACCAATGCAGAATTCCACACAAATATGCCCTGAACGTGTACCCGCCCATAACCTCCTTGTCTCACTGGAACGCACCAATGCAGAACTCAACACAAATTTGCCCTGAACCTGTACCCCTCCATAACCTCCCTGTCTCACTGGAACGTACCAATGCAGAACTCCACACAAATATGCCCTGAACCTGTACCCCTCCATAACCTCCCTGTCTCACTGGAAAGCACGAATGCCGAACTCCACTCAAATATGCCCTGATCCTGTACCGTGCATAACCTCCCTGTCTCACTGGAACGTACCATTGCAGAACACCACACAAATATGCCCTGAACCTGTACCCCTCCATAACCTCCCTGTCTCACTGGAAAGTTTCAATGCAGAACTCCACACAAATATGCCCTGAACCTGTACCCGACCATAACCTCCCTGTCTCACTGGAACGTACCACTGCAGAACTCCACACAAATATGCCCTGAATCTGTACCCTCCATAACCTCCCTGTCTCACTGGAACGTACCAATGCAGAACTACAAACAAATATGCCCTGAACCTGTACCCCCGCATAACCTGCCTGTCTCACTGGAACGTACCAATGCAGAACTACAAAAAATATGCCCTGAACCTGTACCCCTCCATAACCTCCCTGTCTCACTGGAACGTACCAATGCAGAATTCCACACAAATATGCCCTGAACGTGTACCCGCCCATAACCTCCTTGTCTCACTGGAACGCACCCATGCAGAACTCTACACAATTTGCCCTGAACTTGTACCGGTCCATAGCCTCCCTGTCTCATTGGATCGTCCCACTGCAGAACTCCACACAAATATGCCATGAACCTGTACCCTCCATAACCTCCCTGTCTCACTGGAAAGTACCAATGCAGAACTCCACACAAATATGCACTGAACCTGTGCCCGACCATAACCTCCCTGTCTCACTGGAACGTACCACTGCAGAACTCCACACAAATATGCCCTGAACCTGTACCCTCCATAACCTCCCTGTCTCACTGGAACGTACCAATGCAGAACTACACACAAATATGCCCTGAACCTGTACCCCTCCATAACCTCCCAATCTGACTGGAACGTGCCAATGCAGAACATCACACAAATATGCCCTGAACCTGTACCCTCCATAACCTCCCTGTCTCACTGGAACGTACCAATGCAGAACTACACTCAAATATGCCATGAAACTGTACCGCTCCATAACCTCCATGTCGCACCGGAACGCACCATTGCAGAACGCCACACAAATATGCCCTGAACGTGTTCCCGCCCATAACCTCGCTGTCTCACTGGAACGTACCAATGCAGAACTCCACACAAATGTGCCCTGAACCTGTACCCTCCATAACCTCCCTGTCTCACTGGAACGTACCAAAGCAGAACTACACACAAATATGCCCTGAACATGTACCCCTCCATAACCTCCCTGTCTCATTGGAACGTACCAATGCAGAACTCCACACAAATGTGCCCTGAACCTGTAACCCTCCATAACCTCCCTGTTTCAGTGGAACGTACCAATGCAGAACTCCACACAAATATGCCCTGAACCTGTACCTCTCCATAACCTCCCTGTCACACTGGAACGTACCAATGCAGAACTCCGCACAAATATGCACTGAACCGGTACCCTCCATAACCTTCCTGTCTCACTGGAACGTACCAATGAAGAATTCCACACAAATATGCCCTTTACGTGTACCCGCCCATAACCTCCTTGTCTCACAGGAACGCACCAATGCAGAACGCCACACAAATTTGCCCTGAACCTGTACCCCTCAATAACGTCCCTGTCTCACGGGAACGTACCAATGCAGAATTCCACACAAATATGCCCTGAACGTGTACCCGCCCATAACCTCCTTGTCTCACTGGAACGCACCAATGCAGAACTCAACACAAATTTGCCCTGAACCTGTACCCCTCCATAACCTCCCTGTCTCACTTGAACGTACCAATGCAGAACTCCACACAAATATGCCCTGAACCTGTACCCCTCCATAACCTCCCTGTCTCACTTGAACGTACCAATGCAGAACTACACACAAATATGCCCTGAACATGTACCCCTCCATAACCTCCCTGTCTAATTGGAACGTACCAATGCAGAACTCCACACAAATGTGCCCTGAACCTGTAACCCTCCATAACCTCCCTGTTTCAGTGGAACGTAACAATGCAGAACTCCACACAAATATGCCCTGAACCTGTACCTCTCCATAACCTCCCTGTCACACTGGAACGTACCAATGCAGAACTCCGCACAAATATGCACTGAACCGGTACCCTCCATAACCTCCCTGTCTCACTGCAACGTACCAATGCAGAATTCCACACAAATATGCCCTTTACGTGTACCCGCCCATAATCTCCTTGTCTCACTGGAACGCACCAATGCAGATCTCCACACAAATTTGCCCTGAACCTGTACCCCTCCATAACCTCACTGTCTCAATGGAACGTACCAATGCAGAACTCCACTCAAATATGCCCTGATCCTGAACCGTGCATAACCTCCCTGTCTCACTGGAACGTACCAATGCAGAACACCACACAAATATGCCCTGAACCTGTACCCTCCATAACCTCCCTGTCTCACTGGAACGTACCAATGCAGAACTACACACAAATATGCCCTGAACCTGTACCCCTCCATAACCTCCCTGTCTCACTGGAACGTACCAATGCAGAATACCACACAAATATGCCCTGAACGTGTACCCACCCATAACCTCCTTGTCTCACTGGAACGCACCAATGCAGAACTCCACACAAATTTGCCCTGAACCTGTACCCCTCCATAAACTCCCTGTCTCACTGGAACGTACCAATGCAGAACTCCACACAAATATGCCATGAACCTGTACACTCCATAACCTCCCTGTCTCACTGGAAAGTACCAATGCAGAACTCCACACAAATATGCACTGAACCTGTACCCGACCATAAGCTCCCTGTCTCACTGGAACGTACCACTGCAGAACTCCACACAAATATTCCCTGAACTTGTAACCTCCATAACCTCCCTGTCTCACTGGAACGTACCAATGTAGAACTACACACAAATATGCCCTGAACATGTACCCCTCCATAACCTCCTTGTCTCACTGGAGCGCACCAATGCAGAACTCCACACAAATTTGCCCTGAACCTGTACTCCTCCATAACCTCCCTGTCTCACTGGAACGTACCAATGCAGAACTCCACACAAATATGCCCTGAACCTGTACCCGTCCATAACCTCCCTGTCTCATTGGATCGTCCCACTGCAGAACTCCACACAAATAAGCCATGAACCGGTACCCTCCATAACCTCCCTGTCTCACTGGAAAGTACCAATGCAGAACTCCACACAAATATGCCCTTTACGTGTACCCGCCCATTATCTCCCTGTCTCACTGGAACGCACCAATGCAGATCTCCAGACAAATTTGCCCTGAACCTGTACCCCTCCATAACCACCCTGTTTCAATGGAACGTACCAATGCAGAACTCCACTCAAATATGCCCTGATCCTGTACCGTGCATAACCTCCCTGTCTCACTGGAACGTACCAATGCAGAACTCCACACAAAGATGCCCTGAACCTGTACCCTCCATAACCTCCCTGTCTCACTGGAACGTACCAATGCAGAACTACACACAAATATGCACTGAACCTGTACCCCTCCATAACCTCCCTGTCTCACTGGAACGTACCAATGCAGAATACCACACAAATATGCCCTGAACGTGTACCCGCCCATAACCTCCTTGTCTCACTGGAACGCACCAATGCAGAACTCCACACAAATTTGCCCTGAACCTGTACCCCTCCATAAACTCCCTGTCTCACTGGAACGTACCAATGCAGAACTCCACACAAAATTGCCCTGAACCGGTACCCTCCATAACCTCCCTGTCTCACTGGAACGTACCAATGCAGAATTCCACACAAATATGCCCTGAACATGTACCCGCCCATAACCTCCTTGTCTCACTTGAACGCACCAATGCAGAACGCCACACAAATTTGCCCTGAACCTGTACCCCTCAATAACGTCCCTGTCTCACGGGAACGTACCAATGCAGAATTCCACACAAATATGCCCTGAACGTGTACCCGCCCATAACCTCCTTGTCTCACTGGAACGCACCAATGCAGAACTCAACACAAATTTGCCCTGAACCTGTACCCCTCCATAACCTCCCTGTCTCACTGGAACGTACCAATGCAGAACTCCACACAAATACGCCCTGAACCTGTACCCCTCCATAACCTCCCTGTCTCACTGGAAAGCACGAATGCCGAACTCCACTCAAATATGCCCTGATCCTGTACCGTGCATAACCTCCCTGTCTCACTGGAACGTACCATTGCAGAACACCACACAAATATGCCCTGAACCTGTACCCCTCCATAACCTCCCTGTCTCACTGGAAAGTTTCAATGCAGAACTCCACACAAATATGCCCTGAACCTGTACCCGACCATAACCTCCCTGTCTCACTGGACCGTACCACTGCAGAACTCCACACAAATATGCCCTGAACCTGTACCCTCCATAACCTCCCTGTCTCACTGGAACGTACCAATGCAGAACTACACACAAATATGCCCTGAACATGTACCCCTCCATAACCTCCCTGTCTAATTGGAACGTACCAATGCAGAACTCCACACAAATGTGCCCTGAACCTGTAACCCTCCATAACCTCCCTGTTTCAGTGGAACGTAACAATGCAGAACTCCACACAAATATGCCCTGAACCTGTACCTCTCCATAACCTCCCTGTCACACTGGAACGTACCAATGCAGAACTCCGCACAAATATGCACTGAACCGGTACCCTCCATAACCTCCCTGTCTCACTGCAACGTACCAATGCAGAATTCCACACAAATATGCCCTTTACGTGTACCCGCCCATAATCTCCTTGTCTCACTGGAACGCACCAATGCAGATCTCCACACAAATTTGCCCTGAACCTGTACCCCTCCATAACCTCACTGTCTCAATGGAACGTACCAATGCAGAACTCCACTCAAATATGCCCTGATCCTGAACCGTGCATAACCTCCCTGTCTCACTGGAACGTACCAATGCAGAACACCACACAAATATGCCCTGAACCTGTACCCTCCATAACCTCCCTGTCTCACTGGAACGTACCAATGCAGAACTACACACAAATATGCCCTGAACCTGTACCCCTCCATAACCTCCCTGTCTCACTGGAACGTACCAATGCAGAATACCACACAAATATGCCCTGAACGTGTACCCACCCATAACCTCCTTGTCTCACTGGAACGCACCAATGCAGAACTCCACACAAATTTGCCCTGAACCTGTACCCCTCCATAAACTCCCTGTCTCACTGGAACGTACCAATGCAGAACTCCACACAAATATGCCATGAACCTGTACACTCCATAACCTCCCTGTCTCACTGGAAAGTACCAATGCAGAACTCCACACAAATATGCACTGAACCTGTACCCGACCATAAGCTCCCTGTCTCACTGGAACGTACCACTGCAGAACTCCACACAAATATTCCCTGAACTTGTAACCTCCATAACCTCCCTGTCTCACTGGAACGTACCAATGTAGAACTACACACAAATATGCCCTGAACATGTACCCCTCCATAACCTCCTTGTCTCACTGGAGCGCACCAATGCAGAACTCCACACAAATTTGCCCTGAACCTGTACTCCTCCATAACCTCCCTGTCTCACTGGAACGTACCAATGCAGAACTCCACACAAATATGCCCTGAACCTGTACCCGTCCATAACCTCCCTGTCTCATTGGATCGTCCCACTGCAGAACTCCACACAAATAAGCCATGAACCGGTACCCTCCATAACCTCCCTGTCTCACTGGAAAGTACCAATGCAGAACTCCACACAAATATGCCCTTTACGTGTACCCGCCCATTATCTCCCTGTCTCACTGGAACGCACCAATGCAGATCTCCAGACAAATTTGCCCTGAACCTGTACCCCTCCATAACCACCCTGTCTCAATGGAACGTACCAATGCAGAACTCCACTCAAATATGCCCTGATCCTGTACCGTGCATAACCTCCCTGTCTCACTGGAACGTACCAATGCAGAACTACACACAAATATGCACTGAACCTGTACCCCTCCATAACCTCCCTGTCTCACTGGAACGTACCAATGCAGAATACCACACAAATATGCCCTGAACGTGTACCCGCCCATAACCTCCTTGTCTCACTGGAACGCACCAATGCAGAACGCCACACAAATTTGCCCTGAACCTGTACCCCTCAATAACGTCCCTGTCTCACGGGAACGTACCAATGCAGAATTCCACACAAATATGCCCTGAACGTGTACCCGCCCATAACCTCCTTGTCTCACTGGAACGCACCAATGCAGAACTCAACACAAATTTGCCCTGAACCTGTACCCCTCCATAACCTCCCTGTCTCACTGGAACGTACCAATGCAGAACTCCACACAAATATGCCCTGAACCTGTACCCCTCCATAACCTCCCTGTCTCACTGGAAAGCACGAATGCCGAACTCCACTCAAATATGCCCTGATCCTGTACCGTGCATAACCTCCCTGTCTCACTGGAACGTACCATTGCAGAACACCACACAAATATGCCCTGAACCTGTACCCCTCCATAACCTCCCTGTCTCACTGGAAAGTTTCAATGCAGAACTCCACACAAATATGCCCTGAACCTGTACCCGACCATAACCTCCCTGTCTCACTGGACCGTACCACTGCAGAACTCCACACAAATATGCCCTGAACCTGTACCCTCCATAACCTCCCTGTCTCACTGGAACGTACCAATGCAGAACTACACACAAATATGCCCTGAACATGTACCCCTCCATAACCTCCCTGTCTAATTGGAACGTACCAATGCAGAACTCCACACAAATGTGCCCTGAACCTGTAACCCTCCATAACCTCCCTGTTTCAGTGGAACGTAACAATGCAGAACTCCACACAAATATGCCCTGAACCTGTACCTCTCCATAACCTCCCTGTCACACTGGAACGTACCAATGCAGAACTCCGCACAAATATGCACTGAACCGGTACCCTCCATAACCTCCCTGTCTCACTGCAACGTACCAATGCAGAATTCCACACAAATATGCCCTTTACGTGTACCCGCCCATAATCTCCTTGTCTCACTGGAACGCACCAATGCAGATCTCCACACAAATTTGCCCTGAACCTGTACCCCTCCATAACCTCACTGTCTCAATGGAACGTACCAATGCAGAACTCCACTCAAATATGCCCTGATCCTGAACCGTGCATAACCTCCCTGTCTCACTGGAACGTACCAATGCAGAACACCACACAAATATGCCCTGAACCTGTACCCTCCATAACCTCCCTGTCTCACTGGAACGTACCAATGCAGAACTACACACAAATATGCCCTGAACCTGTACCCCTCCATAACCTCCCTGTCTCACTGGAACGTACCAATGCAGAATACCACACAAATATGCCCTGAACGTGTACCCACCCATAACCTCCTTGTCTCACTGGAACGCACCAATGCAGAACTCCACACAAATTTGCCCTGAACCTGTACCCCTCCATAAACTCCCTGTCTCACTGGAACGTACCAATGCAGAACTCCACACAAATATGCCATGAACCTGTACACTCCATAACCTCCCTGTCTCACTGGAAAGTACCAATGCAGAACTCCACACAAATATGCACTGAACCTGTACCCGACCATAAGCTCCCTGTCTCACTGGAACGTACCACTGCAGAACTCCACACAAATATTCCCTGAACTTGTAACCTCCATAACCTCCCTGTCTCACTGGAACGTACCAATGTAGAACTACACACAAATATGCCCTGAACATGTACCCCTCCATAACCTCCTTGTCTCACTGGAGCGCACCAATGCAGAACTCCACACAAATTTGCCCTGAACCTGTACTCCTCCATAACCTCCCTGTCTCACTGGAACGTACCAATGCAGAACTCCACACAAATATGCCCTGAACCTGTACCCGTCCATAACCTCCCTGTCTCATTGGATCGTCCCACTGCAGAACTCCACACAAATAAGCCATGAACCGGTACCCTCCATAACCTCCCTGTCTCACTGGAAAGTACCAATGCAGAACTCCACACAAATATGCCCTTTACGTGTACCCGCCCATTATCTCCCTGTCTCACTGGAACGCACCAATGCAGATCTCCAGACAAATTTGCCCTGAACCTGTACCCCTCCATAACCACCCTGTCTCAATGGAACGTACCAATGCAGAACTCCACTCAAATATGCCCTGATCCTGTACCGTGCATAACCTCCCTGTCTCACTGGAACGTACCAATGCAGAACTCCACACAAAGATGCCCTGAACCTGTACCCTCCATAACCTCCCTGTCTCACTGGAACGTACCAATGCAGAACTACACACAAATATGCACTGAACCTGTACCCCTCCATAACCTCCCTGTCTCACTGGAACGTACCAATGCAGAATACCACACAAATATGCCCTGAACGTGTACCCGCCCATAACCTCCTTGTCTCACTGGAACGCACCAATGCAGAACTCCACACAAATTTGCCCTGAACCTGTACCCCTCCATAAACTCCCTGTCTCACTGGAACGTACCAATGCAGAACTCCACACAAAATTGCCCTGAACCGGTACCCTCCATAACCTCCCTGTCTCACTGGAACGTACCAATGCAGAATTCCACACAAATATGCCCTGAACGTGTACCCGCCCATAACCTCCTTGTCTCACTGGAACGCACCAATGCAGAACGCCACACAAATTTGCCCTGAACCTGTACCCCTCAATAACGTCCCTGTCTCACGGGAACGTACCAATGCAGAATTCCACACAAATATGCCCTGAACGTGTACCCGCCCATAACCTCCTTGTCTCACTGGAACGCACCAATGCAGAACTCAATACAAATTTGCCCTGAACCTGTACCCCTCCATAACCTCCCTGTCTCACTGGAACGTACCAATGCAGAACTCCACACAAATATGCCCTGAACCTGTACCCCTCCATAACCTCCCTGTCTCACTGGAAAGCACGAATGCCGAACTCCACTCAAATATGCCCTGATCCTGTACCGTGCATAACCTCCCTGTCTCACTGGAACGTACCATTGCAGAACACCACACAAATATGCCCTGAACCTGTACCCCTCCATAACCTCCCTGTCTCACTGGAAAGTTTCAATGCAGAACTCCACACAAATATGCCCTGAACCTGTACCCGACCATAACCTCCCTGTCTCACTGGAACGTACCACTGCAGAACTCCACACAAATATGCCCTGAATCTGTACCCTCCATAACCTCCCTGTCTCACTGGAACGTACCAATGCAGAACTACAAACAAATATGCCCTGAACCTGTACCCCTGCATAACCTGCCTGTCTCACTGGAACGTACCAATGCAGAACTACAAAAAATATGCCCTGAACCTGTACCCCTCCATAACCTCCCTGTCTCACTGGAACGTACCAATGCAGAATTCCACACAAATATGCCCTGAACGTGTACCCGCCCATAACCTCCTTGTCTCACTGGAACGCACCCATGCAGAACTCTACACAATTTGCCCTGAACATGTACCGGTCCATAGCCTCCCTGTCTCATTGGATCGTCCCACTGCAGAACTCCACACAAATATGCCATGAACCTGTACCCTCCATAACCTCCCTGTCTCACTGGAAAGTACCAATGCAGAACTCCACACAAATATGCACTGAACCTGTGCCCGACCATAACCTCCCTGTCTCACTGGAACGTACCACTGCAGAACTCCACACAAATATGCCCTGAACCTGTACCCTCCATAACCTCCCTGTCTCACTGGAACGTACCAATGCAGAACTACACACAAATATGCCCTGAACCTGTACCCCTCCGTAACCTCCCAATCTGACTGGAACGTGCCAATGCAGAACATCACACAAATATGCCCTGAACCTGTACCCTCCATAACCTCCCTGTCTCACTGGAACGTACCAATGCAGAACTACACTCAAATATGCCATGAAACTGTACCGCTCCATAACCTCCATGTCACACCGGAACGCACCATTGCAGAACGCCACACAAATATGCCCTGAACGTGTTCCCGCCCATAACCTCGCTGTCTCACTGGAACGTACCAATGCAGAACTCCACACAAATGTGCCCTGAACCTGTACCCTCCATAACCTCCCTGTCTCACTGGAACGTACCAAAGCAGAACTACACACAAATATGCCCTGAACATGTACCCCTCCATAACCTCCCTGTCTCATTGGAACGTACCAATGCAGAACTCCACACAAATGTGCCCTGAACCTGTAACCCTCCATAACCTCCCTGTTTCAGTGGAACGTACCAATGCAGAACTCCACACAAATATGCCCTGAACCTGTACCTCTCCATAACCTCCCTGTCACACTGGAACGTACCAATGCAGAACTCCGCACAAATATGCACTGAACCGGTACCCTCCATAACCTTCCTGTCTCACTGGAACGTACCAATGAAGAATTCCACACAAATATGCCCTTTACGTGTACCCGCCCATAACCTCCTTGTCTCACAGGAACGCACCAATGCAGAACGCCACACAAATTTGCCCTGAACCTGTACCCCTCAATAACGTCCCTGTCTCACGGGAACGTACCAATGCAGAATTTCACACAAATATGCCCTGAACGTGTACCCGCCCATAACCTCCTTGTCTCAGTGGAACGCACCAATGCAGAACTCAACACAAATTTGCCCTGAACCTGTACCCCTCCATAACCTCCCTGTCTCACTTGAACGTACCAATGCAGAACTCCACACAAATATGCCCTGAACCTGTACCCCTCCATAACCTCCCTGTCTCACTGGAAAGCACGAATGCCGAACTCCACTCAAATATGCCCTGATCCTGTACCGTGCATAACCTCCCTGTCTCACTGGAACGCACCAATGCAGAACTCCACACAAATTTGCCCTGAACCGGTACCCTCCATAACCTCCCTGTCTCACTGTAACGTACCAATGCAGAATTCCACACAAAAATGCCCTGAACGTGTACCCGCTCATAACCTCCTTGTCTCACTGGAAAGTACCAATGCAGAACTCCACACAAATATGCACTGAACCTGTACCCGACCATAACCTCCCTGTCTCACTGGAACGTGCCACTGCAGAACTCCACACAAATATGCCCTGAACCTGTACCCCTCCATAACCTCCTTGTCTCACTGGAGCGCACCAATGCAGAACTCCACACAAATTTGCCCTGAACCTGTACTCCTCCATAACCTCTCTGTCTCACTGGAACGTACCAATGCAGAACTCCACACAAATATGCCCTGAACCTGTACCCGTCCATAACCTCCCTTTCTCATTGGATCGTCCCACTGCAGAACTCCTCACAAATATGCCATGAACCGGTACCCTCCATAACCTCCCTGTCTCACTGGAAAGTACCAATGCAGAACTCCACACAAATATGCCCTGAACCTGTACCCGACCATAACCTCCCTGTCTCACTGGACCGTACCACTGCAGAACTCCACACAAATATGCCCTGAACCTGTACCCTCCATAACCTCCCTGTCTCACTGGAACGTACCAATGCAGAACTACACACAAATATGCCCTGAACATGTACCCCTCCATAACCTCCCTGTCTAATTGGAACGTACCAATGCAGAACTCCACACAAATGTGCCCTGAACCTGTAACCCTCCATAACCTCCCTGTTTCAGTGGAACGTAACAATGCAGAACTCCACACAAATATGCCCTGAACCTGTACCTCTCCATAACCTCCCTGTCACACTGGAACGTACCAATGCAGAACTCCGCACAAATATGCACTGAACCGGTACCCCCCATAACCTCCCTGTCTCACTGCAACGTACCAATGCAGAATTCCACACAAATATGCCCTTTACGTGTACCCGCCCATAATCTCCTTGTCTCACTGGAACGCACCAATGCAGATCTCCACACAAATTTGCCCTGAACCTGTACCCCTCCATAACCTCACTGTCTCAATGGAACGTACCAATGCAGAACTCCACTCAAATATGCCCTGATCCTGAACCGTGCATAACCTCCCTGTCTCACTGGAACGTACCAATGCAGAACACCACACAAATATGCCCTGAACCTGTACCCTCCATAACCTCCCTGTCTCACTGGAACGTACCAATGCAGAACTACACACAAATATGCCCTGAACCTGTACCCCTCCATAACCTCCCTGTCTCACTGGAACGTACCAATGCAGAATACCACACAAATATGCCCTGAACGTGTACCCACCCATAACCTCCTTGTCTCACTGGAACGCACCAATGCAGAACTCCACACAAATTTGCCCTGAACCTGTACCCCTCCATAAACTCCCTGTCTCACTGGAACGTACCAATGCAGAACTCCACACAAATATGCCATGAACCTGTACACTCCATAACCTCCCTGTCTCACTGGAAAGTACCAATGCAGAACTCCACACAAATATGCACTGAACCTGTACCCGACCATAAGCTCCCTGTCTCACTGGAACGTACCACTGCAGAACTCCACACAAATATTCCCTGAACTTGTAACCTCCATAACCTCCCTGTCTCACTGGAACGTACCAATGTAGAACTACACACAAATATGCCCTGAACATGTACCCCTCCATAACCTCCTTGTCTCACTGGAGCGCACCAATGCAGAACTCCACACAAATTTGCCCTGAACCTGTACTCCTCCATAACCTCCCTGTTTCACTGGAACGTACCAATGCAGAACTCCACACAAATATGCCCTGAACCTGTACCCGTCCATAACCTCCCTGTCTCATTGGATCGTCCCACTGCAGAACTCCACACAAATAAGCCATGAACCGGTACCCTCCATAACCTCCCTGTCTCACTGGAAAGTACCAATGCAGAACTCCACACAAATATGCCCTTTACGTGTACCCGCCCATTATCTCCCTGTCTCACTGGAACGCACCAATGCAGATCTCCAGACAAATTTGCCCTGAACCTGTACCCCTCCATAACCACCCTGTCTCAATGGAACGTACCAATGCAGAACTCCACTCAAATATGCCCTGATCCTGTACCGTGCATAACCTCCCTGTCTCACTGGAACGTACCAATGCAGAACTCCACACAAAGATGCCCTGAACCTGTACCCTCCATAACCTCCCTGTCTCACTGGAACGTACCAATGCAGAACTACACACAAATATGCACTGAACCTGTACCCCTCCATAACCTCCCTGTCTCACTGGAACGTACCAACGCAGAATACCACACAAATATGCCCTGAACGTGTACCCGCCCATAACCTCCTTGTCTCACTGGAACGCACCAATGCAGAACTCCACACAAATTTGCCCTGAACCTGTACCCCTCCATAAACTCCCTGTCTCACTGGAAAGCACGAATGCCGAACTCCACTCAAATATGTCCTGATCCTGTACCGTGCATAACCTCCCTGTCTCACTGGAACGTACCATTGCAGAACACCACACAAATATGCCCTGAACCTGTACCCCTCCATAACCTCCCTGTCTCACTGGAAAGTTTCAATGCAGAACTCCACACAAATATGCCCTGAACCTGTACCCGACCATAACCTCCCTGTCTCACTGGAACGTACCACTGCAGAACTCCACACAAATATGCCCTGAATCTGTACCCTCCATAACCTCCCTGTCTCACTGGAACGTACCAATGCAGAACTAAAAACAAATATGCCCTGAACCTGTACCCCTGCATAACCTGCCTGTCTCACTGGAACGTACCAATGCAGAACTACAAAAAATATGCCCTGAACCTGTACCCCTCCATAACCTCCCTGTCTCACTGGAACGTACCAATGCAGAATTCCACACAAATATGCCCTGAACGTGTACCCGCCCATAACCTCCTTGTCTCACTGGAACGCACCCATGCAGAACTCTACACAATTTGCCCTGAACTTGTACCGGTCCATAGCCTCCCTGTCTCATTGGATCGTCCCACTGCAGAACTCCACACAAATATGCCATGAACCTGTACCCTCCATAACCTCCCTGTCTCACTGGAAAGTACCAATGCAGAACTCCACACAAATATGCACTGAACCTGTGCCCGACCATAACCTCCCTGTCTCACTGGAACGTACCACTGCAGAACTCCACACAAATATGCCCTGAACCTGTACCCTCCATAACCTCCCTGTCTCACTGGAACGTACCAATGCAGAACTACACACAAATATGCCCTGAACCTGTAACCCTCCATAACCTCCCAATCTGACTGGAACGTGCCAATGCAGAACATCACACAAATATGCCCTGAACCTGTACCCTCCATAACCTCCCTGTCTCACTGGAACGTACCAATGCAGAACTACACTCAAATATGCCATGAAACTGTACCGCTCCATAACCTCCATGTCACACCGGAACGCACCATTGCAGAACGCCACACAAATATGCCCTGAACGTGTTCCCGCCCATAACCTCCTTGTCTCACTGGAACGTACCAATGCAGAACTACACACAAATATGCCCTGAACCTATACCCCTCCATAAACTCCTTGTCTCACTGGAACGCACCAATGCAGAACTCCACACAAATTTGCCCTGAACCGGTACCCTCCATAACCTCCCTGTCTCACTGTAACGTACCAATGCAGAATTCCACACAAAAATGCCCTGAACGTGTACCCGCTCATAACCTCCTTGTCTCACTGGAAAGTACCAATGCAGAACTCCACACAAATATGCACTGAACCTGTACCCGACCATAACCTCCCTGTCTCACTGGAACGTGCCACTGCAGAACTCCACACAAATATGCCCTGAACCTGTACCCCTCCATAACCTCCTTGTCTCACTGGAGCGCACCAATGCAGAACTCCACACAAATTTGCCCTGAACCTGTACTCCTCCATAACCTCTCTGTCTCACTGGAACGTACCAATGCAGAACTCCACACAAATATGCCCTGAACCTGTACCCGTCCATAACCTCCCTTTCTCATTGGATCGTCCCACTGCAGAACTCCTCACAAATATGCCATGAACCGGTACCCTCCATAACCTCCCTGTCTCACTGGAAAGTACCAATGCAGAACTCCACACAAATATGCCCTGAACCTGTACCCGACCATAACCTCCCTGTCTCACTGGACCGTACCACTGCAGAACTCCACACAAATATGCCCTGAACCTGTACCCTCCATAACCTCCCTGTCTCACTGGAACGTACCAATGCAGAACTACACACAAATATGCCCTGAACATGTACCCCTCCATAACCTCCCTGTCTAATTGGAACGTACCAATGCAGAACTCCACACAAATGTGCCCTGAACCTGTAACCCTCCATAACCTCCCTGTTTCAGTGGAACGTAACAATGCAGAACTCCACACAAATATGCCCTGAACCTGTACCTCTCCATAACCTCCCTGTCACACTGGAACGTACCAATGCAGAACTCCGCACAAATATGCACTGAACCGGTACCCTCCATAACCTCCCTGTCTCACTGCAACGTACCAATGCAGAATTCCACACAAATATGCCCTTTACGTGTACCCGCCCATAATCTCCTTGTCTCACTGGAACGCACCAATGCAGATCTCCACACAAATTTGCCCTGAACCTGTACCCCTCCATAACCTCACTGTCTCAATGGAACGTACCAATGCAGAACTCCACTCAAATATGCCCTGATCCTGAACCGTGCATAACCTCCCTGTCTCACTGGAACGTACCAATGCAGAACACCACACAAATATGCCCTGAACCTGTACCCTCCATAACCTCCCTGTCTCACTGGAACGTACCAATGCAGAACTACACACAAATATGCCCTGAACCTGTACCCCTCCATAACCTCCCTGTCTCACTGGAACGTACCAATGCAGAATACCACACAAATATGCCCTGAACGTGTACCCACCCATAACCTCCTTGTCTCACTGGAACGCACCAATGCAGAACTCCACACAAATTTGCCCTGAACCTGTACCCCTCCATAAACTCCCTGTCTCACTGGAACGTACCAATGCAGAACTCCACACAAATATGCCATGAACCTGTACACTCCATAACCTCCCTGTCTCACTGGAAAGTACCAATGCAGAACTCCACACAAATATGCACTGAACCTGTACCCGACCATAAGCTCCCTGTCTCACTGGAACGTACCACTGCAGAACTCCACACAAATATTCCCTGAACTTGTAACCTCCATAACCTCCCTGTCTCACTGGAACGTACCAATGTAGAACTACACACAAATATGCCCTGAACATGTACCCCTCCATAACCTCCTTGTCTCACTGGAGCGCACCAATGCAGAACTCCACACAAATTTGCCCTGAACCTGTACTCCTCCATAACCTCCCTGTCTCACTGGAACGTACCAATGCAGAACTCCACACAAATATGCCCTGAACCTGTACCCGTCCATAACCTCCCTGTCTCATTGGATCGTCCCACTGCAGAACTCCACACAAATAAGCCATGAACCGGTACCCTCCATAACCTCCCTGTCTCACTGGAAAGTACCAATGCAGAACTCCACACAAATATGCCCTTTACGTGTACCCGCCCATTATCTCCCTGTCTCACTGGAACGCACCAATGCAGATCTCCAGACAAATTTGCCCTGAACCTGTACCCCTCCATAACCACCCTGTCTCAATGGAACGTACCAATGCCGAACTCCACTCAAATATGCCCTGATCCTGTACCGTGCATAACCTCCCTGTCTCACTGGAACGTACCAATGCAGAACTCCACACAAAGATGCCCTGAACCTGTACCCTCCATAACCTCCCTGTCTCACTGGAACGTACCAATGCAGAACTACACACAAATATGCACTGAACCTGTACCCCTCCATAACCTCCCTGTCTCACTGGAACGTACCAATGCAGAATACCACACAAATATGCCCTGAACGTGTACCCGCCCATAACCTCCTTGTCTCACTGGAACGCACCAATGCAGAACTCCACACAAATTTGCCCTGAACCTGTACCCCTCCATAAACTCCCTGTCTCACTGGAACGTACCAATGCAGAACTCCACACAAAATTGCCCTGAACCGGTACCCTCCATAACCTCCCTGTCTCACTGGAACGTACCAATGCAGAATTCCACACAAATATGCCCTGAACGTGTACCCGCCCATAACCTCCTTGTCTCACTGGAACGCACCAATGCAGAACGCCACACAAATTTGCCCTGAACCTGTACCCCTCAATAACGTCCCTGTCTCACGGGAACGTACCAATGCAGAATTCCACACAAATATGCCCTGAACGTGTACCCGCCCATAACCTCCTTGTCTCACTGGAACGCACCAATGCAGAACTCAACACAAATTTGCCCTGAACCTGTACCCCTCCATAACCACCCTGTCTCAATGGAACGTACCAATGCAGAACTCCACACAAAGATGCCCTGAACCTGTACCCTCCATAACCTCCCTGTCTCACTGGAACGTACCAATGCAGAACTACACACAAATATGCACTGAACCTGTACCCCTCCATAACCTCCCTGTCTCACTGGAACGTACCAATGCAGAATACCACACAAATATGCCCTGAACCTGTACCCCTCCATAACCTCCCGGTCTCACTGGAAAGTTTCAATGCAGAACTCCACACAAATATGCCCTGAACCTGTACCCGACCATAACCTCCCTGTCTCACTGGAACGTACCACTGCAGAACTCCACACAAATATGCCCTGAATCTGTACCCTCCATAACCTCCCTGTCTCACTGGAACGTACCAATGCAGAACTAAAAACAAATATGCCCTGAACCTGTACCCCTGCATAACCTGCCTGTCTCACTGGAACGTACCAATGCAGAACTACAAAAAATATGCCCTGAACCTGTACCCCTCCATAACCTCCCTGTCTCACTGGAACGTACCAATGCAGAATTCCACACAAATATGCCCTGAACGTGTACCCGCCCATAACCTCCTTGTCTCACTGGAACGCACCCATGCAGAACTCTACACAATTTGCCCTGAACTTGTACCGGTCCATAGCCTCCCTGTCTCATTGGATCGTCCCACTGCAGAACTCCACACAAATATGCCATGAACCTGTACCCTCCATAACCTCCCTGTCTCACTGGAAAGTACCAATGCAGAACTCCACACAAATATGCACTGAACCTGTGCCCGACCATAACCTCCCTGTCTCACTGGAACGTACCACTGCAGAACTCCACACAAATATGCCCTGAACCTGTACCCTCCATAACCTCCCTGTCTCACTGGAACGTACCAATGCAGAACTACACACAAATATGCCCTGAACCTGTAACCCTCCATAACCTCCCAATCTGACTGGAACGTGCCAATGCAGAACATCACACAAATATGCCCTGAACCTGTACCCTCCATAACCTCCCTGTCTCACTGGAACGTACCAATGCAGAACTACACTCAAATATGCCATGAAACTGTACCGCTCCATAACCTCCATGTCACACCGGAACGCACCATTGCAGAACGCCACACAAATATGCCCTGAACGTGTTCCCGCCCATAACCTCCTTGTCTCACTGGAACGTACCAATGCAGAACTACACACAAATATGCCCTGAACCTATACCCCTCCATAAACTCCTTGTCTCACTGGAACGCACCAATGCAGAACTCCACACAAATTTGCCCTGAACCGGTACCCTCCATAACCTCCCTGTCTCACTGTAACGTACCAATGCAGAATTCCACACAAAAATGCCCTGAACGTGTACCCGCTCATAACCTCCTTGTCTCACTGGAAAGTACCAATGCAGAACTCCACACAAATATGCACTGAACCTGTACCCGACCATAACCTCCCTGTCTCACTGGAACGTGCCACTGCAGAACTCCACACAAATATGCCCTGAACCTGTACCCCTCCATAACCTCCTTGTCTCACTGGAGCGCACCAATGCAGAACTCCACACAAATTTGCCCTGAACCTGTACTCCTCCATAACCTCTCTGTCTCACTGGAACGTACCAATGCAGAACTCCACACAAATATGCCCTGAACCTGTACCCGTCCATAACCTCCCTTTCTCATTGGATCGTCCCACTGCAGAACTCCTCACAAATATGCCATGAACCGGTACCCTCCATAACCTCCCTGTCTCACTGGAAAGTACCAATGCAGAACTCCACACAAATATGCCCTGAACCTGTACCCGACCATAACCTCCCTGTCTCACTGGACCGTACCACTGCAGAACTCCACACAAATATGCCCTGAACCTGTACCCTCCATAACCTCCCTGTCTCACTGGAACGTACCAATGCAGAACTACACACAAATATGCCCTGAACATGTACCCCTCCATAACCTCCCTGTCTAATTGGAACGTACCAATGCAGAACTCCACACAAATGTGCCCTGAACCTGTAACCCTCCATAACCTCCCTGTTTCAGTGGAACGTAACAATGCAGAACTCCACACAAATATGCCCTGAACCTGTACCTCTCCATAACCTCCCTGTCACACTGGAACGTACCAATGCAGAACTCCGCACAAATATGCACTGAACCGGTACCCTCCATAACCTCCCTGTCTCACTGCAACGTACCAATGCAGAATTCCACACAAATATGCCCTTTACGTGTACCCGCCCATAATCTCCTTGTCTCACTGGAACGCACCAATGCAGATCTCCACACAAATTTGCCCTGAACCTGTACCCCTCCATAACCTCACTGTCTCAATGGAACGTACCAATGCAGAACTCCACTCAAATATGCCCTGATCCTGAACCGTGCATAACCTCCCTGTCTCACTGGAACGTACCAATGCAGAACACCACACAAATATGCCCTGAACCTGTACCCTCCATAACCTCCCTGTCTCACTGGAACGTACCAATGCAGAACTACACACAAATATGCCCTGAACCTGTACCCCTCCATAACCTCCCTGTCTCACTGGAACGTACCAATGCAGAATACCACACAAATATGCCCTGAACGTGTACCCACCCATAACCTCCTTGTCTCACTGGAACGCACCAATGCAGAACTCCACACAAATTTGCCCTGAACCTGTACCCCTCCATAAACTCCCTGTCTCACTGGAACGTACCAATGCAGAACTCCACACAAATATGCCATGTACCTGTACACTCCATAACCTCCCTGTCTCACTGGAAAGTTCCAATGCAGAACTCCACACAAATATGCACTGAACCTGTACCCGACCATAAGCTCCCTGTCTCACTGGAACGTACCACTGCAGAACTCCACACAAATATTCCCTGAACTTGTAACCTCCATAACCTCCCTGTCTCACTGGAACGTACCAATGTAGAACTACACACAAATATGCCCTGAACATGTACCCCTCCATAACCTCCTTGTCTCACTGGAGCGCACCAATGCAGAACTCCACACAAATTTGCCCTGAACCTGTACTCCTCCATAACCTCCCTGTCTCACTGGAACGTACCAATGCAGAACTCCACACAAATATGCCCTGAACCTGTACCCGTCCATAACCTCCCTGTCTCATTGGATCGTCCCACTGCAGAACTCCACACAAATAAGCCATGAACCGGTACCCTCCATAACCTCCCTGTCTCACTGGAAAGTACCAATGCAGAACTCCACACAAATATGCCCTTTACGTGTACCCGCCCATTATCTCCCTGTCTCACTGGAACGCACCAATGCAGATCTCCAGACAAATTTGCCCTGAACCTGTACCCCTCCATAACCACCCTGTCTCAATGGAACGTACCAATGCCGAACTCCACTCAAATATGCCCTGATCCTGTACCGTGCATAACCTCCCTGTCTCACTGGAACGTACCAATGCAGAACTCCACACAAAGATGCCCTGAACCTGTACCCTCCATAACCTCCCTGTCTCACTGGAACGTACCAATGCAGAACTACACACAAATATGCACTGAACCTGTACCCCTCCATAACCTCCCTGTCTCACTGGAACGTACCAATGCAGAATACCACACAAATATGCCCTGAACGTGTACCCGCCCATAACCTCCTTGTCTCACTGGAACGCACCAATGCAGAACTCCACACAAATTTGCCCTGAACCTGTACCCCTCCATAAACTCCCTGTCTCACTGGAACGTACCAATGCAGAACTCCACACAAAATTGCCCTGAACCGGTACCCTCCATAACCTCCCTGTCTCACTGGAACGTACCAATGCAGAATTCCACACAAATATGCCCTGAACGTGTACCCGCCCATAACCTCCTTGTCTCACTGGAACGCACCAATGCAGAACGCCACACAAATTTGCCCTGAACCTGTACCCCTCAATAACGTCCCTGTCTCACGGGAACGTACCAATGCAGAATTCCACACAAATATGCCCTGAACGTGTACCCGCCCATAACCTCCTTGTCTCACTGGAACGCACCAATGCAGAACTCAACACAAATTTGCCCTGAACCTGTACCCCTCCATAACCACCCTGTCTCAATGGAACGTACCAATGCAGAACTCCACACAAAGATGCCCTGAACCTGTACCCTCCATAACCTCCCTGTCTCACTGGAACGTACCAATGCAGAACTACACACAAATATGCACTGAACCTGTACCCCTCCATAACCTCCCTGTCTCACTGGAACGTACCAATGCAGAATACCACACAAATATGCCCTGAACGTTTACCCGCCCATAACCTCCTTGTCTCACTGGAACGCACCAATGCAGAACTCCACACAAATTTGCCCTGAACCTGTACCCCTCCATAAACTCCCTGTCTCACTGGAACGTACCAATGCAGAACTCCACACAAAATTGCCCTGAACCGGTACCCTCCATAACCTCCCTGTCTCACTGGAACGTACCAATGCAGAATTCCACACAAATATGCCCTGAACGTGTACCCGCCCATAACCTCCTTGTCTCACTGGAACGCACCAATGCAGAACGCCACACAAATTTGCCCTGAACCTGTACCGTGCATAACCTCCCTGTCTCACTGGAACGTACCATTGCAGAAGACCACACAAATATGCCCTGAACCTGTACCCCTCCATAACCTCCCTGTCTCACTGGAAAGTACCAATGCAGAACTCCACACAAATGTGCCCTGAACCTGTACCCTCCATAACCTCCCTGTCTCACTGGAACGTACCAATGCAGAACTCCACACAAATGTGCCCTGAACCTGTAACCCTCCATAACCTCCCTGTTTCAGTGGAACGTACCTATGCAGAACTCCACACAAATATGCCCTGAACCTGTACCTCTCCATAACCTCCCTGTCACACTGGAACGTACCAATGCAGAACTCTGCACAAATATGCACTGAACCGGTACCCTCCATAACCTCCCTGTCTCACTGGAACGTACCAATGCAGAATTCCACACAAATATGCCCTTTACGTGTACCCGCCCATAATCTCCTTGTCTCACTGGAACGCACCAATGCAGATCTCCACACAAATTTGCCCTGAACCTGTAGCCCTCCATAACCCCACTGTCTCAATGGAATGTACCAATGCAGAACTCCACTCAAATATGCCCTGATCCTGTACCGTGCATAACCTCCCTGTCTCACTGGAACGTACCAATGCAGAACACCACACAAATATGCCCTGAACCTGTACCCTCCATAACCTCCCTGTCTCACTGGAACGTACCAATGCAGAACTACACACAAATATGCCCTGAACGTGTACCCGCCCATAACCTCCTTGTCTCACTGGAACGCACCAATGCAGAACTCCACACAAATTTGCCCTGAACCTGTACCCCTCCATAAACTCCCTGTCTCACTGGAACGTACCAATGCAGAACTCCACACAAATATGCCATGAACCTGTACCCGACCATAAGCTCCCTGTCTCACTGGAACGTACCACTGCAGAACTCCACACAAATATGCCCTGAACCTGTAACCTCCATAACCTCCCTGTCTCACTGGAACGTACCAATGCAGAACTACACACAAATATGCCCTGAACGTGTACCCGCCCATAACCTCCTTGTCTCACTGGAACGCACCAATGCAGAACTCCACACAAATTTGCCCTGAACCTGTACCCCTCCATAAACTCCCTGTCTCACTGGAACGTACCAATGCAGAACTCCACACAAATATGCACTGAACCTGTACCCGACCATAAGCTCCCTGTCTCACTGGAACGTACCACTGCAGAACTCCACACAAATATGCCCTGAACCTGTAACCTCCATAACCTCCCTGTCTCACTGGAACGTACCAATGCAGAATTCCACACAAATATGCCCTGAACGTGTACCCGCCCATAACCTCCTTGTCTCACTGGAACGCACCAATGCAGAATTCCACACAAATATGCCCTGAACGTGTACCCGCCCATAACCTCCTTGTCTCACTGGAACGCACCAATGCAGAAATCAACACAAATTTGCCCTGAACCTGTACCCCTCCATAACCTCCCTGTCTCACTGGAACGTACCAATGCAGAACTCCACACAAATATGCCCTGAACCTGAACCCCTCCATAACCTCCCTGTCTCACTGGAAAGCACGAATGCCGAACTCCACTCAAATATGCCCTGATCCTGTACCGTGCATAACCTCCCTGTCTCACTGGAACGTACCATTGCAGAACACCACACAAATATGCCCTGAACCTGTACCCCTCCATAACCTCCCTGTCTCACTGGAAAGTACCAATGCAGAACTCCACACAAATGTGCCCTGAACCTGTACCCGTCCATAACCTCCCTGTCTCATTAGAACGTACCAATGCAGAACTCCACACAAATATGCCCTGAACCTGTACCCTCCATAACCTCCCTGTCTCACTGGAACGTACCAATGCAGAACAACACACAAATATGCCCTGAACATGTACCCCTCCATAACCTCCCTGTCTCATTGGAACGTACCAATGCAGAACTCCACACAAATGTGCCCTGAACCTGTAACCCTCCATAACCTCCCTGTTTCAGTGGAACGTACCAATGCAGAACTCCACACAAATATGCCCTGAACCTGTAGCTCTCCATAACCTCCCTGTCACACTGGAACGTACCAATGCAGAACTCCGCACAAATATGCACTGAACCTGTACCCCTCCATAACCTCACTCTCAATGGAACGTACCAATGCAGAACTCCACTCAAATATGCCCTGATCCTGTACCGTGCATAACCTCCCTGTCTCAATGGAACGTACCAATGCAGAACACCACACAAATATGCCCTGAACCTGTACCCTCCATAACCTCCCTGTCTCACTGGAACGTACCAATGCAGAACTCCACACAAATATGCACTGAACCTGTACCCGACCATAAGCTCCCTGTCTCACTGGAACGTACCACTGCAGGACTCCACACAAATATGCCCTGAACCTGTAACCTCCATAACCTCCCTGTCTCACTGGAACGTACCAATGTAGAACTACGCACAAATATGCCCTGAACCTGTACCCCTCCATAACCTCCTTGTCTCACTGGAGCGCACCAATGCAGAACTCCACACAAATTTGCCCTGAACCTGTACTCCTCCATAACCTCCCTGTCTCACTGGAACGTACCAATGCAGAACTCCACACAAATATGCCCTGAACCTGTACCCGTCCATAACCTCCCT